>NW_024704745.1:14651633-15188353 GCF_018977255.1 Callorhinchus milii | reverse complement strand
TCTGTCTGTCTGTGTCTATCTGTCTGTGTGTGTCTGTCTGTCTGTGTCTGTCTGTCTGTGTGTGTCTGTCTGTGTGTGTCTGTCTGTGTGTGTCTGTCTGTCTGTCTGTCTGTGTCTGTCTGTCTGTCTCTCTGTGTGTGTGTGTCTGTGTGTGTGTCTGTCTGTCTGTGTGTCTGTCTGTCTGTGTGTCTGTCTGTCTGTGTGTGTGTCTGTCTGTCTGTGTGTGTGTGTCTCTGTCTGTCTGTCTGTGTGTGTCTGTGTGTGTGTGTGTCTGTGTGTGTGTGTGTGTGTGTGTGTGTCTGTCAAGGCCGTCGATCTCACTGTCACCGACCGTGGATCGATCAGTGGCAGCACTGCTGGTGGAGTCATTACTTAATGATGAGAAGTTTCCCTGCAAGGTTTATAAAGCCACTCTACTTTAATTCACTGTTCTCAGCAGAGGATGAAACCCTGTTATTATAAGGGAAAGGAGTGGAAGCAGTTGCATTTGCAGATCCGTCCCTGTTATAATAGTGACAAGAGTTGTTGCATTTGATATCGCGCCTTATCACGTCGTTGAGACGTCTCAAAGCCCTTCACAGACTGTAAAGTAGATTGACTGTGTATTTGTGAGCGAAACGCGGCAGCCAATTGCGCCACAGCTTTGCGAGGTTTATATAACTCATGTATGTCTACCTGTAAAGGGTTAATCATTGTGCAGTACAGAGTCACAGATTGAGTTTACATGTAAAGGATCATCTGAGAAGTGCAAGCATATGTAATAGATCCACAGGATCGCACCTGTGGAGGATCTGTCTTAACTCATTGACCCTGAAAGGTAATGTGATCAGCTCTATTCGATGCAAAGAGCATCTGAACAAAGTATCTGGATAACTATGCATTGCCTCCACATATGAGATGTTTGAAAGCTGTTCGCCTGTCACAGACTTGTATTTGAAACTCTGGATGTCAGTTCATGTTATAGCAGGGGTTGTGTTATAGGTTTAAATGCTAAACTGTAACGGTACAATATCCCAATGTACTGTTACAGTTTGTCAATGAAATTGATAGTAGCAGAAGCCACTCAAGACAATCTGCTGCCCTAGGCAAACCTTCAGTGTGCCGTTGCCCCCTCCTACCCTCTTAGAAGTTCGCTAGCTTTTAGTGGGAGGATTTTTTCCTTAAAATGCCTACAAGCCACTTCTGGCACTAGCACATGGCGCTCGATGTATCCCCAGTCAAATATTAGACCAAATCACCTCTCTCAGATATCTGCCTAGTTTGCCTATAGCTAGAGCAGCCTCTGGTTAGCAGCAATAAAGGCACGTTTCGCAGCATAGTTATTTCTGTTCCTTTCACGGAGAATTAAGGATGCCAAGAGGTGTGTTACAAACTGTAATCTAACCCAATGGTTTGGATGACATCATAAACAACATAGCCGAACTCAAAGCATTTACAATCCTGACCCGAATAAAAAGGTAAAATTAGTTTGGATTTCACTTCTTGTTATTTGTTTCTTTAAAACAATGTCAAGTGTTTTAGTTGCATTTATTAGATTCCATTATTCCAAATTATTCTCTGTGTTTATAATGAATGTCAGCCACCATTTCTGTGCAGTCTGATTGTACTGGTTCCTGAGTATATGGAATCTGTGTTGATACTTATAAGAACATAAGACTGGAAAATACCATTAATGTTAATATATATTAAAAATAACAAATAATCCTATACTGCTCTATCTCCCACAATGAATTTATCTACCAAATACAGTAGCTATCTATTTGCTTCTTGAATTTGTTGACACAATTTGCCTCAACCATCTTCCTAACTGGTCTGTTTCCTATATTTAACTTTCAGTTTTATATGTCAGCCATCTGTCTATTGTGGGAATTGTCCTTTATAAATCCTGTGCACTTTATATAATGGCCACCTAATCCAGGTCTCTTCCATTTTGTGACTATGGAATTGAACCTAGAAAAAACATTCAGGCCATATTGGTTGAGATTGGATTTGCAGTGGATTTGTTGTCCGAATGTTGATAGAGGAGGTCATTGGGCACACCATGCCTTTGCGCTAGCTCCCTCAATAGAACTTGTTACTCCAATCTCTACCTTCTACACTTTCCCTATGCATAGTAATATTTATTCATCAACTATACTTTAAACATTAACAAAAGGATTCAAAAGCTGTTGATCAGAGAAGAGTCAGAGGTTGCCAGCAAGATCTTTAATGCATTTGTCAACTATACTATGGTTAGTTTCTTGGGTGACCATAATAGATAGGTTCCATAGTGCACTTTGTCACTCTGGACTATTCAAATTTAGTAATGCTCTGTACAGATGATAATCTTTTAAAGTACAAGATGAATTGTAATTCTTCAATGGCTTCTAGATGGTAATCTGCTAATCTGCTGACTTGATCAGGATATGTTCCCACCTCAGGTTCCCACACGGTGATTAGTGTAACGGGAATCTCTTGAAACCAGCTGACCAGAATGTATTCTTTCATTACTTTGGGACCTATGAGCAAAAAAAGCTCAGAAACATTTTAAGTTGTTTAAGATCTGCTGTTAAAGCGGAAGCAGAAGATGTAGTTTAGGTTGAGAGGTGGTGGAAGGATTTGCCTTGCAATCTGATTTAATCCCCTTGGTACTGTTGCAAGTGATCCACCATGACAGCTGCTGCTGTACAAGGATAAACCATGGTTGCTAATGATTTTGTCCGCTTTTCTGGCAGACAGCCAACATAATATACATAGTCCATCATTATTTATATCCATCTCCTGTTTACAAAGAGATTCAAAATTCGTGGACATAAATAGGATGGATTTAGTGATCAATCAGATATCTAGAATGTACAATGCAGCCTTCTTTATAGCATGGATTTAGTTATAATTATGTTGCACATGTGGGCACTCCATTCCTGTACATTGGCCAGTTTTCACACTACAATGACTGTGACTTCTGAGATATTAGATCATGGCTGACATCACATTTTGCTTTGGATACAACTCTGTGTCCTACACCCAGGGTGGCCAACCTTTATGACTGTACACTTTCTTGATTGAATATTTTTTGATTTATGTCCAGAGAATCGGTATGAGCGCCATTATTTCCATGGCAGATAATGATCCGTCGCCATGTTCGGTGCAACATCGTCCGTAACATAGATAGGGTGACGGGGAAGTTACTGGTATCAGACATTGTTACACTTGACTCATCAGCAACCGCAAATAAAAATTCACTGTAAGAAAAAAGCACTGGTGGGGGGAGGGGGGTAATAGGACTTTGTGAACACGCTGTAGATAGCTGAACAACAAGTGATCAGATAAGTGTTTAAGACTATAAGTGAACATTAGAGTGTCTTGTCAGTTTGCCCTTCACACTTTCTGATACAAAAATATTCTTAGCATGTTTGATTACATATTTCTATAATTCATTTATAGCCACATATTATCCAAAATATAACCCCAAAATGTAATAACTCCCTTTATTTATAGGTAGCAGTTGACAAAGTGCCAGAGAGGGATTTTCACGAGTCCCATTAAACTGTAAATTTGTAGTATGTGACAAAAATATTCCTCTTTTTATTTCAGATCAGATTACAGCCGTATGTCGTCCACAAGCAGTGAGTATCAGAAAAACACAAAGTTTGTTTGTTCACCTTTTTAATATGTGCTGTATTGAGAGGCTTACATCTGAAATGATTGTGATGAGAATGATCAAACATTTGACCCTACGCAGAGGTAAATTGGTACTTCATTTGTGTACAATGCTGAACTCGTACCACCTAGTTATCTGCTGTTCTTTGTTTTTATGGAAATTAGCCGCTGTTAATCCTGAAAGCCAGAGCCGTAACGGGTAGGGTGGTCCTATCTTGGCAAGCAACAGGAAACATGCTGGACAGTGCTTGTTTGCCAAGCAATGTGGTTTTAGCTGGCTAGACTCCAGCATTACCCTAAAGTGCACTCTGGGGTCGCCAAACCTTGCTATCACCAACCTGCGCTCCAGAATTAGGTAACCAGGGTGCATTCCTCCAGGAAAGGAGTGTTCATTCCATTCCAAACACAGGGACATTTCCATTTGTAGGTGGTATTCATGTCAAATTCTGTCTGCTTTGGATGATAAGTATAGTGATGGGTTTCTACATGTCCGACACCTGGCTGAGTAAAAGAAATGACAGTGTTAACTCAGCTGTAGTCCTAAACAAAGATGGCTGTCATTGCACTTGTGTTACACAACCTTAGTATTACAGTGGGCCATCAGCCAGCTGCTTGGTATAAATCATAAATGGGGATTAGAGGTTATGCCAGCCTCAGTTTATTTTGTCAGTAATAGGAAACGTCACAGTAGAAGCAGTACATGCAGGAAGCAGCTGAACTGCCAACGTTGAAAAGATGACCCAGTTGAAGGTGCTTTCCGTGGTCTCATCAGCCAGTTCCTGATCCGATTGCCATTTAATTCTGCCGCTGGAAAGCGTGCGTATGCATGGACATCAGATGACGAAAGGTTCAGCTCGACCTTCATGCTGCTTCAGCCATGTGATGCAAAGTAATTTACTCTCTAGCCTTGTGTTTGAACAATAGCTGTTTGGCTGAGGTATCAGAAGGTGAGCTGGTGCTCAAGGAACTGTACCACAGCAAAGAGTCAGCGCCTTCAGAGAAGGAGGAGAAGGGGAAAATCAAACTATTGACATCTCCTGTTATAAATCAATGTGATTTAGAACTCATTCTTGAACAGAGCTGGAAAGACATTGAAATCAGATTGAATATTACAGCTGTTGCTTTTGCAATGCCTCAAGTCTAGGGCACAGAGGTTAGCCTGTGTGGATAGGAACAAACTGAAATGATTGGTGTCCGTGAGATATTTTAAAATCACTGAGACTTTGTTTCATGCTGCAGAGACAGTGGAAAATCTGCTGGCGTGCCGGCAAAGAGAATTCCACCTCCATCCGGTCTGGGAATTGCTATCTGTCTTGACCAAATGTTTAAGCACCATGAAAAGGAAGTGAACTTTTCAGGAAGAGGCATGAAATAGTAAATAATAATTTTCCTTGCATTTCATGGAGCACCCTTCATCAGGAGGGCATCTCAAAGCCCTTCACAGGATATACTATTTGGTGTAGTGACTATATATTTTGTCGGCGAACGGCTTAGCCAGTAGAAAAGTGCGGAAATGTTTGCCAACAATTGCAGGGAGATTTTAACATTTTGCGGAAACATTTGACAAATTTTGCTGAAAATAGCGGGGAGTTGATTGGTGCTATTGAGGTACATTTTACTGCCAACCTACATTTTTTCACTTTATTGACAAAAACTAAACATGAGGAAATAACACATATTAGATTGTTGCAAAAAAAATTAATTGGTTCTTTAACAAAAACTGGGTGGCCATTATTTGGGGGGGAGAGGAAGGACAACAGCGAGGCTACAGGAGCTCTCAGAGCCCAACACCGCACAAAGACCCAGAGAGAGAGAGGCACACAGACACACATACACACACTCACTCAGACACAGAGAGGAACACACACTCACAGACCGAGAGAGAGAGAGACAGACACAGAGAGACACACACTCAGACACACAAACTACATTTTTAGTGGATTTGTAGCGGATGAGGGTGTTTGTAGCGGATTCCGTGGAAAAAGTTCAGCCGCACTTTTCTATTGACCCAGGCGAATGGCAAGAATCAAGAGAGTCAGCCCAGTATTAGTTTTGTTTCTAATACTGTCCTGACCTTAATTATGTTAAATCAGGTCCAGTACTTTGATAATTAAATTGATATTTAAAAAAGACTGAGTTTATTAAGTGTGAATTTGACATTATCCGTGTGCTGCACAGTATTGTGAAATATGATCTAGAGGGCTGAACCATATGTTTCATTTTAATACTAGAATAATAATTCTCACATTTTGGTATAGTGTCTCTTTTTCATCAGGAGAATGTCCCAAAGCGCTTCGCAGGATATAATGTAAACTGAAGTGACTGTGTTTGTGCGGGCAAATGTGGCTGCCAATTTGTGCCCAACAATGTCCCACAAACAGGCATGAAGTGAGTGTCCAGTTTTATTTAGGGGGAATGTTGACTAGGACACTGGTAGAACTTGACTTCTCTTTATGAATAGTGCCGTAGGAGCTTTAACGTCCTCTTGAACAGGGAGACTGGCCTCAGTTTAACGTCTCATCCAAAGGATGGCTCTCTCCAAAAATGCAGTACATCCCCAGCACTGCTTTGGATTGTCAGCTTAGACTATATTAGTTCCAAATCCTGACGTGGGGCTTGAACCCACAACTTTCTGACTCGGAAGTCAACTTTCTACAAACTGAGCCAAGCTGAGACTTTATACGGAGATGACAACAGAACAGAAAGCAACAGAAAGCTATTTAGTCCATTGACCCCACTTCACCATTGACATTCATACTATAACCTCCACTAATACCATCATCCCATCATTATCCGTTAATATTTTTAGTCCTCCAGAATCTACTCATTTCTCATAAATTCCTCATCTGATTTTTGGTACTATACATTCCAGATTCTTATTGCACTCCAAGAGGAAATTGGAGACCTCATCAAAATACAGGCAAACTGCTTTACTTCACACTTCACCAAACCGATTTTAATTTGTCATGTATTTTCAATGCTTAAAGCAAAGCAGTAATCATTACTCACACTGCATAATCCACAAAGGATTGTGATGCACCATTAAAGCTGTCGCTTTTGTCATCTTACCTCATTTATTTTTAAAGATTATTATGAAGACTTCTGAGATTATGATTTGTACTGTTGATCCTAATTTGTGAGCAGTGAAGAGTCGTGAGAACACAGAATACATTTGACATTTCAGGGATCATCATATTAAATCTCCTTTAGACTTCAAGAGAAATCATGAGTAAAGTTGAGACGCCTCAAAGCATTTCGCAGGATATTCTATAAGTGGTGTGACTGTACATTTTGAGGGTGAATATGGCAGCCAATTTGCATATAGCAATGTCCCACAAATGGCCATGGAATAAATGATTTATTTTATTTGTGGGATTTTTGCCAGGAAACCGGGAGAAATTCCCTTCTCATATTGAATAATGCAATGGGGTCTTTAATGACCCCCTGGACAGGCAAACGTTTAATGTTGCATCCAAAGGATGGCATCTCTGACAATGCAGCACATCCCAGCACTACATTGGAGTGTCAGTTGGAGACTGTATTGGTTCCAAGTCCTGATGTGGGGTTTAAACCGACAACCTTCTGAGCCAGAGGAGAGAATACTATAACTGAGCCAGACGGCCACAGACTTAAGTACAGAGCTCTTGTGATGTGAGGTGCATTGGCAAAATACTGCAACTTAGCAACAACAACAAGATTACATTTGTATAGTGTCTTTCACGTCGGGAGGATGTCCCAAGGTGCTGGACAGTGTACGGCATTTCAGACCTGAGCTGGGGTCAGGGGGGAGAAGGGAGAGGAGGGGAGGGGAAAGGGGGGTGGCCGATGGCATGGTTGAAGAGGAAGGTTTTGAGGCGGGACTTGAAGGAGGCTAAGGAGGGGGCGAGGCGGAGTGATCGTGGGATGGAGTTCCAGAGGTTGGGGCAGAATGGCTGAAGGCTCTCCCGCTAATGGTGGGGCGGGTGGGTCGGGGGATGTGGCGCAGGCTGGAGCCGGCTGAGCAGAGGGAGTGGGCGGGTTAGTAGGGGGTTAGGAGATCACAGATATAAGGTGGGGCGAGACCATTGAGGGCTTTATAGGTGAGGACCAGGATTTTGAACTGGATCCTCTGAAGGATAGGGAGCCAATGGAGTCGGGCGAGAATGAGGGAGATGTGGTCACGGAGTTTGGCAAATAAATAAACACAAATGGAAACTGCAAGTGCTGCTTATGAGTCAATCAAAGAGCTGTGGTGATAGCACTATTGAGGATATCCTTGATTCAGACTGTCCGACCTCCCAGAGAGAGGAGACTCTGTGGTGCCAAACTGTTTCCATGGGGAGTTAGAGATCAGCACTTATTATCCAGTCAGTGTTGTTAGTTGTTGGCTCCCAAATTGTACTTTAAAATGGGATATTTTAGATGCTAAAGTTAACAAGAGAATAATGGATGAGAGAAAGACAAAATATGTCTGCTCTGATCACAGCATATAAAAAAATACTTCCTCCATTAAAGAGTTAACGGCAGTTGTTAAAGTTCAAGTGCTCCGTTTTTGAAACGCTGCCTGAAACAATATGTTGGCAACCTCAGAACTGCTCTGTCACAAATGGCGAGTCTATCTGTCTCTATAAACAGTGTCAGGACAGAATCCATCATCCACAGTGAGTCTCAGGAGAGCAAAAAAAACCTCTTGGATAAGATTACATTTCACTCAAGGACACATTTTAAACTGGCCTTTACAATACCATATAAATGGGTGCGGGCTGGGCGGGGGCGGGGGGAGTTGGAGGGTGGAAGGAAAATATATGGGACATGTTTGCTTAGTGTGAAAAGGGAATTTTTAAAAAAAATCATAACTGTCTTCCTGTCTGTCTCTGCTTCCTTGTTAGAATGTTTTCTGTCCCTCCCTCTGTCCCTCACTGATCATCAGTTGAACAAGTTAAAGAAAAAGAGACCCTTAGATGTTCGCCACTTCTAAAACCAATGTTCGAGATATGCAAGGATGCATATGAATAAGGGGATATCATTGGGATAGCTCCAGGGCCTGACCCCACCTTACCTTGCCATCTCCTGCATGTCTCTATTGCTCCAGGCGCTTTCTCTGCTCAGCAAGCATTTGCCTGCTTCATGTCCCTTCCTGGTCCACCCCACAATTGCTGAACAGTCACCGGTCTCTCTTTTTCTCCTTGGAACTGCATCCCAGAGTCTCTCTGCTTTACCTCCTCCCTTCCCGCCTTCAAAATCCACCTCCAACCCATCTTTTCGATTGCTCTGTTGGCTACTTTCTCCCCATCCCAAGTTTCCACCCACTTCACCCCCAATTCAGGCTCCCGTCAGCTGTATGAAGTGCTCTGAGACGTCCTCCCAACATGAAGGCTTATAAACGTCAATTGTTGTTGTTTCCATCTGTTCCTCCAGTGGCAGCTTTGCCACCAGTGAATAAATGAAGGCAGTGTTCCCATTGCATAACTCGTAGAGACCCACTTTAAGAACCGTTTTCTCCAGAACAGTGGATGCAGTGTTGCCAAAAGCTGCATATAACTCAGCCGTAGAGATCTCGGGAGAGGCTGTGATATGTTGCTCACAAGTGGCTTGGGCTGGATAACAAATGACAGACAAATGTCAATGGTATGCTTCCTGTATTTGTCAGCAGGGCCAGGATTTGAAAAAGGGCAGGTATAAGAAAATATATATTTTCTACTTGTCAGATGAAAGGATATAAATGCCTCATCCTTGAGACCTGAGATCCAGGCCCCCCCACCTCCCCCATGTGTTAATTTATACCTGAGGTACCGTATTGGGAAGAAAGCCATGCGATCTGCAGAAGCAGATGGCAAAAAGATTAAGGCACTTCACTATTGGCAACTCATATTTTTGGGAATAGCCACTATAAAGATTTCTCCTGTCTATTCTCCCAGAAAGTGTTTGAAATGCTTTTAATGGATTTTGTTAAATGTATGTGTGAACTGGTGCTGGAACACAAGTGTTTTCAGGCTGTTGTTCAGATTAGAGCCGGGCCTTGTTTAAGTGCTAGCTGAGTGGGCATTGGAACAATTTTTGTGCTGGTTACTGTCTCCCCCAACGGCTTAGTTTTTGGTTCCATCACCCGAGACAAAGGAGGCTTTTCATGGATGTGTACGTAATCTTAGATCCTTAATGACTGCATTGTACACTGGGCTTTGAATTGTGCGTAGCTGTTTATTTTCACTCCTCGTGGCCTGTTGAGAAATAAACCAGCGGGCTGAAGCAGTCATCTACATAAAGGTTCCCCCAAGGCCTTTAATCCAAGCCAAACTTTCAACCCTCAAAGAAATATAAATGTTGGTTTATGTAGATGACAATGAACCTGAACAATTCAGACCTTCCAACGATATGTGCACCAGATTGTAGTTTGTGAGTTTCCTATTGGATGACTCCTGGAAATAAGCAAAGTCCAGAAGTCAGATGACAAGTAGCAGTCATTAGCAGGGACAACCAATCCACTACACACTGCAAGGCTTCCACAAACAACCATAACCATTTTTTTTCTGGATGATTGTTGTTTAGGATACTGGCAGAAACTCCCTTTACTTTCCATTGCCATGCGATTTATAACATCTGCTTGAAGAAAGAGATTATGAGACTGAGATTGATAGATTTCTAAAGGATAGAGGGATTAAGGGATACGGGGATAAGACGGGCAGATGGAGTTAGGTTAGAAAATCAGCCATGATCTTATTGAATGGCGGGGCAGGCTCGAGGGGCCGAATGGCCTACTCCTGCTCCTAATTCATTTGTTCCTATGAGACCTTGATTTTAACATCCCAGCCATCTCCATAAGACTGTACCTCCAACAATGCAGTCCCTTCCCCTTGAATATTGCAGCATAGCTCACAGCCCGAAAAGTTATACATACATCCTTCTTATTCAAATAAATAGTGGACGACCTACAGAATAAATCAGTCGTGAATGCCTCCCAGGTAGGGAGCATTAACTTATATTATCTTTCATATCTGTCTGACTTTGATCTGCGCTTTGAGATAGTGAAATAATGTTCTATCAATGAGTGCACTTTGTCTATGTGCATTGCAATCTATGACATACTGCACATTGGGAATCAGGCTACACTAAAGGCAGAATGATACCGATTCATCTGCAACTAGTGGTTTTACAACAATATAAAATTTATATACGTAGTGCCTTTCATGTCGGGAGGATGTCCCAAAGCATCTCACAGTGCTTTTACTTAAAGCACTCTAGGCCGCTACCCTGCGTGAGGGGCACTATATAAATGCAAGTTGTTGTTGTACTTACAT
Source organism: Callorhinchus milii (assembly GCF_018977255.1). Lineage (NCBI taxonomy): Eukaryota > Metazoa > Chordata > Chondrichthyes > Chimaeriformes > Callorhinchidae > Callorhinchus > Callorhinchus milii. Next base: position 15,177,440 of record NW_024704745.1, on the reverse strand, counting down.
TAAAGAATTGAGCAGCCTATCTATACACTACTTCAGTTAACTCGGAAATGCTCAACCACAGCAAGATGGTTGACTCCTGCAGTGTCGCAAAATCCCTCCAAGGAAGTTTGGATAAAGCCTTGGCATGAACTGTGAATACACTTTCAGTGCCACTAAAGGTCAGGTGCAGACAATTGACTGACCTGCAGATGAATTGCGGGAGAATAAAAAAATGGATAAAAAGAATGAAAGACCTGTTCAGTGCAAACTCTGTTTGGTGACCTTCATTCTAAACAAAAGTCTTCAGCTGTTATTGGAGCTGTGGCCCTGCTATCATCTGCTCGTGTGAACGGAAGAGAAGAATGTGGAGAGTGTTTGCTGCTAATCATTTCAATGCTGCAGACACCACAGATTGGTAAGTCATTTAGGCAGGAGCTTGAGTGGGTTTTTTCTGTTGTTAGAAATCTGCTTGTTTATGGTAAGAGGAGCCCTTCTGAAAGACCACCCTGCACTTTACAGTTACTCAAATGAAATCCAGACGATATTGTCTTTCTACACACTTGTCAGCTGCTGAGTAATGTTATAAAATGGTAGTTATGCTGTTATCTGATCACTGTCATTTTTAGTGATTGTTGCATACTGACCACACTTCTTCTGTCCACCGAATTCTGACTCTCTGCACAAAAGGTGACTTAAAAGGTCATTAAAATGACTTAATGGCAAACTAAGAGCAGGAGGGTGTTCTAAAGAAAGTTATTGCTGAGTTAATAAGTGTTTCGTAAAATAGATTAACGATTATCAAATTGGATATTTTATCAATTTCTGACACAGTGTTTATTTTAATTGCACTCTTTGTTACTGTTCTAATCTTTAAACTTGTCCATGTGGAGTTTTAGATTGAAACTGCCCTCAGAATGCTTTTTCAGAGTCTCCAAATGATGTCCTGCTGTGCTCTGTTTGTGCTACCAACAAAGTGGATGAAATCAGGCATGACATGGACAAATTACCCTTGGAAACCATCCTTTCTAAAACAGACAACACCGTAATACTGTAGGATAAAAATGCGTTCTCATCTTGTTTCAAATTAGCTATGAAATTGAGAGGTCAAAATTACAATCCAACGCTGATAATTATCGCAACACAGAAAAGTCCACTTTCGATGCTTTCATGTTCCTTCCCCATCTTCAGGTCGCACCTGAAGACCTTCCTATTTGAACATGTCTACGGTCACCCTCCCTCACCCCGCGGCTTGGCATCGTGCTCTGCCACTGTCAAGTGCTCCAGGTCGGTGCCCTGCGTGAGGGGCGCCATTATAAATTCATATTGTTGTTGAACGCACCAATATCCCCTAATTCTGTCAAAATGGTTACTCTGTAATAATAATAATAATCCTTGCATTTGATACAGCGCTTTTCACGTTGGGAGGACGCCCCAAAGCGCTTCACAGAATACACTGTAAAGTGAATTGACTGTATATTTGTGGGCGAATGCGGCAGCCAATTGCACACAGCAATGTCCCACAAACAGTCGTAGATTGAAAATGACCAATTTATTATTGTTTTGTTATTTCGGAGAGATTATTATTAGGCGTGTGGAGTAAGGAAACTTGCCCAAGGTTTCGCCCTCTGCCTGGAATTGAACTCAGGTCTCTCGCTTGCAAAGCGAGTGCTCTAACCACTGAGCTACAGGACTCCGAACCTGTACCTGAGCCATTCAGAGATTGTGAACGAGCTATGAGGTAGTCACTGAGATTTCGATCCAATGTAAAATGACTTGTATGAACAGCTATTGTGAATATTGCAATGTCAGTTCCCTAGAAGGTAACTGCAGCATTTTGTTACTGGTAGTTTCCAGGGTCAATCTGGAGTCATTGCTGGCTTAGCCAACCTTCCATAGGAAGGTACATGCAACCGTTTATAGAAACGACAACAACAACTTGCATTTATATAGCAGCCTCACTCAGGGTAGCGCTTGACAGTGATGGAGCACCACACCGAACCGGGGGGAAGTGGGGAGGTAAACCGAGGCACGAAACCTTGCTGAGAAGGAACATTTATATATTGATTCCAGTCACAATGCCCGACAGCAAGTGGAAAGATAATATTCTCTATTTGCAATTGGAGGAATCTCTAAGGTCTTAGCAATCAGTGACTCCATGCATGTAGCCATGACAGATATTGAATCCCTTGGCTTTCATAAGCCTTAAATGCTTCCACTCCATCAACCTGCAGATGGTGTGTGATCCCAACCGAAAAATAATCCCATCAATACTAAATATACTAGTGGGACTTGTGATGCATATATTTTTCAGCTTTTCATATCTGATTTATTCTGTTAACCCAACATAATGGAAGATTAGTAACTGGGTGATTTGGCTACAGGCTGCCTCTGTAAATAATCCAACGAATATTCTAATTATGAATCTCTTTTTTATTCATTATTTTCTCCCCATTTTAGGTGATTTTCCCTGGGAGGAAGTGCCTGATCCCTTTCTGGTCACCATGCACATCATTGCCGATCCAGGAAACTCCGGAGCTCTGCAGAACGCGATTGACAGCCTTTTGAAATGGATTAATCTGAATCTGCAGCTGTTCATCGTCTCCGAGCGTGGTTTGCCTCAGAAAACAAAACCTGGCAGTGGGATTGTAATCCAGCCGGCGTTGGCAGTCATTCTCTTCATGCAGGAAGATTATGAGGAAGACGAAATCTTCCAGCTCCATGGAAGCTTCCTCCGTCCACCGTGGCAGTATCACCACACTGAACGCGTCAAAGGCCGAAACCTCCCTTATGTGCCGCGTAACCAGGCTTTCTTCACGCTTGCCGATCACACGGCACTTTGGGCTGTCAGGCAGGTACATTATGGGAAAGAAATCATCCGCTTTACTGTGTACTGCAGCTTTGAAAATTTTGTGGACATGGTCAAGATGTACCAGCTTATCCTGAGAAGGGAGGTGTCAAAGCGGAAGGCAGATTTTGTCTTTTTCACCATCTATTCCAATTTGGACGTTGACATTCAGTTCTCACTGAAGAGGCTGCCAAAGGGCCAGTATCCCACTCCCACCGAATCTGCTGTGTTGGAATTTCGAGTGCAGGACATTGGGCACCTTGTGGCTCTGCTTCCCAATGCGTGCAGCCCAATCAGCGACGTCAGATGGCAGACTGAGGACTGTGATGGCAACAAGCTCCTATTACAGGTAATGTGACGTCCTGTTGCTAACTAGGTTCAGGAGAAGGGGAGGGGAGCAAATTGAAGTAGAGTGCTGTAGCTCAGTGGTTAGAGCAATCAACTCGCAAGCGAGAGGACTTGAATTCGATTCCCGGGCAGGGTGAAACGATGGGCAAGTTTCCTTACTCCACACGCCTCTGTTTACCTAGCAGTAAGTAGGAACTTGGTTGTTGCTTGATTGGTGAATCGCTTTTCCGGGGGTAATAATTCCTTCAAAAAAAAAGAAGAAAATTGGTCATTCAATCCATGACTGTTTGTGGGACACTGCTGTGCGCAATTGGCTGCGTGTTTTGCCCACAAAAATATACAGTCAATTCACTTTACAGTATGCTCTGTGAAGCGCTTTGAGATTAGGTGCTATATCAAATGCTAGGATTATTATTATTAAAACTGTCAGGGTGGAAGTAAGGTCGAGGCCCAAACAGATTGTGCTCATTAGCCTCATTAATCAACTGCTTATTCTGCTTTTTTAATAATGTATTTTTAACAGATTTGGAAAGCACAATATCTAAAGAATTATCTTAAATTTAGCTTTGAAACAAGGAGAGTAACCGTTTCATACCACTTGCACACGTTAATAGTTAAAGCCTCTTGCGTCTTCCTGTTGTGTATAAACTCCTTTGAAAAGAACTAGGGGTATAGAGAAGAATGTTAGATTCAGTACAAACCTTCCAGGAAGTGGTATCTCACTTCAGCCTGACTGCCCATCCATGCACTTTGTACATTCACCCCTCCTCCTCTTATCCCTTTATTGTGTAAGCTCTGTAAAGCGGTTCTTGTTTCTAAATGAGAATCCATCTCTATTTTGCAGCTTTTCAGCATTTGGATGCTCTGTCCGTATTCTTACTCTTTGTTACTCGGATTTCTTTCCCCACATCTAGTTTCCCAGCATTCAGCCTCTCACATCTCTGTTACAGTTTCACATCATCTGGCCTCCCATTTTCCATTCGTCTTTTCTCACGTTTCCTTTATGCGCTTGTTTTCTGCTGCCTGTCTGGCCCTCAGCAACTCAGAATTAGAACAAATGCTAGGGCTGCACTTCCACTATAACCAGCTCTCTGTGATTCTTTAGTTCATAGATGCTATGCTTAGACATTTAGAACAGTTAAGGGTACAACCCCATTATATATAGAGGATATTATCGAGGATTCGTAAAATGTTGTTTGCATTCTATGAGTGAGGGCAGGCCTGGGGTTCATGAGGAAATAAAGTTGATCATCTTCACAGCTGAAATATAAATGGTATCTGATGGTTTTACACTCTATCTTCAGAGGGATGCATCCTGCTAACCCAATTCCGGAAAGCTTTATGTGTACGTTGGTAAGAGCAAAGCTCCTATGGTGAAATATTTCTGAAATATTCTAGTTATTATTCCTGTTGATGAATGCCTCAAATTAGACCCTAGTATTGGTTCAGAGAGTAGTAGGACTTAATATAGGATACAGATAATAATAATAATAATCATAATTCTTGCATTTGGTACAATGCATTTCATGAGGAGAGGAAATCTCAGATAAATACAGCGGCACTTTAGAGCACCAGAAGATTGTTCTGCAAGCACAACCCTGACAAGATCGTTCACCAGGGTGTGGGAAAGTGTTTGTGATCCTCCTAGCCAACATAGCAGAGAGAAGGAATCATCCTCGTGCCAGGAATAGTGTGTGCTGCAGGGAGACTCAACTAGGGAAAGGCAAGAAGCCAATTTAACAAGAGAGATTAAGCACTACCTTCACAATTAAAGAAGTCACATAAATACTTCTCTTTGTTTCACTTGACACTAATTTCTTCCTTCAGTTGTTGAAATGACTTGGCGGGATTAGATAGTAATGTGTAAGCTCTTGTATGGCTCTATCGGATTGACACTTTTCACTGCGAGTCAGCAGTACGGACCCTCTTATGCTCTGGTTCACTGGTCAATATAAAGAGAATTATCAGGAATTTTCACTCCAGTGGAAGAAAGTACAGTCATTGGGAATGGTATTAGAATTTCAATGCAAGGCCTTTTGTCTGCTTTAGCTTCTAATTCAGGCTTGCTGTCCAACTTTTTCTTTAGGTAACTGAATACATTTCATATTTACTGTCAGTGCACCGAAAAACAGTGCATCTTTAATTCCTTGATTCTGTCGCTCACTTGGCTACTCTTACTTGATGTAATGCAAGCACGTTTGGCTGCAAGAATACAGTAGATCTTTCACTCCCATTGCGATACACTAGGTAAAAGCATCAGGTTCTGGCCTCCCCTGTGTCCTTTAAACTTTCCTTAGTATACATTTTCAAGTTGCAATCAGTAATTCCCAACTTTTCTACACTAGAAAGTGCCATCTGTCAGATCTCATGAATCCCTTTTACATAGAAACAGGAGTAGGCCATTCAGCCCCTTGAGCCTGTTCCACCATTCTATAAGATCATGGCTGATCTGTACCTCAAGTCCAATTGCTTGTCTTTGCCCCATATCCCTTAATAACCTGACCTAACAAATATCTGTCCACTTCAGTCTCGAAAATGTGAATGGACTGAGCATCCACTTTTGGGGGAGAGAATTCCAGATTTCCACTACTCTTTGGGTGACAAACTGCCTCCTAATTTCACTCCTAAATGGCCTAATTCCAATTTTAAAATTATACCTCCTTGTTATCTGCAACACCGCCCACAACTGTCCTTTTAACCCACATCCATGCCATGACGCACTCTGCTTTCCCCCACCTCCGCAACGTTGCCCGGTTCCGCCACTGTCTCACGCCTCAGGCCATTTACACCCATTTATCATTTTAACATCTCATCTGAGGAATGGCACCTTCGACAATACAACACACCAACAGCACTACATTAGGCTGTCAACTTCGACTATGTGATTCCAAGTCGCGATGTGAGGCTTGAACCCACAACAACCTTCTGACTCTGAGGCAAGACTGCCAGAAATGAGCCAGGCTGACACACGTCAAAAAATCGCAAAGCATTGCACAGGGCTTTCTGTAAAGTATAGTAACTATTTTGACCCAGAAGTGAGAGTGCTACCAACTGAGGAAGGCCCATCCCTGATCATCTCAGTTTATGCATCTCTAGGCATTTCGAGCTGAAGATGCCTAAACTACCACACAATATTCAAACAGATTAAAATGTCATCTTAACAGATGCAAAAGAAATTACTCTATTGTGTATTCCATTTAAAATCTGTTTTTATTTCTTTAAACAGCTGTGTGAACAGAAGAAATGTTTAGTGAGTGTGAAGCAGAATGGAGTCTGTAGTACTACGCAATCTGTACGTTTGCCTTTTGATATTTAATGTGATCAGTTGAAGTCCTTCTGATGTCGTTTAGTGCAGTCAAGACACAAATGTCCTTTGTTGTGTCAGACAGTACCAGTTTCATGTGGATTTAGAGCATTTTGTCTCTGGCACAAACTAGAGCGGGAGACACCAGGCAGTGCTAAGTAACCTTGAGTGAGGTAATAGGCTTTGAAGGCTTTGGCTTTACAAGGAAAACGATTTATACATTATTTAGTGCACACTTAAAACTGAGAACCATCCACAGAGTAACTGAACAGGGACCTGACTTTGAATAATCAGTGGTAATGAATCCAGTGATTGTACTAAGTGGCATGGTCCATAGCAGAATGTATTCACCCCATCGGTGACTGTTGCAGAATTCAGAGCTGATGCATTGCTGAGTAAAAAGGCACAATTGCGTGTATCAGCCATAAAATGGAACAAAATGTCAATGTAATGAAGTGCAGTCAGGTAAGCCTACAGGACATACCGGCATATTATTCTCACCATCAACACTGGCCTGGTGCCAAGCTGCAGGCTTTGTTAAGAACATGAAACCAAGGTGGACCCTATTTAGCAGCACAATGTGGATGTAATTGCGGCCAGAGAAATATACAAATCAGAAATGTAATCATGCTGCGGAAAAAANGATTTCTCCACTGTTAGCACTCTGAGGTCTAATGGGGTAAAGTGTAACATTTCATCCCCCGTTTCCTTGTGTTAATTAAAACACCCCACAGACATTATCCCCTAATGTGATATTTTCTAATGGGACTTTAAAATAAGGAAACCTGAAGTATATCATTTTGAACTGCAGAATGCAACTCGATGGGAATCTACTTTTGGAGTGGAATTCTCTTGAGTCAGTTTGAATATTGGATTTCACTTGGATTCCTTATTGAAGAATCTCACTAAATATCTCCACATATTAGATCCAAATGTTAGCAGTAAGTACTACGGATGAGTGGGACCTCGATATCATGTTACATGCAGTTAGACCCAGGGTAAAGGAATTTGTGTTTTTTGCTGCAGGTAAGAGCTGTATCCAGAAGTTCCTGGCGGAGGAGTGTGGTTCCCCAGTATAGCTCAGCGAGGAGTCGCTCCTTCATTCCTTCTCAGGGCTCCCTGCCCCAAAGCCTTGGCTCTGCACCAGACAGGTACCTTCGTCAGCGACCCATCGGCCACAAGGTCCAACAAATAAACGGTTTCAGACGATGTAGGCGGAACTTGCAAGGAAGCATTTCGATCGATTACCAGGAAACCTCTAGCAGAACGGCGAGCAGTGCTTCTGAGAATTCATGGGCTGCCCAGCGCAGCAAGTCTTTGTTCTCTCTGCCAACATTCAGCACTTCTTCATCCTCCTCCTCCTCTTCATCACCACTCGGTGAGCCAGCCGCTACATCGCACGGTGGAAGCCAGCAAATCATAGTTCCAGAACTTCACAGCACCTCACAGGTTGTGGTCAATGAGTTAGAAGAGACAATGGAAACTGATGTTGACACAGGTCTGACAACATCCTGTTCAGACCTCTCTGTTGTGTCTGCTTATTCAACACTGAATGGATTTGGCAAAGATTTAGACGCCGCTCTTCCTTTAATAAGGAATTGCAGCAACAAACCAAAGCCTGGACTTTATAGGCCTTTATCAACAATGAATAGTTCACTTCCTTCCTACTCTGAACTTTCATCTGGTTCATTTCCTCAACTCCCGGAATTCTCTTCCTGCTTCCTAAACTCACACATTCCTTCGCCACGTGCCTTCAACTCTACATCTGGACTTTGCACCAGAAAGAAGCAACCTCTTCCTTTCCAACCTAGCCGTCGAACTCAAAGTAAAAACTACCCTGCAATCCGACAACTATCCCTCCAAGAGGAAAAACAGGAATTTTACATTTGAACCACTTGTGTGGCATAATAACTTTTTGTTGCCTTTCTTCAGCAAAGCAATAGTAAATTGTACATGAGTGACACTAAATGAAGCGAACAATTGTTTATCTACACTCTACAGAAATGTTGCTGGGTTTTGACTCAAGACTCACTTTTGACTCAAGACTCACTTACGATGGTTGTGCGGATGATGTCCTTAAACGCGCATTGTCAAAGTTGCTACTCTGAGCACCAAGTTGGAATATCACCTTCTAAAAGAGTTGAAGTAAAATGGTTAGGAAATGCAGAAGTGTTGTTTTGGTGTAAACAAATGATTCCATCATTTTAAGCTTCAAACAGCAAGATGTCCGCTTGGAAACATCAAAGGTGTTGATAGACAATGCTCCAGTTTTTAAAGTTTTCAAACATACCAGTTGCATTCAGGAAATGTATATGGTTTGAAGAACTGCAATAATATAATTTCTTATAGAGATCACCAGAGGCAGATATTTCTGAGCCAGTGACTTGTTTACATACATTTCTGGAACACAAGCCAGAAATTCTTGACTACAGAGTTCTATCCTCTTTTATTTTGTGCAAGAAACATAATTTTGTTCTACTAACTCGTGATAAGCAGGTCCTGGATTCCTACATAGATACGTTTGTTTTAGGATATTGGCTCAGTCATTTCTGTTACTTAAGGCTGATTCTGCCAAATATTATTGACATCATTAAATTTCCCTTCTCCCCAATCTCTATTCGGTGGGTAGTTCTAGTTTGGAATCTGAGCAAATGTTACTTGATTGAATATAGTTAATATTTTAGATGAGTTTAAACTATCACTCTGTGTACGTTTTAATAAATGTCCTGCTGGTTGATGCTTTATGTACTTAAGTTGTGAAATTCCATCTAGTCTTAGCCTGTGAGGCTATTCGTTTTAAAATTTAAGATTCTGCAGAATTATGGCCAATTCTTAACCTCGGTTTTAATTTGGAAACTTTTTTTAAAGAATTGCAGGAAAGCAACTTCCAGGTTAGCAATGAGTTTAAGAATGTTCTAGACTTCTGCACAAAATTTTAAACAAATAGACTCACAGGCTAATACTAGGTCGAATTTCGGACCTGTAGTTTTTTAAGGACGGTCTTTTACGTTGCATTCTTTGTTAAGTGTCTGGTATTATTTATTTGCATCAATCAAAACTGAGTGTATAGATAAACATGCTTTTATAAGACAATGAACTAATATATTAATATTGTGAAAAAGACTGAGAATTTTTGGTGTAATTATATTCACAGCTCCTCCTGCATTAATATTTCCCTCAAGTGAAAAAACAATTATCATTCAAACACTGGGGTCATTGCATTGGGAATTTTAGAGATAAAAGGGCTTGCCAAATGTTTTCTTCATGAAGACAGCATCCTTTTAAACATTATAAAAAAATGCCCCATAAAACCCCTTGTCTTTAATACATCCTCCTCCTCCCAATGCCTGCCTCTAACATTTCCCTTTCGTTTGAAATGTTTTTCATAATCCTATTGATATTACCAGGGTCACTGTTCCTCTAAACTATTCTCACTTATTCCATCTAGGATTGAAGCATAGGAACAAAGCAATATACCAGGTCAGAAAATTGTAATTCCTCCCTAAAAAAACAAATAATCCGACACTGCAGCATCTTTCAACAACAACTTGCATTTATATAGTTCCCTTCAGCGCTTGACAGTGGTGGAGTCTGACCCCTCCCAACCTCTCAGCTCCCACCCCCAGAACCCAAGCCAGCACTTGGGTTTGAGACATTAAATGCGCTTTGAGATATCTTCTCAATATGAGAAGATGTAAATTGTATTGTACATCTTTCATATCCTAATTGCAGTAACTCATAATTGAATTATTTGCCAATTAATTAAGTAATCCTTGCATTTGATATAGCGCCTTTCACATTAGGAAGATGTCTCAAAAACACTTTGAGGATTTACTGCAAAATATAGTGACTGCATTTTGCAGTCAAACATGGCAGCTACTTTGTGCACAGCAGTGCCCAGCAAACAGCAATGAAGTGAATTAATCGGTGGGTTTGTTGGCCAGGCCGATGGGAAAAACTCCCTTCTCTTTTTGCAGGCTATACACTGGAAGCACTGCTGAAGTCACTTTGCATGCACTTCTCACACATAAAGTGCACGGACTACACTCAGGAAGCGACATCAGCGACGACCCAGAATTCAACCATTTGGGTCTGAGTTTATGGATCCAGGCCATTGTGTTAGAATGATATTGCTCTGTAGCCATTTAATTTTCTTGAACTTATTGATACAATCTGTCTTCACGGCCTCCCTGGATAGTCTGGTCCACATTTTCACCATTCTCCTTGTGAAATAATTAAATCTTTTCACTTTTCCTCTTTGAGCTATATTCTTCTATATTTATCGATCATCTTATCTATAACCTTCTGGTGCTTCAGTAAGATTTCTTCTGAACCTTCTTTTCTTTAGTGTGAACATTCCCAGCTTCTGTAACTCAAGAGAGTAATTCCAGCTATCAGTCTAGTTGTCCTTTGCTGCGTCCTATCCAATACCAAGATGTCCAGACCAGGATTGGTAGCAGTAATCCAGTAGTTGGCCTACATGTTCTTTCATTTCCCTGCATCATTTGTCTGTTGTCTGTTGAAAGCAAATACCTTTGCACTGTTTCCCACCCAAAATCATTATTTCGTGGGATCTCAAGGCTGGGGAACGTATGCCTCTTTCAGTCTTCCCTTTTCCCTACAATCCCTACAGCTTTGCATCTCCTAACCACTTCTTGACCTACCTCAGCTTCTCCTTTCACACATAATAATAATAATAATCCTTGCATTTGATATAGCGCTTTTCACGTCGGGAGGACGTCCCAAAGCGCTTCACAGAACACACTGTAAAGTGAATTGACTGTATATTTGTGGGCGAACGCGGCAGCCAATTGAGCACAGCAATGTCCCACAAACAGTCGTAGATTGAAAATAACCAATTTAATTATTGTTTTGGGTTTTTGGAGGGATTATTATTAGGCGTGTGGAGTAAGAAAACTTGCCCAAGGTTTCGCCCTGTATGGAATTGAACTCCACATGGTGGTGTCCTTCACCAAGGTTTCTTAATGAAACCTCTGTGTACTATACATTGTAACTGATATGCATGATTAGAAAGAAGAATTGGTATCTTCAGTGTTTTTTTTTATGCTGTTTCGTGCATCAATAGTTAATATTAAGTATTTCTTGAGGTCTTGATAAAGAATGAGTAAGAACAGAAAATCTGAATCTTGATCTCAACAAATTCACTAAAGGGTTTAATTTGGCTAATTTGACGAATTTGTCCCTTAGTATTAGAAAGGATTTCCAGAGAGTCAGCCTAAGAAGGTGATGGATTTCACTGAAGGTCTCCACGTGTCTCTCTGTACGGCAAGTTGGCCGGGTATCTGCTCGACAGTGAGAAGTCCTGTAGCTCAGTGGTTAGAGCACTCGCTTTGCAAGTGAGAGACCTGAGTTCAATTCCAGGCAGAGGGCGAAACCTTGGGCAAGTTTCCTTACTCCACACGGAGCCTAATAATAATCCCTCCAAAACCAAAAACAATAATTAAATTGTTCATTTTCAATCTATGACTGTTTGTGGGACATTGCTGTGCGCAATTGGCTGCCGCATTCGCCCACAAATATACAGTCAATTCACTTTACAGTGTGTTCTGCGAAGCGCTTTGGGACGTCCTCCCGACGTGAAAAGCGCTATATCAAATGCAAGGATTATTATTATTAAGTGTGGTTGCAGGAAATGTCTTTCATTATAGATTTGCTGTTTGCAAAATACTTCAATGAATATTGCAAATGAAACTCCAATATAATGAGTTACAAAATAAACCACAGCCAATATGGATTGGAAATATGTGTGCATCACAATAAGGTTATTAATCTTCCTGACATCACACTGCTGAGGAAATAAAAATATTTAAGGTGGAATTTTCTAAGCGGAATGTCCCAGTTGCATGTGACTGATGCTCAAAATAAAATGTCTTCACATTGCAACAACCTGGAGCACTGGGCTACAATGCGTAGGGTGTGAAGGAGAGCATTCATCACATGAGATTAGCTCCACAGGTTTGAAGAGTAGTTTGTGCCATAGGGTGTTCATTATAATTATATGATAATTATTGCTGTACGATAATAACCATCGGTGATCGGGCCTTCAGCCTCTTCGCCCTCACTGTTTGGAACTTCATCCCACAGCCCCTTCACCTCGCCCCATCCCTTGCCTCCTTCAAGGAACTTCTTCAACCACGCCTTTGGCCACCATCCTACCCTCTCTGCCCTCCACACTCCCTTATCCCAACCCCCTGCTCGCATCCAAAATCCCTGAGTGTCCAGCGTCTTGGGATGTCCTTCTGAGTGAAAGGCGCTTTACAACTATAATTTATTATTGTTGTTGGTGCTAATCATCACAAGAGAAGAATTTGCGATCATTTGGAGGTTTAACACCAAATGACCACTGGGTGGCAGCACACCCCTCCCAGAAATGGCTTCTTTTGGTTTTGACATCTTTCAGGCACTGTGATCTGAAGAAGGACAAAGTCTGTTCTCTCTCTCCCTCTCCAATAATCTTAGCGTTTTGGTGGCCAACGTCCGAGGACTTGGTTCTGATTATTAAATGGATTAAATTAAAAACCACTCCATTGGCAAACAATTTAAAATAAGAAAATCTGATCACTGTTATCACTACTGTTATCATTGATGCTATCACTAGCTTTCTATCAATGTCATACAAACCATTCAAATTTATCCTACAATTCGCACGAACAATGGAGTAACATATTCTTAGTGATGATCAAAAGTGCAGGAAACACAACATGCGAAGGCTGTGCATTTATTGCTGCAGAACACCAAATCCAAACATAGACAATATCAGTGAACCTCACCGTGCTTGGTAATTTAATAGTAGCAGAACATCAAAGCATTCAAGTGCTGATCTCAGATTATAATTGTATTGGGCACGCTCAGTGCTATCACTAGTGATTAGTATTTATGTTGCAATATTATGAAAATTGTCCTTTCATTTTTTTGGCCCAATTGAGATAATTTCCTCTTATAATTAAGCGGCTTGATCATGGAACATGAGACTATCAGAAATGCCCGCAGCGATTAACAGTTCAGTTATTTGAGATTTCGGCATTAACTCACCAGAAACAATAGAAAAGCAGTAAGGATCATTTGCTGGAATGCAGCTGATGTGAGTGGAGTTACTGGGTTTATTGCTGCACAAAGTGATGCAGTGAAAATCACATCATATTTTTCTCCCAATACAAAGTGAGCCAGGAATGGATGGGACACCAGAATTGCTGCTGAAGGGAGTAGATAGGATGAGAGAGCGAAGTGAGTTTGGACAACAGGCTATATCAGCGAATGTCGACAAAATGATTGAAACAGAATTGTTATTATTACAAGGGAGGATTCAGTGAAAAGGATTCAGTGAAAAGTCTAAGTGCATACGCACAAGCCAAGGTATTCCTGTAGACATGTAACTGCTAGAAAGAATAGTAGTTAGCGAGTCCACTCGCCTGATAACCCTCTTTCTTTGGGAAAAGTCTAGGACATACTCTACTTGTCAGGGCTTTGGTGTCCAGGATTAGCAGTTACCCTGCCCCAAGGTAACTTGCTCTGTCAAAGAGTCGGCACAGACTCGATGGGCCGAATGGCCTCCTTCTGTGCCGTAACATTCTATGAATCTATGAATCTAAAACTGATCTGCCCCTCCAAATCATGCTGATGAGCCTGGCTGGCTGCGCTGTCATAAGCAGTGACCTGAAGTATTGCAGACCCACCAGGTTTAGTACCAAGACCTCTATTGAGAGAATGTCGTTCCCGACTTCCTGATGCCAATTCAGCTCCAAGGAGACCACGCTTACCTTCCTCCCAAGGAGGGTAGTCATTTGAGGGTGGAAAGATAAATTAAAAACAGAAATCCCAAACAAAAATATCTTTGGTTAATTCTTGACCAATTATTACTTCTAATAATAATAATAATCCTTGCATTTGAAATAACGCCTTATCACGTCTTTGAGACATCTCAAAGCGTTTCACAGTAAATACTGTAAAATTAATCGATTGTATATAGTGAAACGCGGCAGCCAATTGCGCACAGCAGTGTCCCACAAACAGTCATGGATTGAGTGACCAAATTATTTTTATTTTGAAGGAATTATTATCCCGGGAAAAGTGATCCGCCAATCGACTAACAACTGGGTTCCTACTTAATAAACAGAGGCGTGTGGAGTAAGGAAACTTTCCCAACGTTTTGCCCTGTCGGGAATCGAACCCAGGTCCTCTACTTGCGAGGTGAGTTCTCTAACCACTGAGCTACAGGACTTCACAATTACTGATTATTGTTAGGATTCATTTTTTTTTCTCCTTTATTTAATTGTTACGTTTGTCTTTTCCTAAAACTAAACAGCTTCCTTAAATGTTCGCCTGTCAGCAGTAAAAGTGCAGGTGAAACAGCATTAGATTTTTAACTAAACTCACAGGAGCCTTGATTATGGGCAAATTATTCTGGAATCAGACCACTTTAAAGACATAATTGATGCCAACATTCACATGATACAATGTTTTTTAAGGTCGTGCAATAGGTGCATGGGTCAGCTGTTAATCCAAACTCAATTTATCTCCGCGTACCCTACCAGCACACTACCAAGTAAACTAAACAAATGTTACAAGTGTTTGCAGTTAATTAGCAAGAGATTAATCCATACTGACTGCCCCGCTCTGTGTAAATGGGTCATAGCAAGTTAAACAGGATAAGAACTATAATCTCTTTATTGTATAATATTAACAGCTACTAGTCTTTCACTATACTATAGATAACTCTTTACTAAGAACTTATTTTGGATTCATCTCATTACTGGAGCAGTTTATAACCGAAGCGTATCACTTAGGGTCAAACTCAAATAAAAGCTGATTTATCTTTGGTTTCATAGAAATGTGACTCCAGAAATCACCACGTATTACTCTGCTGTATTCAAGTGAAAAGATGTCAAAGATAATATTGTGGACAGAAACTTGTTATTACGTAGTTAACGTATTTGTGGAATATTGTCACCTGTTAAACAAGTACAGAAAGCGTCAAATAATAATACTAATCCTTGCATTTGATATAGCGCCTTATCAAGTCTTCGAGACGTCTCAAAGTGCTTCACAGAATACAGTGTAAAATAAATTAACTGTATAGTTTGTGGGTGAAACGGGGCAGCCAATTGCGCAAATGGCCTACTTACATTTGCACTACAGGTTCCCTGTCAAATAGGATTCTTCACACTGAGCACCAGTTTTGAAAGGTCAGGGCTTATCTTGTCCACACTTTAAGTACGGTTGTGAGTGGTGCACATTTCTACAAGTATGAAAATACTAACATATTGGGTGCTTGACTGCAAGTAACATTTCCTGAATTTTACAGTAGTTTCACTTTTCAAGACTATCTTTATAGTGGGGAATAAGTCTCATCCTTTCTCATCTCTTCCCTTAGTTGTTCATAGACAAATATCTCCACCTTAACTCTTTGGAATTAGGTAAGCAGGGTGAAGGGAGAAATACATTGATTTCCATTTTGGGCCTACTGTATCCTTTAACCAAACTTCTATCCACTGAACTACTGTATCTTTAATACTGTGGCTCTTAATTTTGAAATGAGTCTCTTATGTGGTAGGCTAGTAATAATAATAATCAAAAATAATAATCCCTACATTTGATATAGCGCCTTATCAAATCTTCGAGACGTCTCAAAGCACTTCGCAGAATATACTGTAAAGTGAATTGACTATATTTTGTGGGAAAAACGCGGCAGCCAATTGTGCACAGCAGTGTCCCACAAATAGTCGTGGATCGAGTGACAATTTTTTAAAAAAAAATTATTTGAAGGCCTTTTGGATGTTCAAACTGTATGTACAACCAGCAGATTAAAGTGAGGCAACATTAAGAACACTATTATCTGTTCCAACTTCCAATTGTGCCTCTAGACTTTCAGAGAACAAATTATCTCTCTCTATTCACATACCAACTACAGGGAAGCTGAAATACTATTGCAGCAGTTTTATGATAATGCTTCTGAATGTCATTATGTGCCTGATTCAAAGGCCATCCTCACATAATGTAATTTAATGAACTTAATGGCTCTAACACAAAAGCTACCTTCTAGAAAGCGTATTCTGACTTCTCCTAAACCTGTTAATAGTCAGCAGAGTCCTCATTTGACTTTTTACTTCAACCAGAACCTATGCCTTTCTATTGTGACAATCAAAATGCATCCCAAAAAAAGTTCTGTAAAAATATAAGTTTGTTCTTTTTCCTTAATCAAATACAAAGATTATTATTATCGTCACATGAATGATTTTGGTTGAAATCACTGGGTGTCTTCATCACTCATCATAACTTTCTACCTTCAGTTTCAGTAAAAATAGGAAGCATGGGCTAAAACTTGCCAAGGGGGCAGCTGAAAGAGACATAGGAGTGATAGTTGACTCACTATGTCAAAACAATGTGAGGCAGCATTAAAAAAACAAGGCAAACAGGGTGTTGGGCTATATTGCTAAATCAGTAGTTTAGATCCCCAGAAGTCATACTTAAGCTGTAAAGTGCTGTGCTCAGGCCGGACCTAGAATACTATTTAAACTTGTGGTGGCTGTGACAGTGTGGGCTCCTCAAGCCATAATGGTATTGCAGAGAGCAATGGGGTTGATCCCCAGTGTTTGAGAGAAAAGCTTTGAACAGTGATTAGACAGTCTACAGCTACAAGAAGAAGATTACATTTGTATAGTGCCTTTCATGTCGGGAGGACGTCCCAACACCCAAGCTCATTTTGAAAGACATCTCAAAAGGGGGCTTTATAGAGTTGTATAAGATTTTAACATGCAATTGATAAAGCAAATCAAGCACAATATTTTTGGATGTGCCGAGACAACAGAAGAAGAGGACAGAGGTTTAGAATGGCAAAGGGCAATTTCAGGACACACACTTGGGAAATGTTTCTTTATTTAGAGGGTAATTAACAACTGGAACCGGTTGCCTAGAATGGGGGGGTGGGGGGGGTCAAGGCCAGGATTCTGGATTTTTTTTTTTTTAAAAACTCGATGCAACGGGAGAACTGCAGCACGGACGCTCTGGAAAGATGAGATCAAATGGGTAAAGAGCCTTCTTTATCCAAACTTCTCTTATGAGTTGTGATGATGCTACAACTTCATGATCTGTTATCCAGTGAATTAAACACTCCATAACTAGCTCCCTCTGCTGGATAAATATACAAATAGCATAATACAGCAGTGAAACACAATATAGAGGCTAAGCCCCCATCACCTATTCTGGCTCCTTTCTCTTGGAGCCACAACTCCTTCCTAATAGTAAGCAGTTATAATAATGTTATAACAAATCTTGCATTTCATATAGCATTTGATTGTCATGTTGTCAAAACATCTCAAAGCGCTTCACAAATTATACTGTAAGATATACT
The DNA here is from genome assembly GCF_018977255.1 of Callorhinchus milii. NCBI lineage: Eukaryota > Metazoa > Chordata > Chondrichthyes > Chimaeriformes > Callorhinchidae > Callorhinchus > Callorhinchus milii. The sequence continues at coordinate 15,159,596 of NW_024704745.1, read as the reverse complement.
AATCATATTTTGTAGGAGAACACGGCAGCCTATTTATGCACAACTACCTCCCACAAACAGCCATGAAGTGAATGATCAGTTGTTTGACTCCTAAGGCTTCTGGGGCTGGGATCCAACTTAGGCCTAAACTCCTGCCAATTACCATTTTGCCCAGAGTTTATGTTGAATCACAGAATCATAGAATCATAGAAATTTAGAGTGCAGTAGGAGGCCATTCAGTCCATTGAGTCTGCACTGGACCTCATGCACTTTCAATCCCACTGCCCTGGCCTATCCCCTTATCTTGTCAAGCCTCTATCCTTCATATATCTGTCAACTTCCCTTTAGAAAATGGACTCTGCCTGTTGTACATCTTTATTTGTCAGGGCATTCCACATCCCAACAACTCTCTGTGTGAAAACATTTTTCCAAAGCTATAATAATAAGCTCTAATAATCATTACATTTGATTTAGCACCTTATATCGTCAAGGCTTCTCAAAGTGTTTCAAAGGTTATTCTGTGAAGTGTCTTGATTCCAATATTGATTTTTTAAAAAGTCATTATTCAAAAGAAATCTGAGCTAAAGTGGAAACATGTTAGAAAGACAGAGCCGTACACCTAGTTACGCAATCAATTAATAATTTAGAAACAATTAAAGTTCAAAGGAAACCATCAGGAAGCTGTTCACAGGAAGTGTGGGAAATATGACGGCAAACATAAAGATGATGTGGTACATGAAAGCAGCACTACAATGAGATAGATCAAGTAGAAGGAATGTAAAAACAATGGGAGTCTGGTAACAAAAATCAGATTTAGATCAGTTGTAGATTTAAAACGCATTAACTCATTGCTACATATTATGCCATAGAGAAGCTCATCTTAGTTTTGAAGGGAAAGCTCTTGCAGTTCTTTGACATGTGGCCATTGAGTGGGGCAAAAGAGGTCACAGCTTGTTATTTTCACACTGTAGATCTCGGCCGTGTGTTCAGGCACAGGCACTGGGCACAGGGCATAATGTTCCTGTAACGGGGGAGGGGATAGATCAGAGTGTGAGGTTGCCTTGGTCCCAATTCCAGACATCCTGACGGCGATTCCCAGAGATCTGGGAACATGTCACGTAGAGTCCTGTAGCTCAGTGGTTAGAGCACTCGCTTTGCAAGTGAGAGACCTGAGTTCAATTCCAGACAGGGCCAAACCTTGGGCAAGTTTCCTTACTCCACACGGAGCCTAATAATAATCCCCCCAAAACCAAAACAATAATAAATTGTTCATTTTCAATCTACGACTGTTTGTGGGACATTGCTGTGCGCAATTGGCTGCCGCGTTCGCCCACAAATATACAGTCAATTCACTTTACAGTGTGTTCTGTGAAGCACTTTGGGACGTCCTCCCGACGTGAAAAGTGCTATATCAAATGCAAGGATTATTATTATCCCTCTTGAGCAGATAAAGGTGTATGGAGCGAAGAAACTGAGAAAAGGGGAGACAGAATACCTCCTAAATAACATTAGAAAAGTATTAATTGTTTAGCAACAGTAATTGAACAATACAACCATTGAAATTTACAGCACAGAAAAGAGCCATTCAGCCCATCACTGGCTCTTTTAAAGAGCAATCCTTTCAGTTTCATTTGTCTTTCTTCAGTTGAACGTCAACAAGACCGAGGGTCTCCTGTTTGGCTCCTGTCAGTGCCTCCTCACCTCAGACACTGACAGCATCACCATCAAATGGGCAAAGAGCCTTCTTCATCCAAACTTCTTTTATGACTAGTGATGAGGCTACAGGTTGCACCCTCCACCTTGCTGAGCCAGTCCGGAACCTTGGGGTTTTGTTTGACCCTCAACTATCCTTTCTACACCACATCTGCACCATGACTCGCTCTGCCTTCCCCCACCTCCGCAACATCGCCCGGCTCCGACACTGTCTCGCACCGCGGGCCGCCGAAACTCTCATACACACCTTCGTTACATCGAGGCTCGACTATGCAAACTCACTGCTTGTCGGCCTCCCCAACTCCTCCCTCCACAGGCTGCAGATCATCCAGAAGTCTGCAGCCCGTGTCCTCTCCCGCACTATGCTCCACGCCCCTATCCTCACCCAACTCAACTGGCTTCCCATCACACAGAAGATACAGTTCAAGATCCTGGTCCTCACCTTCAAAACCCTCCTTGGTCTTGCTCCCCCCTACCTCTTCGACCTCCTAACCCCCTACCACCCTGTTCGCTCCCTCTGCTCAGCGAGCTCCGGCCTGCTTCACGTCCCCCGCCTTGCTCGCCGCACTATTGGCAAGCGGCCTTCCGCCACTCTGACCCCACCCTCTGGAACTCCATCCTGTAGTCCCTCCATCTCGCCCGCTCCCTCGCCACCTTCAACACCCATCTCAAGACCCTCCTTTTCGACCATGCTTTCGATCTCCCTGCTTCCCCCGCTGCCCTCCCCCCTCCTCTACCCCGACCCTCAGGTCGGGGCATAACTCTGTCTGTCCAGTGCCTTGGGATGTTCTCCCCACATGAAAGGCACTATACAAATGTAATTTTGTTGTTGCTGTTGTTGTTGATGTCTGCTCTTTCACCATACCCCTGTAGCTTACTCTCTAAAAGAGAAACTGTTTTCTGCTTTGAAATACCAATCTTATGAATGATGTAATTGAGGTGAAACATGCAATATTTAGTGACAAATATAATCAACCAATCTGTTTGAAAGCATCGTATTTTTCCACCCATTCCTAACAACCAACTGTGGATGTGAAACCTCCCCTCCACCCAATTCATAACAAAGGTTTGGTTCGAAGCGAGATTTCAAAATGCAATGCCATGATTTCTTGGATATCCGCTGAGCAGTAATAGGCCCTGAGTTTGAATGCCACTTGACAGGATACTACCTGAAATAAGACAGCAGCCCATTAAAGCTGCACAGTTGAGATGCTAAAATATTTGAGGCTAACCATTGTCTAGAAGGCAAGGTAGTGAAACACCCCATTTTGTTGGCTTTGGCACATTTGTCTCAACCATGGTTCCAGATCGGGCATTCCATGTCCTTACAACTCTCTGTGTAACAATATTTCTTTTAACCTTTGTTCTTTTACCAATTGTCTTGATTTTTAGGATTGTTTATTAATTCACTTAGGCCATTTCATAAAACTGTTGCCTTCTATCATTTTTCCCCTCCTCACACTCTCCTTCAGTTCCCACTGACTATTGGCTCCCAAACCCAGCTCAGGTGCCAAGCCAGGATTGTTAAGGCACATCCTGCCAGCATGGAAAGTGCTGTATAAATGTAAATTTGTATTGTAACATGTAAAATATATTTCAGAGAAAAATGATACCGAAGGTGAAAAAAGAGAGATGGCCGAATGGATTTCCTACATACTCAGCACTGTGTGTCGGGTTAACCTGGCAGTGTGGGAACCAAAATGTGACCATTACAATCACAGCATTGAAATCCAAACTGGTTGCCAAATGGTCATGTTGAATACCACAGCCTCAGCTGATGGCATTCTTTCTCAGGCCCTGTGATATGAATCCCCTGCTTTCAATAGCAACTCACATCAACTTCTATCCAGTATATTTGACTACAGTTGGAACATTATCATATGCATTGCGTGCTCCTTACATTTTTATTGTACTTTTATGAAATGAGTGAACTGCTTCCAAACACGGTTTCAACTATTTGTTCTGTTAATATGGACCAGACATCAACAAACAGAAGCAGAAAGCATCTGACAAAACAGGCTGCTTCAACAGAATGGCATTCCTCTTAGCAAAGTATTTGATGAACGATTGTTTGGTGGACATTGTCACATTTATTTCCCTTTTCCTAACAATTTGTATCACTTAAAGATTAAAATAACTTTAAAAAATTGTTATTATCCTTTTTCTATTTTCAATATAAAATACAAAAACCTTCAAAAACAACCCCTAAAATGAGGCTCAATGCTAACACTCAACTCTTATACAGTCAACAACTAATAGCCACTACACAAAACAATACAATAGATACAAAAAGGGCAGCAGGGGTAATATTTTCAACATTCCTTAGCTTGTTTCTTGTTTTAAATAGCATAAGGAATTTGTTCCTTTTCTTTTATTGGTGTTAACTCACCATTTAATAATAATAATCCTTGCATTTGATATATCAACTTATCGTGTCATCGAGATGTCTCCCAGTACTTCACAGGATTCACTGTAAAGTTGAGTGAATGTGTATTTTGTGGGTAAATGAGACAGCCAATTTACATACATCAAACAGCCATGAAGTGAATGATCGATTTTTTGTCAGAGCTCTATACCCTTTGATCTGCTGGCATCCTGGTTAAAAAAACTACAGGAAACCAACTTTATACCTGATGCAGGGGACTGAAACACCAAACTTAATTTGAAAAATAGTTAGGAATTAGGAATTTCTTGGACTCAAGGGAAAGGATGGGGGGTTTCCACAAAAGAAAGATGTCCTCCCGATGTGAAAGGTGCTACACAAATGTCATTTTGTTGTTGTTGTAGTACAGAACCAAGAAAAGAGAAAGAAACATACAAAAACAATTAAAAAGTAAGATTGATTCCGAACAAGGATGGCCTGTGAACAAGAAAGTAACAAAAAAGGCAACAAACAGAATACAGAATGAAGCAAAGGTTTGTAGCGCCAGGTGAGCCCATAATGATACTCCTATATGTGGGAACAGGCAGGAAGCAGGCCTATTAAGACTTTATTACCTTTATTACTTTATTAATATTATTAAAGAACAAGTTTTATAACAACTCATTCATAGCGTTAAACATACTTCTGTCTGTTGGACTAGCCAAGAGAAAGAGGAGCAGATCATTCAGCCAATGAAGTTTCTTCCAACACTTTATTACTCAATGTTTATTTTTTAATCCCATTTCCCTGTATTTTCCATTTCCGGGTGTTTACCAGTTAGGGAATCAAGCACAATTTAATTAGTAGTGCTTTAGTGCTGCATTTAAATTCCAATCAAACTGCCCCTTGCACCTCTCCAAGAAGCCTCAGGAGCGGAATTCAAAATAATTTGCAGTAGTTTATGACAGGTTTGATGTAAATTGCTTCTAAAACAACAGATTAAATGGGAAGTATGCAACAAAAGCCCTTGAAAAAAAGTGATTACTGTGGCTCTGAACACTGGGATCTCTGAAGTTCCTTCACAGTTTGTGGTGAAAGAAACTATTTTGTGAACTAGTCTAGATTTTCACTTTACTGAATATCCTGTGAAGCGCTTTGGGACGTCTTCCTGACGTGAAACGCGCTATACCAAATGTAAGGATTATTAGTAGATGCGAATGATTCTTTCTCCCTCTTTGTCTCTTAACACAGACAGTAAAAGAATATATAGCAGTCATCAGAGGTTTCTGGGGTAATCAACATTTATTTCCAAAAGATACGTTTCAGATATATTTTGATCATTTTGAATCTTTGTTTCAGGAGATTATTTTTTCATTATTCTACAGTATGCAACACAAATCATAAGTCGGACACAGATCTCAGTAAATAACCATGTGCTTCCATGCTGCTATATATATATGTATATTACAGAATTGCCATTAGATTGTTAACCTTGCTAAATTGGCAGCATTCTCACCTCTGAGTCAGAAGATTATGGGTTCAAGCCTCGTGTTGAATAAACTCATATTGCCTAGGCTGACGTTCCACAGCAGGGGTATGCTGCATTTTTGGAGATGCCATGTTTCGGATGAAGCATTAAATTGAAGTCCAATCTGAATGTTCAGATGGGCATCAAAGATCCCATGGCATATTTGAAAAGAAAGGGGAGTTTCTCCCGCTGTCCTGATTAACAACCCCCAATAGTATTGGTCATTCACTCATGGCTGTTTGTAGTAATAATAATCCTTGCATTTGATATAGCGCTTTTCACGTCGGGAGGACATCCCAAAGCGCTTCACAGAATATACTGTAAAGTGAATTGACTGTATATTTGTGGGCGAACGCGGCAACCAATTGCGCACAGCAGTGTCCCACAAACAGTCGTAGATTGAAAATAACCAATTTTTTTATTATTGATTTGGGTTTTGGAGGGATTATTATTAGGCTCTGTGTGGAGTAAGGAAACTTGCCCAAAGTTTCACCCTCTGCCTGGAATTGAACTCAGGTCTCTCGCTTGCAAAGCAAGTGCTCTAACCACTGAGCTACATTGCTGTGTACAAATTATCTACCAAATTTTCTCACTAAGTACAGTCACTCCACTTTACAGAATATGCTGTGAAGTGCTTTGAGACATCCTCCTGACATAAAGCTGCTGTAGCAATTGTAAGAATTATTACATTTATGGGATATAGTGTATAGTAGTTTGAGACATATGTGCATGCGACTGCCAGGAAGGTGGAAGGTGAACTAGATGGACCTTGGTCTTTTTTTGTCTAGCATTTCTTATTTTCCATGTTCTTATGTTAATACTATTATTATTATTATTATTATTGGTATTAGTATTAGTATTGTTATTCTATGATTCAGTTTGTAATGTCCTAATTCAGCAATTTGGCAAATTGTTGAATTCAATCTCATTTTTGAAGCCAGCTTTCTGTAGTTTTAAAAGAACTTACAGAAAACTGGTTTCAAAATTAAGGCTATGTTTAAGAATTTGCCAAATTCCGGACGCTCTGAAAATTAGGGTTCAGGTTAGCAGTTAAAAGAGTAAATCTAGACCCAGGTTGAATTTCTTTTCCCAGGTCTTTAACTTGAAATTTTTAAGAAATCAGTTTTTTAAATTGCATATATACTTATATACTTTATTGAATGGGAATAAATATTACCTTCTGTGTTATTGGTTCGACGGTCATAGATTGTTTGAGTGAGAGGTATTTCTTTCTTTGTTCTATTGATGAGAATTATAATAAATGAATATATTATTAAGTTTAAATGGGAAGAGCACTCTCCTCTTTGTTTCGCTGCTGAATGTCCCACTTATGGTCCCACATAAGACACGGGTAAGCGAAAGGTCACATAACAGAGTGAAATAAAGTACTCCTGGAAGAGACGAATAACCTGAAAATGTCCCCATGGCCACAGTGTGTGAAAGAGCTTCACTTAGAGAATTTTGACCACTTTGTCGGCATTGATTAGTTTATTGCTTTATTGAACCTGTCACAGCTGCATTATCATGAATCTTTTTCTCCAGTACTGCAAGGAAGATGGATGTGAAGTATTTAAATTCTGTAAATAATGCTAACAAATGCAAGATTGCCAATTTATGGCCTTTAAAGTATATTACAATTATATATAGTTCCGCTTCTGAATTTTTCATTGGCACTTGTACATTGATAGAGCTTAAGGGTAAAACTTATTTTTAGAGAATTTGAATAATTGAGACTTAAACAATTTTTCTTTAATTAAGAAATGCTTAATTCAAATTTGAAGAAAGCTATCAATAATTAAAATTTATCCTTGATTATTTTTCAAGTAGTTATTTTTGAATCTCTTTCCAAGCAAAAGTAACCAGAAGCCATAAATGGCTCTATTGTGATTTTATGTTCTTTAAATGATGGAATACAATGCAGAAGTGATAAAACAGAATATATAAGAGCCTTCTTGTGAATACTGCATTCATACTCAAGATAGTTTGTCCCTACCAATAAATAACCAGTGCATTATTCATACAAGGAACTTACATTTTTTAAAGTTAATCAGATACTCACTATAGACTGATATTTATATATGCTCTACATCTTTTTGAAAGTTAATTATGGCTTACATTACCACGTAATCCGCTATGAATTCCTAGATACATTTAGTTGTACCTTTTTAGGGTTGTATATATCACTCTACAAATGTTTAATATATTTTTCATTTAATCTTTCTCCCCCCACCCCCTCCCCGCCTCCCTGTCTTCCTTCCGGACTGGGGAATATTTTCACATCCTCAGTTGCCCATGAATGTAAGGATATGATTAGTGGAAGCAGAGACTCCAAACCCAACTAACCAACAATAAAACAAATACCAGAAGAATCTTCTGTCTCCAACTGCAATCAAAGGCATTGTCCATGTTCAGTAGCTGGAAAATTGCTCGTGGCTCTGTCCTCAAATTCCATTTTGCTTTCTGCATTCCAGGATGCAGCAGTGATATTCCAGTATGTGACATCTCTATTCAGATTTAGCACAGCGCTACCAATTAACACACCAGGAGACGGAAAAGAAACCCCTTGACTAACAAAGGAACCAAATACCTGGGTACAACAAATCATTTCCCCCGGAAAATAACATGGGAATGTCTAACAAGTAATAAGAATAATACAATCAACATTATCATCACCGAATACATTTAGATCATGGTGCCATACATAGTCTGGTCGTGAGAAAAGGGAAGTCTATTATTATTGCGCATAACATTGTCATTAATGGCTATGCTTCATTGCAAATGATTAAGATATAAGAGTCCCAGGAAGTTATGTTCAGGAAATAACAGAATTCTGCAGCTGCAGTAATTATTTTGTTTATTCCATTGATAGAATGGTGTGAACCAATATGCAGATGCTTTTGCTCTTATCCTATATCACAGCTTTGTCCAACTAAATATTTTGGCTTTAGTTCAGCTAAATGTCTATCTCAACTGACCCAGAAAGCTGAATAAATGTCAATTATGATAGAGCGTTGTCAATAGACTTTGAGCTTGGCTTGTTCTTTCCTGTGTATATTGCCCAAACTCATTCTGGTTGGCTTTTTCGGCAGCATTGTCAATTGCTCCAAGAGAACTCTCGTGCTCTGAGACACTACCCATGTGAAGGGCACTAAATACATGCAAGTTGTTGTTGTTGAATTGCAGCCTAATAAAACTGGTTGTGATCACAATGATTGAAACTAGAGCAATTTAAAATATTGAAGCACAATAATTTGATGCTTACTGCCAATAAACATTACGTTGTTGAATGTATTGAGAAATAGTAGAAGTATGATATAAATAATACAAGTGGTCCATATATGCTTACTTGTAGGTAAGTCCATTAATTCTTACATTAATCCTTACGTCCATGCTTCCTGCTCACGGGATAATGCTAGAGTTTAGGCGATTTTAGCTGGTTAACTGCAACAGTTCCAAAATGCACACTCAGGGATCCCCAAGCCTTGGATCTTGCCAACCTACGCCTATTGCTATTTATTAGATAAGCAGAGTGCGTCCCTCCTGGGAGACAGTACACATTCCATTCCAAACACAGGCAAATTTCTGTATGTGGAACTCTCAGTCTGGTATGGAAACTCAAACTGATGGAGGTGAGACCCGCATGTGTCAGACATCCGGCGAACCAAAGAAAAAATTAAAAATAAACAATATATTTTATTTGCAGATTCTCAGTGAGCGTCACTTAGAAATGGAGAGTGTTTAAAAGATTTGTGGGGTAAAAATACATCCATTAATTCTATCAAGTTTGCATTTCAGAGCGGCCAGAATCTGGCAAATTATTGAATTCAGTATTAATTTTGAAGTTGGTTTTCAATAGTTCTCAAAAGAAACTTACAAGCTGATGATACAGTGCCAATAAAAAAAAAGCATGTTGTTTGTAAATAATGTGATAGGTATTTTTTAAGTTTGTAGAAAATATAACACAATGCAAATTTAATATAATGCCTTTCAAGTTGAGAGGACATCCCAAAACACTTAATGGTGCTGGCTGGTGATGGGAGCCAAATGAGGTGGGGAGGGGAAAGATGATTAAAAGCACAGTCGTAGAGGTAGGTCTTAAGACAGATCTTGAACGAGGAGAGTTGGAGTTCCAGGGAGTGAGGGCAAAAGAGCTGAAAGCCTGTGGAGAATTAGGCAGATTGAGTAAGGAACATGAAGCAGGCCAGTACTTACTGAGTGAAGGGAGCAGCTGGATCGATAGGGAAAAGCTGGAGTTCTCATTTTTAAATGATATATTTCCATTAATTATTTCCATCCATATGCAAGAAATACGTGTAAACAAAAGGTCACTCCTTAAACATTGCATAACAATCACACTTCCAAGAAGCTCATTGCATGAAACACTTTGGGACATTTCAAAACAGTGAGGTGCTATATCAAAGTATTGGTTCATAAATAAATCTAATTTATGTTAGTAACTGTATCTATAATTTTGTATGACTAATAGATTCTGTAAAAGCAAAACATAGCCTTAACTTGATCTAGTTCCCTTTGCAATAACTCTATTGATTCAGCCTCAAATAGCCACTTGTAATGAATTCCACATTCTTAACAACCCTCTCAAGTGAAACAAAAATCCTAACTTTCCCCATTTCTTTTGCTAACGAGTCTGAGACCTTCTCACTGAGCCCTAACTAAAGGAATAGGTTTCCCCTATGTATTTTGCCACGTCCCTTCAGTTTTAAAGTGCTCTGTCATTCTCTAAATAGAGAATAGTAGACAGGTGGCATTTACAGATAATATTATAAATTTGGGTTTACAGACAGAAATCGTTCAGTAGTTATGATGCGATAAGCTTTAAAGCGATGATATATGTGAACCAAAGTATTTGTATTCGCTCTAAACTTTCTGCAAGAAAAGCAATCAACGTTTGTGAAGTGAAAGCTGGAAGATGTCATTACACTCCAGCTACTTAAATGGACATATTCGAGTAACGTTTCTGCATGCAAAATGATGCATCTCTCCCTCTCTCTTTCTATATATATATATATAAAAATATTTATATATAAATGCACGACATTGAGCTGTTTGGAACACGTTCAGGTGCTTTGCATGTTTCCACATGGATTCAAGAGAACACGATGGGCAGATCAAATGGGGGAAAGAGTCAATCTCAGGTGAAGTGCGTGCAGGCACTGGTACAAAGCTGTGTTGGAGCTCTGAGCGGGTGCAAGTCCCAATAATAATTGTGCACACAGGGAGGGAGGGAGGGAGGGAGGGAAGGAGGGTGTTTTAGCAGAAGTTGCAGTGAGGGATTTGTGGATTTGCTTGTGGCAGTGACGTGCTGTTGCCACTTGCTCACTGCCTGGCTCTATAATAGTCGCTGCAGGAGTCTGGGCAGAGTGGTACAGACATCGCCGCGAGAGACTGCAGACACTGCCCATAGCATTAGACACAGTCTTATGACTTGACAGACCTCAAATAAACTGGACAGCAGAGAGAGGGAGAGAGAGAGAGAGAGAGAGAGGGGGACGGAAGGCAATACACTGTATTCAGAGCAAAGCGGTGTAAGTAATTCATTTCATGCATTTTTATGTTAACTGTACCAAGAATTGCTGGTTGGAGCTGATTTTTGCAGATCAGTTTCAATAAAATGCAATTCAATCGAGTGCTTTGTGCTCCACCAAAACGAGTTAATTGATGCATTTCGGAGTGTAATTCGACGTTCAGGTTTTATTGTACAGACGCACAGAAATCAATGAACAGATTGAAGGAAATAATGGCACGAGTGGGGTTTTGCCTTATTTAAACTGGAATGCTTCAAGAGTAATTTCAAAGGCAAACGTTATATAGTTTATTCCAGGTATTTGATGGAGTAAACCATATACTCATTAGTTAGAGACTTTTTAAGTAGAGCTCACATAGTGCTAAAAAGATGGTCAAGCATTTTGTTGGGAAATTCTGAATGTGAGACAAGGTTAGGGTTGATAGATATGTGCTCATAGATTCCAATTATAGAACAACAGAGGGTTGTAATGGTTAACATGGGAGATCAACTGTCTCATTTACAGTTACTTCATATTTTCAACAATTTAAACTGAACTCAACCTCTTGTACATTGCACCCATCTTCTAAATATGTTATTGATCCTGTTTTTCCAAACCTGTAGATGTTTGAGTTTAATAGAGATGAACTGGATTGGTATTGGCGAGTTTAAACCCTATTAGTTTTTCAGTTTTTAAATTTATGTAGAGGAATTCTGATGGGAGAAAATCAAATTCCTGTTACGTAGGAACTTTAATTCAAATTATCTTATAAATATTTGAGCAAATCATAAGCAAACCTTTACCAACTTCTAAATACCTGGATCACTATCTCGAGAAAATAGCTAGTGTTTTAATTGGTGATTAAAATCAGAGGATGCGATGAACAGCACCTGAACTAACCATAGAGATTTACAGCACATTGGAAGACCACTTAGCCCATTGAATCTGTGCTGGTTGTTAGAAAGAGCGAACCATTCACTCCTATGTGTTCCCTTTTCCAACAATAACAACCACCTGCATTTATAATAGCACCTTTCACTTGGGGTAGTGTCCTGTCCCCATACCCCGACAAATTACTCCTTTCTTAGACATCTATCTAGTCTGCCCTGGTAATAATCTCAAGTAGTACTAGATTAATGCTCCAGTGCAATGCTGGGGAGTGTTGTATTGTCAGAGGTGCCGTCGTCTGGATGATACATTAAACTGAGGTCCTTTCACTAACCATTTAAGAATCCCATCGCACGATTCAGAAAAGAGAAGGGAAAAGAGAAAAGACAAGCCAAGCTTCTCCTGGTGTGTTGGCTAACAATCCCCACATAAAATTGGTCATTCATTTCATGGCTATTTGTGGGACATTGCTTTGTGTAAATTGGCTGCCTGTTTTGCCTCCAAATACACAGTCATTTCAACAATGTAATAAGGGTCTGGAGTCTTGTAGCTCAGTGGTTAGAGCACTCGCCTCCCAAGCGAGAGACCTGGGTTCTATTCCCGGCAGGGGAAAATGTTGGGCAAATTTCCTTGTTCCACACACCTCTGTTTACCTAGCAGTGAGTAGGAACCTGGTTGTTAGTCGATTAGTGGAATGCTCTTCTGGCGGTTATAATCCCTTCAAAAAATAATAATAATAATAATAAATTGGTCACTTCAATCCACGACTGTTTGTGGGACACTGCTGTGCACAATTGGCTGTCGTGTTTCGCCCACAAAGTATACAGTCAACTCTATGTAAAAGTATATTCTGTGAAGCGCTTTGTGATGTCTCGAAGACGTGATAAGGCACTATATCAAATGCAAGGATTATTATTATTAAATGTGTATGCTAATTTGTGAGTCTGTATTGAAAAGCAATAGGTTATTCGAAAATCGGAAACTTCATAGAACCAGGAACTCTTCCTGATCCCCAGCTCCTCCCCAAGCCTGGAAATTGCAATACCTCCCGCCAGAATTGTGATTTTCTTTGAACCTGGGACTTGAAGAAAAATCTTGCACTTGATATAGTGCCTTTTACAAAGGAAGGAAGTGTGAAAGTGCTTCACAAGATATATTGTCAAGTGTAGACACTGTGTATTTTATAGGTGACTGTGACAAGCAATTGTGCACAACAGTGTTCCACAAACGGCTATGAAGTGAGTAACCAATTTTATATGATTTCCTGGTCTGCATGGCTCATATACATACAGACTATAGCAACTAGACACTGAACCAGCAGGAAGAGCACCATCTCAAAAATGCACCAACGAATAGAAAAAGTAATAAGCTTACAGCAAATTACATTGAAAGCAAGCTTGTAATGTCCTGTGACAGGAAATTCCTCCAGATCAAATGTCACCTTCAGTTGTAATACTCTTCACATAGGCCAATGTCACAATTACTCAGGTTTGTACCACTACCAAACCTGATATCAAACGGCTATTATATTATTTTTAAAGCTTAGTTAGTATTTATTACATAAAGCAAGTAGTTGCAAGCACAAAGACTAATTAATTTTAGTCTTGGTGTTATGGATGACTCTCACAGCTGCTAAGGATTTGTTCTCATGGTTAATATACCTTACTGTGGTCAGGTCTCGTGGCATATTTTTACCTTTCAGCTAGGTTACAGCAGCTCCAATTGCACAATGATATTTATATTAAATCATTTGTTTTATTTTTGAATCTATATTTATAGATATTACTACGCTGTCTTGGAACACTCAAACTTCATTCATTGCAAGTCACATCCTTATCATGCGTCGCCTCACTGTCCAGACTCTGCTGCTGTACCTGCTTCTCATCACAAGGGGATGCTGTGATTTCCAAGACACGATCAAAGAACTGAACACAGAGTTTGCTCTGAACTTTTACCACACGTTTGCAGGGCTTGAAGGTTACCATAATGTAATTGTATCTCCGGCAAGTGTCACTGTGGCACTGGGACTGTTGCAGTTTGGAGCCAAGGGAAACACCTTCACTCAGCTGGAAAATGCACTAGGATATAACGTTCACGGTAATGCAGTGCACCTGGTGAATTTTTTTCATCCTTGTTAGACTCATTATTATATAGCATAGACACATTATTCATCTTTGTTAGATTCACTGATCTAAAACAACAACCTGGTTAAGATTCAAGTATTTAAAACAAACAGCTCCTAAGTGAGTCTTCATTTACTAACTATTCACTTTTCAGACCGTAAGCAAACTCGCGGTTTCTCCCCACATCCTGGCCAATAATCCCCCCCAAATAAAATTGGTCATTCACTTTGCTGCTGTTTGTGGGACATGGCTGTGTGCAAATTGTCTGTCGCTTTTGCCTACAAATAAGGTCATTCAATTTTACAGTATATCATGTGAAGTGAACTTAGGCATCCTCCTGACAAAAAATGGCGCTATACCAAATGTTAGGATTATTAGTAGTAGTATTTCATAACAAGCAAACAAGCAGCTGATGGTTACTTCAGCTAGTCATATACTATATGTTAGGGTTAAAAAAAACACAACAGTTTGTTAATTACTTTATTTGCAGAATATACTAGTTAATCAGCGCTTTAGAGACATTTTCTTTATCTAAATCTCATATCAAGGAATTCACACAGTATCAAATTATATCAATAGCTGCTTTAAGCAAAAGGTACTTATGTATCTTTGCTTTGTAAATCCTTGAGTGATTTAGGTAAAACTATAAATGTACCAGTGCTGGGAATAGAGCATTTTCACCGTGGGCACCTGGTGGTAGCACTAACACAATCTCAGATGTGGATCAACCTCCCAGAGGAGTGTTCCTTCTGCTGCAATGTGACATTTCCATAGTCTGAAATCCTTTTCATCTTAGTAAATAAGATTCCAATTTAACCCAATTTATGTCTAAACTTAAGCAGGGTATAGGACTAGAAGAGATTTACTGATCATCTGCGAGTATAGAAGTGTTCTTCCAAGCAAACAAGTTTAGCTTCCTTTATCAATCTTAACGAAAGAGTACGCAATTTGAGAAACATACCAGCCTTTTACAAAAATTAAATATTATTAGAAAAACATTTCCTGTTAAAGAGAATTAATAAATTTACAGGTCAAGGTTGCAATGGTTACATGAAAGGTGAGTATTGTGCAGAGCAAAATTAGTTTAAATGAACTACGATCAATGTAAATTGGGAGGATATAATGCTTTTCCTTAAAAACAATCTGAAAAATAATCAAATTAATTGTTTTTTAGAAAACACTCACAAGGTAGTTCACCCTCTAACTGAAGGTTGCTATTTTCACCATATTTCTGATGTTAGGTCGAGAATCTTAACCCAGTACTTCACTTGCTCATTGCGTCCAGCAGGAAAGTGAGGTACTAGGATCGTACCTTAAGTGACAAAACAATGATCAAATTAATTGTTTTTTAGAAAACACTCACAAGGTAGTTCACCCTCTAACTGAAGGTTGCTATTTTCACCATATTTCTGATGTTAGGTCGAGAATCTTAACCCAGTACTTCACTTGCTCATTGCGTCCAGCAGGAAAGTGAGGTACTAGGATCGTACCTTAAGTGACAAAACAATGATCATTTGATCTCAATACAGCTTCCTTCCATCATGAGGACATCCAGTCTGAGTTGCCAATATCTCGTCAGCAAGGTGATGTTGTCTTATTTCATTCTAGTGGCCCTAATGAGAACTGATGAAGCTCTTGACAAAGTGAGAGCACCATCAGTTTGATATTCTTGAACAAAACAAAGATACTGGCATCTCAAATGAAGGTGTTTAATGAGGGTTGACACCTTGAGTTTTATTGCCCAAAGGGCTCCAAGGATGATAATGTTTAATGCCCACAAGTAATTCTGAAGTAAGTCTTGGCTTGGGTTATTAACACTGTATTTGGTTTCACAGACTTGCGAGTGCAGCGTTTCTTGCGGAAAATGTATGAGGATTTAACAAACTCGAGTCACAGTCCAGTGGTTCAGCTGGCATGTGGCCTCTTCGTGGAATCCAGCGTCCAGCTCTCCCCTCATTTCTCTGAGCGCACGGCAGTCTGGGGAAATGGCAGTCTGCAGCGAGCAAACTTCAGCAATCCCAATGAAACTGCAACACTGATAAATAATTGGGTCAGCGCAAAAAGTGGAGGTAAACATTGCACAATATTTTCCTTTCCATAGTAACATAATAAACATCTCATGCAGGACCAGGTCAGTTTATCCTTCAAGTGGAGGACAAAATCCTAAAATCCTTTTTTCCACCACCCACTAACTCCACCATGCCCCACCTCAGGCCTCCTCAATCTTCGTATCAAATGCGAGGAGGTCATGGACTTCTTTTCATCTAAAATACTTAACATCCACCAGGCAGCCTCATCCATCTGCCCCTTGTCACCCACCACCACGCCCTCTCTGTCCCCCTCAACTTCCTCACCATCTGCTCCTACCACCACCCCCATTCTACATTCCTTCCTCCCCATCTCTCCCTCCTCCCTCTCACCCACCATCACCTCCATGAAACCCACCACCTGCTGCCTCGAACCCCTCCCCACTAACTTGCTGGTCACCCAGCTCCCCCTACTGTCACATCTCGGGCTGGATGAGCGCAAATTTCTTTCAGCTGAATGTTGACAAGACGGAAGCCGTACTCTTTGGCTCTCATCAATGTCTAAAATCTCACAGCTCTCACCTCCTCCACCTACCCAACCTTCCCCTAAAACTTTCCGAACCTGTACGCAACCTCGGCGTCAGGTTCGACCCCTAATTATCCTTCCTCTCCCACATCCGGTCCCTCACCAGCAATGCTTTCTTCCACCTCCGACGCATCGCCCGTCTCCGTCAATACCTCTCCCCAAAAGCCACTGAAACCCTGGTCCATGCCTTTGTCACCTCTCGGCTTGACTACTCTAACGCCCTCCTCGCCGGTCTCCCATCCATAAAATCCAAATCATTCTAAACTCTGCCGCCCGCATTCTCACCCGCACGAAACTCCGCTCCCTGATCACCCAAACCCTTGCCAGACTGCACTGGCTGCCTATCCCAGAGAGGATTGATTTCAAGATCCTCACCCTTGTATTCAAGTCCCTGCACTCCTCTGCACCCCCCTACCTCTCTGACCTCCTCTCTCCTCAAAACAGTACCCGTTGCCTTCGTTCCTCCGGGTCTGGCCTCCTCCTCGTCCCCCGAGTCCTCCTCTCCACCCTCGGCGGCTGTGCCTTCAGCCACTATGCCCCGAGGCTCTGGAACTGCCTTCCTCACTCCCTCCCCTCCCATTTTCAGGTCTCTGCTGAAGACCTTTCTTTTCGACCGCACTTTTGGTCACCTTCCCACCCCTCCCCCTCCCTCTGGCTCGGCCCCGGGATCCGTTGCTGTGAAGCGCTCTGAGACGTCGTCCGGCGTGGAGGGCGCTATATAAATCTAAGTTGTTGTTGAGGTAAGCAGGATGTCCTTGTTACTGAGCTGGCTTCAGGGTGCTTGGCAATGGAATTTCTTAATCAACTGAATACTCTGTGCTGATCTCGGTAATCCAGTTCCTGAGTTAGGGCACTGCTGATACTCAGTACACAGTATTCCAGGGCACTCTAATGACCAGACCAGCCACCCTGCCACATTGGCACAACTTGGAAGGACAGACCAGTTACTGGGAGCAGGGATTCTTCCCACTCAGCTCCTGTTAACTGCAAACAAAAACCCAATTTGGTAGGGTGGCCCTAACTGGGCAAGCAGCGTAAAACTTGCCAGACAATGCTCTCAATGGCAAGCTATGCGGTTTTAGCTGGCTAAACTCCAGCAGTACCCCAATGCCCACTCTGGGATTCCCAAGCCTTGGCACTTGCCAACCTGCATCTAAAACTCTCTGGAATTATGTAAGTTAGGGTGTGTCCCTTCAGCTAGAGAATGTGCATCCCATTCTAGATGCAAGGAAATTTCCATGTGGAGGTGGCATACATATGTGGGACTATTTGTCTGGTTTGGATACCATCTTTGTCAATGAAATCTCGTAGAAATGTGTAGAAAGGTAATCTCACCAAGGCAGCGAAGAATTTCTTTTGAAATGTCGCAGTATAATTCAATCACGTTTTCCTCTCCCAACAGGTGAAATTAGAGATTTTATGGCTTGCCCCATGGCAACCCCACCCCTAACACAGATTGCTGTGGCCAGCGCCATGTATTTTAAAAGTACGTGGCAGAAACCTTTTCTACTCTCAGAGACCCAACACCTCTCATTTACCAAAGCGGATGGAACCGTGGTTAAAGTACCCATGATGTATCAAACAGCAGAAGTCAACTATGGTAAGCCGCCTCCCAAAATCAAACATGTGCTCTGTAATTGATATCATCATACTTAACTGCTTAAAGGTAACAATAATCCTCCCCCCATCCAGCTTCCATCCATGCACACACACGCAGAAACACACACACATAACCAGCAGAGGGTGTTAAACAAGGAGAAGAAGCAGGAAACCTTCAATATCCTCGCATTTGCTCTTGATATACCACCTTGTTACCTCATTGAGATATCTCATAGAGTTTCACTGAATATATAACATACCTGATTCTGCCTGATTCTATCTTTCCTAACCCAGTTTAGCTTCCTTATGCATTCACAACTGAGTCTAGCAAATTCAGCATGAGACAGTGAGATTCTGGTTTATATGTAAGCAGCATCTGTATCCATTACACCATCAGGGCTACCCCTGATCAATGTCTTTTTGATACTGTCATCCCAGGCACACAAGGAATATTTGTTTCTGTAATATTATTGCAGGCCAGATCAAGACTGCGACTAATCAGAGATTTACCGTGCTGGAGCTCAGCTATCTTGGGCATGCGGTGAGCATGTTTATCATCATCCCTAGTGAGAGGAGAATGCCACTGTCTGCCTTAGAGCCACACATCACATCCAGAAGCCTTTCAATGTGGACAAACAATATGCGAAGAATAAAAATGGATGTTTTCTTACCGAAGTAAGTGTCTGCATAATCAACAATCAGAGAAGAAACCCATTGCATTCAAATAGGCCACTTGGCTATTTGTCCATCTACATCCAAAATAGGATAGGTCAGGGTATCAAGGGACACGGGGCAAGGGTGGGTAACTGGAGTTGAGGTACAGATCAGCCGTGATCTTATAGAATAGCGGAACAGGCTTGAGGGGCTGAATGGCCTACTCCTATTTCTGTTTCTAGTGCATTTTGTAATTGTCATGAGGGTCACTACAAGAATTCTATAAATGCAGCAGAAGTTATATTGAGGGTCTGCCCTGTATTAAATGATAATCTAGGCTGACAGTTCACTGCATTGTTGCAGATGCCATCCTCCGGATGAGACATTGAACCAAGATGCCATGCGCCTCGTCAGGTGGATGTAATGCCTGGTACGAAGCCGTGCACTGCAGACCAACAAGGTGCAAAGTATGATCCTTGGTCTGTGCTGATGCAGTAACTGAAATCACGACCGCCGAGGGTGGAGCAGTGGGGATGAGGGAGGAGTTTGGAGCTGGCTGAGTGAAGGGGCTGTTAGTGGAGTGGGGTGTTCACAGCATAGAGAAATAGGGAGGTGCAAGGTATGAATTGATTTGTCAATAAGTGTGAAGATCTTGAAATTGATCCGCTCTGCAAGAGGGAGCCATTGGAGCCTGGCAGGGGGAGATGTGGATATGTAGTTTGCTTTTGGTGAGAATGCAGGAGGCACAGTTTGGGTCAGTAACTTCTGAACTTCTTTAAATAGACACTTGTCTTCAGGGTAAAACACTAAGCTGATCTCTTCTCCACCCACCCTGTTTCTCCTCTATTTTTAACACTTAGGTTTAAAGTGCAAAATAAGTTCAACCTGAAGATGGTGCTAGGTGCTTTGGGAATGACTGACCTTTTCAGCCCTGGTGAGGCCGATTTCAGAGGAATTTCTGGTAAGTTGCCATGTGTATTCCTAGTAGAACAAGATGTATGCATGCAATAGCTATGAATCACAATGTTTTGACAAGATTGTTTTAGGATTAGAGAAAGACAGGGTAGTTTGGTGGCACAGCACACAGAGGCATGAACATGCAGTAGCATGGATCAGTGGGTTGCTGGTTTGAATTCCACCACTCTGCTGAGATCAACATCTCAGGCACCAAAATCAAGAAGCCACAGCTCCTCAGGTGTGAGAGTGAGAAAAATCAGAGGGAGCTCTTAGGCATCATAGTGCTGAGGTTCTCAAACTGGGGACTGGAATAGGGGCATATAGCGCTGTTAGGTATTTGGGGTTATTTTGAATGTAACGACAGCTCGCACTGATGTTTAGAAATAGTAATCCTTGCATTAGAATTATTAGACATCTCAAAGAGCTTCACAGAATATATTGTAAAGTGGATTGACTATATATTTTGTGGCCTAACGCGACAGCCAATTGCGCACAACTATTTAAAACAGTTTATATACTTATTTTTGCATTTACTCTCAGTATGCCACGTTAAGCTTTTTCCATTGTTTGTTAATTGTTGTGATTATTATGTTATGTATGTTAATAGTAGGAATTGCTAATCTTGCTATGTGCAAAGGGGCTTGAATTGAACGTTGGCTTTGTATAAAAACATTCAAAATTTTAGGACGTTCCTTTGTAAAGACGGCAGAGCTATGGCACAAAATATTGGAATACAGATGCTTGAAAGGAAACACAGAAAACGTTTTTGTTTTGCAAACGGCTTCCTTTATTTTCTTGAATTCTTTTCAAGTGTTGTTTGCAAGTAGGGTACTCACTTTCTGTGGATGTATTGTGTGGGTGTCCTCAGCATGATGCCTAATGTCATGGGAGGGGTGGTGGGGCTTGAGACCACAAAATTTGGGAATCCATAACTTAATTTTCGGGGTAAACACCAAGCCAATTTGCAGGTGGCGGAAGAGAAAATCATTTTGGTAAACTCACAGGAATTTAAGAAATAAACAAATAAAACCAAATTGCATCAATATTTACTTACTCTAACAGAAACAAAGGAACACAGAAATATTCAGTGGCTTGAGAAGCCATTCGTCTATGACTTAGACTGCTCTATGCATTTAATTTTGTTAAAAGTTTATTTTATATATAGCAGAGAAAGTCTGCAGAGGATCTCCATGGTCTGAAACTGTGTGAGCACAGCCTGCCATTTGGGGACCAACTCGTTATAAAAAGTACTACTGAATAAGTCTTTGAAAACGGTTGACTGGTCCTCACAAAGGCACAGTTTGGAAAAGGTTGAATTAGTCCAAATGAGCTGGTTATGCAGGTTTGGCATAAATAATGATCACTTTCAAGTCAAGTTAATTAAATCTCCAAATGGTAAACAACCATGGCTAAGTCAAACAGGTTGTAACCAAACTGCAAAATGCAAATGTGAAAAGAATACAGTAAAACAACAGAGTTCTGATATGACAGATATACAAAAACAGAAGTCGCTGGGAACACTCAGCAGGTCAGGCAGCATCTACGGAGAAAGGAAAGTGAGTCAACGTTTTGGCTCCATGACCCTTCGCCAATTCTGACGAAGGGTCGTGGACCCGAAACATTACAGATTTCGGATGTCGGCCTTCCCAACTGCTCCCTCCTACCTCTCCGACCTGCTAACCAATTATCAACCCGTCTGCTCCCTTTGCTCAGCAGGCTCTGGCCTGCTCCATGTCCCCCGCCCGGCCCAACCCCACCATCTGTGGTCAGGCCTTCAGCTTCTCTGCCCCCACCCTCTGGAACTCCCTTGCCTCATTCAAGGCACGCTCAAGACTCTCCTCGACTGTGGCTTTGACCACACTTCTACCTTCTCTACCTTCCACCCTCCCTTACCGCTCGGGTCCTAATCCCTGAATGTTCAGCGCCTTGGGATGTCCTCCCAATGTGAAAGGCGCTTTACAAATATAATTTTGTATTGTATCTTTACTGTGGAGATTAAAACATTTTTACATTCTTGGTGCCATTTTAAATATCCTTCTCCATCTTATACAGAAAAGATCAGTGAATATAACGGAGAGCAATTCCTACGTTTTAAATTCTATGAATATCTAATAATCACTAATGACGTTTTGTAATTCTAGAGCAGGACAAATTGTACGTTTCTGAAGCTATACATGAAGCTAAAATAGAAGTCACGGAGAATGGCACCAAAGCTGCAGCTGCTACAGGTATTTAACATTTTGAAAAAAATCCCACTTCATTAAATACAGTACTGATCCATAACTGTATGGGGTGAGGGAAACCTGCTCAGGGTCTATGTTGCCCATGGATTTATACCCCCAATACGAGTTACATACCTTCAAAATTAACAAGGCAAAATTAAAAATACAACATTAAATATGAATTATGAATAGTTTAGTAACTTAAGAACTGTGCTTCACTATATTGGCCTAACAATCTTACAATAGACTTGTGCTTTCCTTCAGCTATGGTTCTACTGAAAAGATCACGGTCACTTGTATTTAAGGCAGATCGACCATTTTTCTTTCTTCTGCGGCACACCAACACAGGTAATGCATAAAGTAGCAATATCAAGAAAATCTACCAACAAGAAAAATTAAATACAAGTTGAGGATGCAGATGAATAGAAAATGTCAATGTGTAACATTGAATAGAACAGTACATAGACAATAACGTTGCCCTATAAAATCTGAGGATGCAGATAAATAGACCTGAAAATGATTTGGGGGATGCACTATATTCCGCCAATGGATGTGGTTCACACCTTCACTTCATTAATGACTTAAGAAAATTTTCTTTCATTCCACTCCATGTCAAGGTTTCCTATTTTAATATCTCACCTCCTGGGTGAAGGACAGTAAGTTCTATCAAAATGGAACTTTGACTCTCACCATTGACACTAACTTCAATAAAATGTGCAGGTCGAGCAAAGTTGGACTACATATCTTCTGATGGTACAGTGCAATACTGAGGTCTAATTTGTCAGATGCATGCAAGGAATAATAATAAATTGTGAAGTCTGCAGTTTCTTGAATGTATCTGAAGTCGACCCTCCAGAACTCTGGTCAGATAGCGATCAGTTTCTACTTTGTGAAGCCAGACTATAGCCAAAGGAGGCTCTTGGCACCTGGAAGGAGATCAGTATCGTAAAAAGGTCATGTTTGCTACACAACATTAAACTTCAGAATAACTCAGTCTGATTTACAAATTACTTTGAAACTGACAAGATTAAGAACTATATTCATTTGCAAGCATTAAGGGAGTTCAGTGACCTGTTTAGTTCAGACTTTGCAAGCCAGAATGCAGAACAGTGCATTTCTTAGAACAAGGAATATCTTCTGACCATAAATGGGCTGAGTGGCTCAGCTTGCAAGTACTGACAGCTTACGTGACAAACTACAGGTTTAGAATTACATGCAAACCTTTTTTTCTTGCTGAAGCTAGTGTGGAATATGACATTTATATTGCAAAACATTTTGTCTAGTATTTCTTGCACATTATTAACTGTGAAAGTGTAACAAAACAGAAATGGACTCTTTGGTCCCTCAAGTCTGCAGATGCTTTTCTCCGCCTGAACCACCTGATCTAATGCCTCTCTTTCTAATCCTTCGTATTGTAATTCATTTAATATTCCTCCTTTTCAAGCATCTCGTTCTCAAAATAATTTTTGGACTTTGCCTGAACAGATTTTGGCAGAATTGTTCGCCCTTCCCTTATTTTGTCTTTGCGGTTGCAGGACTCCTCTCTGGAGGCTGTAGAACCCTGACAGTGAGGGCCACCATTACTTTCACTGTTATAATGATGTTTTGGCATTGGTGGTGTTTGTAAGGTCATTTTCCAGACCACAGAGAAGGCCTAAAAACATATACGATTTGCAACTTTGGAAACTACTTGCTCAAACGGTTAATGTGTGTGCAGTTGTTTCTGTGTTCCCACTGGCTCTGTACATTCCTCAGTGTAACTATGGGAAATCCATAGCATTGGAAGCAAGGCTAATGTAGACTTGCTGATTTTTGAAACTACTCTGCACAACACTGCATTATATACAATGCAAATTTAACAGATCTGTGACTCTCACACTGTACTATATTGAAAACACTCTCTGATATTTTTCCAACCATCAAACTGTACCTCACCAAGCGTAAATGTCTTCAGAAATGAGAAGAAAAACAGGGGGGGAGAGAGAGAAAGGAAGCAAATAACCTCTCCAGAATTCAGGACATTAAAACATGATATTTATAAAATACATATCTTAGTGAAGCAAAGTTATAACATCAGAAGAAGCAGATATGATATTTTCACCTTTGGATCACTTACCTTATCCAATGTACGTATAGAGTATAATACAGTAAATATCTAATTGATATCATTAGAAGAATGTCAAGAGTTGCTGTAGTCATTTGATGAGATTTTTTAAACACTGAAATTAATTCTAAAGTGTAAAGGCAAACATTGTTTAGGTAAGTGTGAACTAGTTACCTTCTATATTTACTATTCTTGAACAAATTTTAAACATAAGTTGACCAGGCATTTAGCAACTACCATAGCCCCAAACACTTCCAAATATCAAGTAATAAAGTTAAGACAAAAATTGCAACTCTTCAGATTATTTAGTAATCTTTAATAAACTGTTTACAAATATAAAAAAACTAATATTTTCCATTTAATTTCACAGGGGCAATTCTCTTCATGGGACGAATTATGGATCCTCTTGAATAAATATATTCCAAAGTCTGCATTTAAAAAAAATGAAAATGATATGAAAGATTTCTGACCATCATTCCTTTGGAGTTTCTAGGACACTGTATTTATTAACTTTCCACCTTATTGTAAATAGCAATTACAATTTAGCTGAAAGAGGGATATATTTTTACTGTACTCATCTTTGTTATATAAATTTGGGTATTTGTTCTTTTGAAATTGCTGCATTTTAAAAACAAAGTGTATTTGTACAATTCACCTATCGTACACCCTATAGGTACTAGTGTGATCTTAAATGTACAGTGTGGCTGCATTAGAATGTTCTCTGGGTGAATGTAGGTTCACTTAAGAGGTCTGTCTACTGCAGAGCTGAGATATTATTACCAGAAACATGGTATAAACAGTTTGGTGTGCTGACGAGCCCCTGCTTTTTTGACCCCTACCTCCACTCCATCTGTCTATTTGGCTTTCCATCATGTCTGCAACATCACCCATTAATGCCACCTCCCTGGCCTCAGCTCCCCCTTGCACAAATTGCAGACCATTCAGAACCCTACAGGCTGTATCTTCTCCTTTACCAGGCTCGGTGAGCCTATTGCACCCATTCTCACCTAGCTCCCAATCTCCCAGTGGATTAAATTCAAGATCTTGTTCTTGTGATCAAATCCCTTTACGGTCTTTCTCCACTTACTTCTGCAATCCCACTAGCCCGGCTAAGAGCATCGCTGTTGGTCGAATGCAGTCAGTGCCTGATGTACGCAAGTATAGAGTTTTAAATCATTGTTTACTCCACGTTTTCAGACTTACCTCATACAATGATCATTTAATTTTAACCTGAATTTTTTTGCTAAGCATCATTACATGGTCAACATTTGGGAAGAAAACATGCACCCACTGAACTGTTCAGGATTTCTCGTACTGTAACTGATAGCGTCACTGGTTGAAAACCAGAAAAAACACTCAAGAGTCTGGACATATAACAAGGAAAAACAACCCAATATAAAATAGATTTTTTAATGCAGGAAATAGTAACAAAGGCATTTTAAATAATCTTCAAAATATGGCCATTTACAACACACAGTGTTCCATCCAAAAATAATTTGCTATAGACAAATATGTTAGCTCTTTTGAACAACTGTCCTTATTTTGCATACAGTTTGTTTGGCAAGGGCCAGTCCCCAAATACTTATCTGGAAGGCTGAGCTTTGGGAAACTGTGTCAGGTCCGAAGGAAAAAGGGACAAAATGTAAACAAAAACAATTTCAGAATCCATCCGATACAAAAGACGTTTTCTTCCTATAATTCCTTTGCAACGTTTTTAAAAAAAGTTGGATTCGCTGTTTTTATTTGAAAATAGTTTGTCCATTTCCAAAGGATGATGCATCGACAAAAAAATCAAGGGCCAATTGCAGAAAGCAAATGCTGTCTTTTGGAAGGTAAAGTATAGAGTACAAGTCACCTCCTGGGATAGTAAGTTGCCTCTTGCCCACAATGTGATGAATGTGTTCTATGAGCTCCGATCCTTCAAGGAAGTAACGGGAATCTCAATTTCCTTTTCATCAAGGTTCAGATAAAGTATCCGTGTAATGAAAGGTATTGACAAATCAAGCTTATAGCAAGTGGAAGTACAGGAAAAAGAAGCTGTTTATAACCCCCAAACGTCCAGTCTCTTTATTTCTCAGGATCCATTATCGGTTATTGATGTGGTTTATCCGACTGGATTTAGTTTGTATTTCTTCCAGAATCCCTTCAAGCTCTTCAATTAGTACTCGTTTTTTAAACCTATAAGAGGAAACAATATGGTTTTGACTGAGAAGTACACTAAAAGGACTGAACAAAGCAAATGCACAGACAGGAGGATGAAAAATGAGGATTAGGACTGGTCCCGGTGCTGTAAATGGTATCAAATGCTATTTACAATATTTTCCTCACCCAAAAAGTAATTTGCTCCTACAACGTTGGGGCACAGTTACATGCAAAGGCTTTTTTTTTTTTACTAACAACCCTCCTTCACCCACTCGGTTGAGCCACTTTTATTACTGTAACATCACTGCTTCAATATTAAACAATAATCTGAAAATATACAAATGTGTCAAACCTGGGAGCTCAAGGCCAGCCATAATTTAAAAATGAGGGATGGAGGGTGGAAGAATGAAAGAGAAAAATGTCTTTGAATAATTAAAAAAAAGTTGATCTCCTTATCGAGCTCCTTCATAGGTAGCTGGCTGTATGCTACTCTGGGAACATTTGTATTTTGAACATATCAAGCGAAGTGATGCATTGATATTTCTCTCACTGAAGTATTTAACAAGATTTAGATTTGTTATGCTTGGAGCACAACATCCTATATAGTCAGTTCTGTGACCAAATGTAGTTTGTCCAATCAAACTAGAGCAGAGGAAGGGTGAGCAGGATTTCATCCATACATATTTTGATATAAAGCCATATTATTGAAGAGTGATGGGGAAGGGCAAAGAGAGACAGAAAAAGGGGAAAATGGAGATTCCATTAGTTCTGGATGGCGAATTCCACTCACAACGAAGATAACTACATTTTACTGCAATGTAAAGGAGGTTTGGATGCCAATAGGTCAACAATGTACATTTCCTCACTATCTGACAGCATAACCACGTGTCATAGGCCAATATATTTGAAGTGCCAGCAGTTATCAATAGAAACAAAATGCATAATATGGATATGGACGGGGAAGGGAGAGAAGAGCATACAATATGCAACCTGAAATCAATCAATCTTCTTGTAACAACAGTGTAAGAACTTACCGTGCTGCTTCTTTAATAACATTATGCACAAACATCATACGGGTTTCTAGGCTGCCTTGCACTAGTTTCAATAGATAGAAGATGTTTTCATAATCTATGAAAGAGAGAAAACATGGCTGAATCTTTCACAGCGATTTCTTTGAAAGATTCAAATGCATATACTCTAGAATAGATTAAACTTGTGAGCAGAGAAATAGTTTAGAATAGTTATCTTCATTAGGGAACACAGGCCCATTAAACCAAATGTTCAATGATACTACAACTACACAAATGTACCATAATGTTCTTTCAAATAGAATTTCAAGCAAAAAAAATCTAACTTTATTTTGGCATGCTGCAATTACCTGAGAATTAATTTCAATATGAATTTCAAAAGCCCCAACTATGCAGCATTTCTGCACACTTCATACGACCCCAGAACATCTCTTTCCATTTTTAGCAAATGTGTCCAAAGAAATGTTTACTTCATACCAAGTATATACTTTTTTAAAAAACAAATAAGAAACCCGCTTTGAAAGACATTCCTTCCCTCATCGTATCTAAAAACACCAGACTATAATGTTATTTGCACTGATGAATGCTCCTATTTACATTAGTATTATTTCAATCCAGATCATGGTTTGGAAGAGGAAAGGTTGAAAAGTTGTTGGATGGAAAAGATGGAATATTAATTTCACTGTTTGAGCTCTGGTTTTTTCAAAAAGATTTGGCTACCTTAATCTTTGTTTTTGGGATCCCACCTTTGTATTTGGAAGGATAGCAGTTCAATAGTGGGGTTTCTAAGCAAAGACAGGTCTGGGAACTCCTGGTGAGCACAGGTGTCAAAGGTACATATCATGATATCCATGATACCATCAAGATGCAGATTTTTATTCTTGTTCCATTGTCGAGTACATCAGCAGTAGATCATTATTCAAATGTAAAGGAATATATGGATGATACTTAAAACTTCCAAATTATACTCACGCCTGCCTGGTTTCCGGATCTCTTTAAAAATTTGTGTCTTCAGTTCTGCATTTGTCTCTTCTTGCTTTGACAAGTTAAGTGTTTTGATAGAATTTGGTGACGACCTGTGCAAAATTCCATCGTGACACAGTTCACTGTCCCCTGAATCCTCGTGGTTAATTTCAATGGTGTTTACAGAATTGTTATTTACCACTGAAAGATCATAGTCTATTTCTTTGCCATGATTCACTAATTCTTCTGTGGATTCCACAGAGTCAGATTCTGGGCATGTCAAAGGTGGTGCTGACTCTAATCCCTGAGCTAGAATTGCACCTGTTGGAAGAGCATCTGCAATATGGTTCTCAACATAGTCACCAAATACAGTGTGGTTTTCTTCAGCTTCTGCAAAGAAAAATAACAAATACAGAAGTATAATAATAATCTTTGCACTTATACAGAATATACTGCAAAGTGAATTGACTGTATATTTTGTGGGTGAAACGCGGCAGCCAATTGCACACAGCAGTATCTCACAAAACAATTGTGTTCCACAAAGTCATGGATTAAGTGACCAATTTATTATTAATATCGCTCAATTAGAAACTAAAAAGTTAAATTCTCAACGGATTATAGTAACGGGCTCTGGGAGTGAGGTTGCAGATATTTAAATGCATAAATAGAAGTGCAAAGAGACAAAAAACTGAGCTCCGAGATAAAGGTACAGTGAAAAGGACGCGATCATTAATATAAAATGAGTCTGCTGCAAGATGACAGAGGAAAATGTTCGCAACAGAGCCATTTCTCATCTTGATGACCCCAACATAATAGAATGTTCAGGTTCATTAATTATAGCACCCCAGGTTTAGATCAGCTAATTCAATATTTATCAGATTGAACCTTTTCCGCTTTGTCTGGATCAGCTAAACAAACAATCGTCCCACAAACAGTCGTGAAATTGAGTGACCAAATTATTATTATTATTTTTAAGGGATTATTAATCCCGGAAAAGCGATCCACCAATCGACTAACAACCGGGTTCCTACTTACTGCTAGGTAAACTGAGGAGCGTGGAGTAAGGAAATTTGCCCAGCATTTCGCCCTACCGGGAATCGAACGCAGGTCTAACCACTGTGCTACATGATTACACAGAATATTCACAGTATTGCAAATTAGATCCCAATAGCAATTCAGTTGAAGCTCTCTTACCTTTACCAGTTTCTGGCTTTACAAGGTCCACCTGTGACTGTGTAGGTGATACAGGTGGAGAGCCCTTGCCTCCAATGTGATTAGCACCAATGTGATTCGCCACTATTGGCGGTGTTGACGGACGTCCTTTCAATAAAGGTGACATACATCGGCGGCGCTTAGGAACTCCCACCATGTTTGGTTCCATTAGTCGTTTGTTTTTGTTCTGAGGTCCTGACACAAACTCATCTGCTTCATCAATCATCATTCCCTGCATTGTAGGAGTTTGCAACATTAGTTACCCACAAAAGAAAAGTATTTTTGCTGAACTAATAATGTACGCATTTTCTAACTCTTATACAGCTTTCCATCCTCCATGTAACTAACATAGAGTAGGAATTAAAGTCATTAACGCATCTCTTATTAACCTAAGAGATCCACTATTTCAAACCGTAAAGTCCGTGCAGCCAAACGACAGAATGAAGTACACCATTCATAATATTATGGGTTCACACCTTCTTGTCAAGTTTGAAAGGATTTCCAAAGGTATGCTGTCGTCTGGGTTGATCCGAGTCAAGTTCACGAAGTGGAGAAGGTACGTGTTTGAGGTATTCCTGGTAATTGCCCATTTGTGCTATTGGGACACTGTGTGCTTCATCTACAGGAAAATAAACAAATCAATGAGTAAAGCCTACTTTACCCTGCGACCTCCTAACCCCCTACCAACCCGCTCGTTCCCTCCGCTCAGCCGGCTCTGGCCTGCTCCACGTCCCCCGACCCACCTGCTCCGCTATTGGCGGGAGAGCCTTCAGCCACTCTGCCCCAACCTCTGGAATTCCATCCCCCAGTTACTCCACCTCGCCCCCTGCTTAGACTCCTTCAACTCCCACCTCAAGACCCTCTTCTTCGACCATGCCCTCCCTTCCACCCCCCCTGACCCCAGCTCGGGTCTGAAATGCTGTTACTCTGTCCAGCGCCTTGGGACGTCCTCCCGACGTGAAAGGCGCTATACAAATGTAATCTTGTAGTTGTTTATACTGGTGTTTTACAACTTCAGTGAAATTTTAAAACATCCAGACCAGCAAATCAAAGCTATCAAAATTATTTCCGGAATTGTAACTCCTTAATGATATTAGCTGGCTGCATTGTAGACACAGGATCGTGACTTTATTCCCAATATTTAATAATAATACTTGGATTTGATATAACACCTTATCACATTTTCTAGACATCTCAAAGTGCTTCACAGAAGATACTGTAAAGTGAATTGACTGTATATTTTGTGGGCAAATATATTTAAGAACTGAACACAAATTATACAATAAAAAAGTACATGAAAACATAAAATGAACAGACATTGCCTGCAACTCTGGAAAGTGAGCAATAAGTAGTATCTGTGGGAACTAGGAGTTACAAGATACAGGGCAACCCAGTTTACAACTCAACAGTTTGAGTCCATAAGAATCAGACACCGCATTACAACGGGTCCATGAAAACAAAAATGACTGTTAGACAAGCCTCCAAGTCATCAGGTGAATCTGCTGATGTTAACCCTGGGGTAGTCTTACTGTATGCAGGAGGCTGGCCTGTCTGTCAGCTGTGACCATTACTGCTAGAAACACCCAAAAGCAGTTGCAGCTAACCAGCTGGCTTTCAGCACACGTGCAAGACACCAGGCAACCTGTGCTGGCAAAGTTCTGCACTTCTGGTAACAGTGAGTCCCAGGACACAAGCATACTCTCTAGAACTCCATTGAAAAAGAAACATTTACAGGGATATGGGGAAAGAGTGGGTGAGTGGGACTGATTGGGTAGATCTTCCAAGCTCTTCCACAGGCACGAAGGGGCAGAATGGCCTCCTTCTGTGCTGTAATATTCTATGATTCCATCCTAGGGTTCATTTGACTTTCTCCCTCTCTCAAGGTCCAACTCAAGACCGACCTCTTTCAGTCATCTGAGACACAAGGTAATAAGTTCATATCCCTAATTCAGGATTTTTAACTTGTAAAACACTGACTGTCCAGCGCCTTGGGATGTCCTTCCAACGTGAAAGGTGCTACACAAATAGTGACCAGATTCTTCAAAAAACTGAAATTCTGATGGAACACTTGTATAGTCTAGGCTACACTGCAATGCAGGTCTGAGGGGTGGATTGCTGCCCATGACACCAGGAGAAATTCGGTGAAAGAGCAGGAAAATCGGTGAAAGAGCAAGAAAATAAATATCCTCATAACATTGCCTTTGAGTAATATGAAGGAGATGAGAATAAAAAAAACTCACTGGAATACACAAGGCAATGTTATGAGGATATTTATTTTCCTGCCCTTTCACCGATTTAATGAGAAAGAAAATGTTATTCAGCTACCTTCGTCATGGCCTTTCAATGGAGCATGTACTGTTTTCAGCAGATTTAACCTCATTCTTGTTAGTTGATCTAAAAGATTTCGCCGAGGTATGTCGTATGGATTCTTATAATTCTGAGGTTTCAAATCCTACAAAACAAAATAGACACTCAACTAAAATACTGCCTCTCCATTTTAAAATTAGGATGTTTTATTCACAATCAATGCTGCTTATTTCGGGAAAACATAAGAAAATCAATGTATAAACTATTATCAGACATTTTAAAAAGTGTAAAATATAAATTATCATTACAGACCTTTACACAACACATTTAAAATATCTGCAGTAAAATTCTATACCGAATAAACTTAATAAGTTTGCCAGTACAATATTTTACTTCTCGATGCTTCCGCTAGCCAAGATTAGAGTAGTCAGGTTACATCAATTTGCAGGCAATGCTCGTTTAATAATTTAAGACACTTCAAGACGGGTCTGAATAACACTCTGAACAGGCAACCCATCACCCCTCTGGCAAATGTTCCCTCCTGGCCCCAGAGCTATCTCCTGAAACATCTGTAAGCTATTCTTTCAACCACTCTGTACATCCTGATGCAGCAGTTATTCAGTCTCAGAAAACTGCCAGTACACAGCCTTCTAAGTAAGAAACAATCATATCAGGCCCTGTGTGCATGCGTGGAAGCAGGAAATGGTTCAATAAAGTAAATGGTGCAGCACTAAACACATTGTCTCATTATCAGTCCCCACTATCCTTACTGCCACTCACACAAGCAAGACAGACAAAAGCTAAACTATTTAACTGAAACATCAAAAGGCCAGCAGGGCATCTCGTCTGCTTGAACAGCAGAAAGCTTCCATTTGCTGTTCAGATCTGAAATCAGCAACTACTGTAAAACTCACAGAAGTCTGATCTGTGCAAATCGTATAATTACCTAAATCGTACATCTGCCCAAGTCCTGTTGAATTTCCTAATAAATCCACTTAAATTTATCTGCACTATTTTAACAATCCCGCATCTTGTAATGCAGCGACAGCACTTGCCACTACCAAATTTACCAGCTGCCAGGTCAAAACGAACATCGAAATTGCACACCCCAACGCTCTCCACACCCTCCCTCCCAGGGAAAAACAGCAACGTCATCTCAAATTGCAGCGGGAGTGAGAAGGTTTGGACTGAGAGAAGGGTCACCTGATCACGTGGTGAGCAAGGGGTCGGGGAATGCCTGATCATGTGAAGAGCGAAGGATACCCACCAATGTGTATTATGAATGGGAAATTTGCTCATTCATGTGATGACCGGAACACAGTCTCATGACTACAAGAGCCATGCTGTACTGAGTGTTGGGGTGCACATGTGTCATTCTGTTTGAGGGAGGCGCAGGAAATAAAGTTTTGACTGGCAGCTGGTATGTTTGGTAGCGGCGTAATGAGTTGCGTGATTGTTTATATGGTTTCCTCCACTGATAGCTGGGTAATGAAATCTTTTAATCCAAAGTCTGGGATCAAACAATCAACCTCTGACAATTCTTCTGACCCTACAACCTCAAATACAGCAACTTGCATTTATATCTGTTTTTCCCACTAAAGTCCCGCAAGAGTGAAAACTTCAGGTCTTAAAAATCACAGTATTCTTACCTTGTTCAGGATCCCAATTTGGAATCCACTAAACTCTTTCACATTTAAATCGAGGTGCCTATAAGGAAGCTCTCCACTGATTTGCATTAGAAATTGTTTGAAGTCTTTAGGATGCACTAAGGACAGACTGCTGCTTCCTTGTTTCACCTTAATGCCAGATTCCTGAACTGGCTTCTTTCCAACTGAACTAATGATTCGATCAGATTCAAGCTTAGCCTATTTGGGGGAAAAACAGGGTTGAAGAAGGGAGAATAAAGGTAGTGTTAAACAATGAACATTGGTTTAAACTTCAACTCCAATATATGCGAGCAAGGCATTAAAGAATAGAAAGCTTTAGGCAAAAATAACATCTGCTGAATAGTAAAATACAGAGTAAAGCGATTATAAGTGATGTAAAGGAACGCTTCCCAAATGAAATCGAGCAACACTCTGGCATGTGTGTCATTGTGTTACACTTTACCCAACATGACATCAAAGGGAGCAGAGAAATCGGGACTAATTAATCATTCTAAACCTGATCTATGCAAAGAAGAAATTATTTGGATAGATAAGAGTTCCTTCCACAGACATTGCTACTTTTTTCTGTTTTCTGTTCATACTTTGGATAACTTTAACTGAAACTAAGGAGTCCCTGCAAAACCTGGCAGGTGGTTTCTAAGGGAGTGGAATGAAATATAGAAACTGGTTGGTTTCATCTCTGAATTCAGCGTAGGAGTAGCTCAAAATAATAAAATGAAATAGTATCTACTCTAGCAATACAAACCCCACCGCACTCTTTCAGAGGAAAGTCCCACCGATTCTTATAGCCGTGTTTTTCTCCACAAATCACCTAACCTAATCTGTTTTGTTCCATGGAAAATATTGGTGGTTGTTCCCTCAGGAAAAAAATACTAAATATATCCCCATGATTCAATCAACCAAATATTGTGCACTGATATCCAATTAGCCAATGGAGCCACAAGAATAAAGGTGGAACACTTATTGTAGCTAACTTTACTAGAATGATTCAGGAGGCAAACTAAGAAAAAATGGAGGGTCTTCATAAGGCTTAAACTAAAATGAGCAACTTTAAACAAGATAATCATCAACCTATCGGAAATCTTTATTTTAATAGAAGTACTTTGTCTTTGCCCAAAATGTCTCTCCAGAAAGAAAGGCCTTTTTTCAATAGTTTCCCCTAAAGCTTTCCTTCTCCTTTACCAGTTACAATATACAATTTTACGCAGCTCTAATTTAATACTACAATAGTTCTACATCAAGAGACACAGTTGCACTATTGATGCACTTTAGTTTTATAATGCCAGATTTCTATCCCAGTCGTGATTATAATTTGATTTGAGCTAACCTCTATGGGAGAAGATTTATTAGTATTCCATCAGGAGGCTTTGATGTGATCAAGTGCATTAAAAGGTAAAAAGGAAAGGGAGATGTATTGAATTCAGCAGAGTAAGATTCCAATCTCTCACAACCCAACCAAGAACTGTTGACCAAATAACTGACGTCAGGAGTTTGGCCATTTAGAATTCAGCGCAGCAGGAACAAAATTAAGAAATATTTTCCAAAGTTTCACATCTTACCTGCTGACTAAGCTTTTTGAGGTAAGAAATGACACTGTAGCTAAGACCATAATCCACACCTTCCGCAATCAGGTTAGGAGCTCCCATCATTCTCATGGCCTTTTTCAAAGGCTGTTGATAAAATTTAACAATACAGAATTTAGTGCAGTACGACAACAAAACATTTTTATTTTTGAAGGCTACATTTGATTCAAGGTGCCCAGCCAGCTGCGTAAAGCCCTTTGAAACGTCTTCCTGATGTGAAGTGAGCTATATAAACGTAAATCACTCAAACAGCTGAAGTACACACGCAAACTGATTTCTAACAGTTTGCCTTATCCCTTGGGCACTGTAATAATAATAATCCTTGCATTTGATATAGCACTTTTCACGTCGGGAGGACGTCCCAAAGCGCTTCACAGAAGACACTGTAAAGTGAATTGACTGTATATTTGTGGACGAATGCGGCAGCCAATTGCGCACAGCAATGTCCCACAAACAGGCGTAGACTGAAAATGGCCAATTTATTATTGTTTTTGGTTTTTTGGAGGGATTATTATTAGGCTCTGTGTGGAGTAAGGAAACTTGCTAAGGTTTTGCTGCCTGGAATTGAACTCAGGTCTCTCGCTTGCAAAGCGAGTGCTCTAACCACTGAGCTACAGGACTCCCCAAGTTGTATACAACTCTCACATCTGAGTCAGAAGGCTATGAATTCAATCCACATGTCATGATATTGAACTCATAGGATTGCACTCCTATACATACAGGGATCTCCTGCATTGTTGGAGGTGTCCTAATGGACAAGATATTAAGCCGAATCCCATCCCCCCATCCAAGTGAACAATACAAATCCCATGGTGCTACTTAAAGAGAAGGGAGTTTCTCCTGTATCCTGGCCAACAATCCCCCAAATAAAATTAACATTCACTTCATGCCTGTTTGTAGGTTATTGCTGTGCGCAACTCATCTCCATGTTCACCTACAAAAGTATGGTTGCTACTCTTTACAGTGAATCCTGTGAAGCACTTTGACATCCTCCAGATGTGAATGCACTATATCAAATGCAAGGGTTATTATAACTTACTTCCAGTTTCAAACCTGTATTAGTATTGTAATGTTTAATATGTTTATGAAATGCTTTAGACTATGTTTAGTCTTATATTTTCATTTTATTCTCCTGGCAGCCTCATCCTCCTGCCCCATGACCCCTACCACCATGCCATTCTGTCTCCTTCCACCCCACCCTCAGCTCCCCCCTACGTTCCTTTGCCCTCATATCTCCTTCCTCTCTCTCATCCTCCATCACCCTGATGAAACCCACCACCTCAAGCCTCAAACCCCTCCCCACCCAGCTCCCCTTCCTCTGCCCACAACTGGCAGACACCATTAATCAGCCAATTGCGCATAGCAATGTCCCACAACCAGTTGTGAATTGAAAATGACCAATTTATTATTGTTTTGTTTTGGAGGGATTAATATTAGGCGTGTGAAGTAAGGAAACTTGCCCAAGGTTTCGCCCTGTCTGGAATTGAACTCAGGTGTCTCGCTTGCAAGGCAAGTGCTTTTACCACTGAGCTACAGGACTCATTATTACCTTATTATCTTTAACATTATTACCTTAACAGAAAAGACCAATTAGATCGTCTTAGCTGAAGTCCACATTATAGACTGGCAATGCTCCCAGCCTGTCAGCACTGGGCCTTTTTATTGCACATAAACTCACTCTCTCAGAAACAGAGTAGAGCCTTTCTTTGTAAAAAAAATGTTGTATTAATTCTAGCATTTGCTCTACAATCCTAAACACAGCCTAATATGAGTTATCAGGAAATTAGTTTTTAAAAATATATATTCTATACCCCAGGACTGAAAATTTAGATGATGCAATAATCCTCAAGATATCATTTCCAACATCAAGGGGATTGTTTAACAAAAAATGTTGCTAAAATATCAGGCACTGAACTGGCTTAATTCTAAATCATTCTTGAATTGGTGGGACTAAATGTTCAGTAATTATATGTAAAGTGTAAAAGGCAATCCAAGAATAGGCCACAAATAACAGCAGGGTATAGACAAAGGGGGGGTACAGAAGAAATCATACCACAAGCTCAGCGATACAAAATGGAA
This sequence comes from Callorhinchus milii, assembly GCF_018977255.1. Classification (NCBI taxonomy): domain Eukaryota; kingdom Metazoa; phylum Chordata; class Chondrichthyes; order Chimaeriformes; family Callorhinchidae; genus Callorhinchus; species Callorhinchus milii. The sequence continues at coordinate 15,122,348 of NW_024704745.1, read as the reverse complement.
ACAGTCAGCGAGACAATCTGTAGATATGCTAAACTCTGCACCCACTCCATAGCTCAAGCAATAATTACTGTACCACTAAACTGCACCTAACGTGGGACCACTCCCCATAGCCTAAATCTGTCAGTACAAGAGCAATATAGTACAAAGAGAAATGAAGCAAAAATGAAAGCAAGTAAACACTGAGAGAACAAACCCAGTATCCCATTTAACCTCTTCATAAGTCTCCACTCAACATCTCTCTACTGTACATACGGAGACTATGAACTCTCACATGCAGCTGGAAATCCTTCTACCAGCTCAAAGCAAGGAATATGCTGGAGTTCTAATAAATGGTCAAGGGCCCACATTATTCACCCTCTTTGCACAGCATTTAATCTGGAAGAACTGAGTCAGGCTTCTGGGTTATCCTCTCTTTTTCTCTGAGATGTATTGTTAAAGTCCAATAAGGCTTGATCTGACTGATGAGGCTTCATTCTCGAAAGCTATAGGACAAAAATTGCTCAGCTGACTGCAAACCAAATACAGTACTTAGGTTTCAAGATGTTCGTTTCCATATCCACTTTGTAAGCTGATCTAAAAAAGAAAGGCATAACATCTTAAACATACCCCAAGATAATAAGGAGGCATCGTCTTCAGGTAATTTTCAAACGCCTGCCGCCATTTGATAGGTGGTTTCAATTTATGCACTTTGAACAAATCGTCTGCAAAACAAAAACGAAATCAAATAATGGAGATACACAAAATATTTTTAGGTCAGATTTATGTAAACAAATGGATTCCAATTCTTTAACGTTTTTTCCTTGATGGTCTTCATCCTGATATAAAGGGCATACACCATTAGTCTTTTCCCCAATTGTTTTTTTTTTGCATTCTGTGCTTTCAAACCATTACCGGGCAGACTGCTGAGAGGTATGCAACTACTGATAACGTCTTTAAACATCTCCATACCATAGCCTCCACCTGGCACATCTCAGACCAGGAACACCTGTTGCTGCACTTTGAACACCCAACCTTGAGCTGCAATATATTTTTAAATACACCTAATCTCAGAAATTTTGGGTATCAGGGCACTAGACCTTTATTCCCAAATTCTAAGCTTTCTATTTACTACAAAGTGTATGTCAGAAGCATCAGAAATCTGTAGATCAAAATAAAAATGATCCACACATATGATGCACCCCATCTTGGTCTGCTCAGCACTAAGGGTACAACTAGTCTTTTTGACATCAAGATCCTCATCTCTTGCAGATTCCTTCATGCCCCAGCCACCACCCTACCTCTCTGACCTGCCCGTACCCCATTACTCTGCCCACAACCTTCGCTCAGCTAACACAAGCCTGCTTGCGCATCCCCCAACCCTTCCACGTCATCATCAGTGGCCGTATCTTCATAGAATCAGAGTATTACAGCACAGAAGGAGGCCATTTGGCTCTATGGAAGAACTACCCAATCAGTCCCACTCCCCCGCTCTTTTCCCATATTCTTGCAAATTTGAGTCCACTGATTCACCCACTGATCTCCGGAACTCCATGTCTCAATTCCGCCGCCTCAACCTCTCTTTACCATTAAATCCCATCTGAAGATCTACCTCTTTAATCGCACCTATGTTCATTCATCATTGGCTCGGCATCCAGCCCCACCATTGTACAGAACTCTGAGACGCTATTCTGCATGGACGGCGCTACATAAAAGCAAGCTGTTGTCATCTTAGCTTTCCAGGTTAGAGAGGAACCCACATAAAATCAGCTTCGGATCCTACACCTCATCTCTCTGCAGTGATGACTCCTGTATACACATACAATCATGCAGCACAGGAGGCCATTCAGTCCATCGTGCCCACTCTTTGAAAGAGCTATGCAAATCAATCCCACTCCCCCACTCTCTCCCCATAGCCTTGCAAATTTGTCCCCCCCCCCCCCAAATAACTATCCACTTCTCTCTTGAAAGTTGTTATTGATTCTGCTTCCTCCAGCCTTTCAGGCAGTGTATTCCAGATTCGAACAACTTGCTGTATAGAATCATAGAATTATACAGCACAGAAGGCAGCCATTTATAATCCAATTTCTCCACCTTTTCTCTTTATCCCTCATTCCCCTCACTTCTCAAGTATCTATCCCTTTTAAACATGTCAGTAGTGTTTGGCCATCTTGGGCAATCCATTACACATTCTCATAACTCTGTGTAAAGAAATGTTGTCATATTTAACTTGCTTAGCATGTCGTTGAACTGTGCTCCAATACGAGGGGAAAAAGCCTTAACACCTACAGGATAGAGAAAAAATAAGAAAAATTTACAGGACTAGTGACACTGTTCTTTCAACCTAGAACAAGAGTCAAATCAGTGCTTGGAATGGTTTCCCCTCTCTGATGGCTGTAAGACTCCATGCAAACTTAAATTAGACACTTTCAACCCAGTTCCTAGTTGGTGTGGCTCTGCAACACAAAGCCTGGCACTTTCTATCAGAGGAGCTACAAAGATGGCTGGGGTAAGAAATGGAATTCAGAGAATGTCACAGAACACACACAGACTATGCGGCCCATCACATCTACACTGGTGTTTTTCTCCTACAGCCATTATAACCTCAGTCTCCTGCTCACTTTAATATTCCTCCTCTGGAAGAATTTATCTAATTCCTTTTTAAAAGAATCTACTGATCTGCCTTAGCGAATTTGTTATCTGAACCTCCCCTTTAATTTGGTTTGGTATGATCTTAAATTTGCTCCAGCTACTATTATGCTTTCTGTTCAAAGTACTCCAACTAACATGGAAGGAAAATAGCGTGATAAATATACTGTTCAGTTTAGGGAAAAGATGCACGAGGTTGACCTGGGAGCCAATCCTGATTTGCTGACTCAATTAAAGTACAGTACAATTGCACAGCAATATGCAGTCAGCGTAGCAATTCTGTTCTGCTCCTAGATACATCCCGCAAATGCCAGCTACAAACTCTGATATGAGCAGTTCCTTCCCACCACTTACATCAATAACCTGGGACCTTAGAAGGTGAGTCCCAGCAAAGCTCCAAATGGTAAGCTGGCTTTGCCAGTAGCATTACCAATATAGTTGGTTTGATGGTCAGGAACTAAAATTATTAGTTCCTTAGATTTCCTGTTTGTTTGAAAGAAATATTTATTGCACGCAAAATAAACTTGCATTTTTGTAGCACCTTATCACATCCAAATCTTTCAAAGTGATTCACAGTAATAACTGTTAATGGTAGTAAATGTTTTCATTCATACAGCCATATTAGGAAGTTTTAAGATGTCAATGTAAGAATCTAGGATTGGTGCCAAAATACATGCAATACTGTGAGGACTTTTCCATGCTTTCCTAAGTTATCCAGAATGGTGAGTTAAATAGAGACTAAACGTGCATCAAGGCCTAGATGAGATTTTAAACAATATTTCTGTGGTTCAATTGCAAGTGGAGACCATTTCTCCCCTTCGCCACTCCCCAACACTCTAAACTTCAGAACACTATCAATCATGCTCTCAAGCAAAGATTATATGAACTCAATATAAGCAACAATTCAATTTAAAGACACAAAAATATTAATTTCTACACCGCTCACACGTAAGCCTCTTTATTTGGGGGGGGAGAGGAGAAAAGAGATCAGAGTAGAAAATATAACGGGGAACAAAGATTCTGCGTAGACACCAGGCTGCTTCTTCAAGACCTCCTAAGTGGTTGGGAAAGAAATGTAGTGATCTGACAACATATCATCCTGCAAATGAAGATTTAGAAAAGCTTTCTGGGTCTCATTTTGTTTCAGTATTAGTCACCAAAACTTGTGAAGACAGCGTGATACAAGTCAGGAACAAATATGGCATCCAGCTGTGCAGGTTGTGCTGTAGGGAGGGAGGAAGAAAGGACCTAGAACTGAAGTGCTTACAAGTTTTAATTAAACTGTGATTAAGTGCAATTTTTATCATTTACGGTTAAAATTATACTAAAACTATTGCTGCCATTTGTTTCTCTAAAAAAAAGTTCATATCAATATCAAAGTATGTGCTCTGACAACTTATATAACCAGTGAGACCAATGAGATGGGGACTTCCCTGGACCTGCTAGCAATCCAAAGGTTCAATATGAATCTCATTGTTTTAGTTTTTCATTCACTGTTCAATCTAGCTTTCCTATACTTAGCAGGACTTCATCATAGAAGTGCAAGAAAGTGCCATTAGGCAATTTCATCTCACCCATCCCACCAAAGGCGTTCAGATGAAATATGATCTTGCCTCAAATATCCAATTGTCAGGTTCCATATCAATCTTCATGAACAATAAAATTGCTCTAAAAATAGGTGCAGTGTGCCTGCAGCTGCAATATTTGGTGCCAATAGGTTTTCACACATCCTGTTAAATACAGATGTATAATCCAGGATTCAATTATACAAAAGCAATAAACCAACTATAGGAAGAAATCCAAATGAGCTGAGTGGGGAAAGTGGGGGAGTGGGGGAAAACAATTGCATTTTGCAAAAAAACAGCATAACAAAACACCCAAGTTCAGCAAAAGTTACCTACCCATGAAACAATGCAACAGCAATGGCGGGCCTTGGTGTCGACCAATGAACCATGTTTTCTGACTGTCAGAGGAAGTCGAGAGAGAGGCTTATTGGTCAGGCCCAGTTGGTGCTGATTGCATTTCTCCGGACATGTAAAGACATACACATATACCATCATTAGATTCAGGTAGAACAAATGAATGCAGCACTTAGCAATACCATGGGTGAAAAGTAAAGATTCAAAACCTGTTCTGTTTCACAAATCTAAAAATAATGTTATACCAATTTTGCAAGCATGACCAATAATGAGCAACTTTTTCCAATTTCTACGACTGAGCAAACACAAGATTCACTCAATGTGCTGAAAAAAAATTAACACCAATGATAAAGTATTCAGATCAATGTATAACACTAACTACTCTGGGAAAGAATATGCAATTGGATTTAGTACAACTGGAAATAGACAAAACACTGAGTTTTAATTGCTTTGCAGATACATTAGGTTCCAATAATATAGAACTAACTTAGTTATCTGAAAGGATTAAAATGGACTGACATTTGGGTTGGGATATGTAGCTGCAGTCATCCTACTTGTATTAAATAGCAGCTCTAAACAGCAGCAAGCACTTCTAATGAAATCTAATATTCTATCACCTCAATTGATTTCAGCACTTCAATGACTGTCAAGAGATTTTGGATCCATAGAAGAATATTTTTCCCATTTTTGTTTATTACTTGAAATGTTAATCAACGCATGTCTTTAGCGTGTACTGCTCTTTGATAGATTGTTAACAACCCAAGGTAACAACTTTTTAAATTCCATCCTTTACATGAGAAAGCAAGTCTTTCACTCTTGATGCCATGTTCAAAATCCGGAACACAAGATACAGACAATCATGAGTGTGAACTACTCCAGAGCAGTGTGCTACACCATCTGATTTTGCTTTTAAATTTTGAAATGAGAAGCATTTCACAATTCTCAAAATTCTGAAATCATTTAACCATGCTTTCCCCAAAAGCTAAGAGCATCAGACAGTTGTATTTGAAACGGTACTAGTTTCCAAGTATGTAATTGTTATCATTAATTAAATAAATGTAATGCCAGTATCTATTGAAAGATATTGCACCAGTAATGTGCATTACTACACAAACGTATTACTACGCGGACTGGTACTACATGGGTATTCTCTCATCAGACCACAAACAACTGATCTCGCTCACATGAGCAATAAATACATCAAAGTTCTTGCACCCCTTCACTTCCAAACTTTTTGCTACCAATTACTTTTAAACTTATCAGCTGCATCTCAAGCATTAAGAGAAGAAAACCCAATTCCCTATTGTGCACTTCTAGATGGCTACAAAAGGTATATCTTTTATACCTTTTTAAAAGCATTTTTAAAAAAATATAAAAGGGAACTAGCGTGCTTTATACTCCCTAAATGTCAGTTTAGTTAATTTTCAGACCTAAGTGATCTTATATTTTAAGAAATTTGATTTGCATGAACTATTAAAGGTGTTTTGCACAAATATGGTTCCATTTCTAAAATGAAAATTGCACCATTTCCCATTAGAGTTAATCTTATGAAATTTGGTTTTCTCAGCTTTATAGTAAGTAATTCAAAAACCTGCTTCCTGCTTAAGTAAGTAAATAAATCCCAACTTCCTCCAATTTAAAAGGACAATTGGTGCATTTGCATTTATAGAAGAAAAATAATGCAGCAACTTTGGTCATGGCAAAATGAGGCACTAATAAAGATCTTAGAGCTTGGAACAAGATTGGAAAAGAATTCATGGAACAGATGAGCATTTTTGTTAACTTAATCTCAAAACCTCGTCCTCTATTAGAATCCTCGTAAAACATACTTACCTAAAAGTGGAAGTAGTACAGGGTAGTTGTAAGGCATCACAAAAAGGTTAACACAATTCAAAGCTGTACTAGCTTTTAGATAACCAAAAGGATGACCCAGGTCACTATACTTCCCACTGTTGTTCACATACACCTGGAATGACAAGTCGATCGGTTAGAATTAATATCACACAAAGTTTCATGACAGGTTTGGAACTCAAGTTGTTTTCTGATCGGCTTATCCCCCAATCACTCCGCCTCGCCCCCTCCTTAGTTTCCTTCAAGTTCCGCCTAAAAACCCTCCTCTTCGACCATGCCATTGGTCACCCCCCTTCCCCTCCCCCCTAACCCCAGCTCGGGTCTGAAATCCTGTGTACTGTCCAGCGCCTTGGGACGTCCTCCCGACGTGAAAGCCGCTGTACAAATGTAATCTTGTTGTTTATTAATTAAGGTGCTTATTAGGTGTATGTTTCAGCAGACATTACCTACTTAGGTACAATCTTCCTTTGTTTTTTTTAGTCCCCTTGGGCCACAGACAATAAATACATGAGCAATAAATACATGAGCAATTAAAGGTCTTGCACCCCTTCCCTCCCAAACCTTATGCTACCAATTACTATTAAACTTATCAGTTGCAACTCAAGCATTAAGAGAAACAAACCTGATTCCCACCTAGAATCCCTTTTTTAGATGGCTAGAATGGCATATCTTAGCATTTTTTAAAAAATATAAAAGTGAACTAGCATACCTTCTATTCTCTAAATGTCAGTTTAGTTAATTTTCAGACCCAGGTAATCTTAAGGCAGAGATTAATGCTGGGGCATATGATTTTATAGGAGATCGATCCCCCATAGTAGCTCATGTTCATACACATGGCGAGTGGGGGGAGAGGAACACTGGATCATAATCAGGAGAGGTAACTCAGAATGATTTTTCCTCTCTATCAGGCTGGGGTGAAGTCCAATTCAGTGTCTCTACTGCTTACACAACTGACATGACCCAACACCATAGACCAGATTGAACCTGGGACCTTCTGGGTCTGCACTGTTCAATTTCACTTGGGGCTTATCAAATGAGACATTAAGCAAGAATTAGTGTATTAAGTGCAATCAGTTTCAACGTACAACCAATAAGTAGTCGCCAAATGGAAGAAAACTCGGAATACTGCCACTTTACGTATCTTGCACTAGTAAATCAGTTGTACTGATTCCCCCCCCACCCCACCCCCTCGTTTTGCTACATCCTTTTGGAACCATCTCAGCTCTACACAAAACACAAAACATGAAAATCCAACTGTGCAGAGAATCAAGAGCAGGCAGGCAGGGAGTTTTGTACACAAAGGTTTAAAGTTTGAGGAATACTGCTTTTGTGGTAGGAAACGCAACATTCTTCTTCATTCTTTCAAATAAATTATGCAGCATGCACAGAAAACAGAGGCCATGTACTGTAAGACTTCATACTGAAGTCAGTTTGGAACACTGAAGTAATATGATGACTGAGGGTTTAAATTTTCTGCAGAATAAGTGAGAAAAAGATATCATGCTTTATGGAAGAATCTGAACTGCTCTATATATCTATACTGCAGATAGTGTCATGCAATGTGGCTATAGCACAAGCAGAATTTGTATTTTTCCTTGATATATCTAATTTTCAAAATTGCAAAGGAGCCAACATCAATTCTTGCTGGCACGAACTGAATGTTTTCATGGATGACCTGGATTGTAATCCTTAAGTGAGTCTAAGTTCTTTTAAGTGAATACCCTATCCTGGAAATGAAACATCACCAGGGTTACAATTTACGTCCATAACCTCCTTAGTACGTCTGTACTGATGATGCAACCTGATTATTAAAGCTGAGGAGCTTTTTAAGGTTGGTGCCAAAGATATATCTGAGTCAAAAACAAGCAGGAACAAGTAACAGAACCAGAGTCCAATCTCCAGAGCTGGATCCTGTCGGCTGCCCAGATTATTACCTAACATTGCTGAAGCCATGTATCCTGTGCTAACATTAACTTGTTCCACTGGCCTGTTCCTCTCCACTACGATTGGCTGCTGATTTTGCTCAGCTACTGAAATAATAAATCTGACATTTGATGCAGAACCGATAATGTCAAAACATCTAAATTTTCTTCGCAAGTAATTGCTGTCAAGAGTACCAATACCACAGCCAATTTAACAGGTCCCAGAAACAGCTTTGAAGTGAATGACCAATTCATCTGGAGAACAGTTGGTGAGGACACTGAGAGAAACTCATTTTTCTTTGCGATCAATGTTATGGAACTTTTAAAATCTACTTGAACAGGCCAGATGGAACCTGTGTTTAATGTCCCATTCAATGACATTCACATAACTGTATTAGAGTGTCAACCTGGATTGTGAGCTCAAAGTCCCGACATAGTACTTGAACCCACACCCTTCTGACAGAGAAGCGGTGCTAAGAACTGAGTAGATCAACACCTGACTGACTCATTTGGTAGAAATTATATGGAGAGATAAAAAGGCAATCAATTGCAAACCAAATCAGAAACCAAAGCACAGCAATAAAAATGGTCCTCATTGACTGGATAAGCTACTTACACTTATCAGGTAAAGTACTTCACTGTTCTAATGGGAGATACCCAACCAAGAAATAAAGGGATTTAAGAAGTTTAACCAAAGGCACTGTCAGACATATGTTTTTCGGAATTTTTGAAGGCAGGAAGAGCAACAGCCAATCAAATTGGTTTGATGATTAAATAAGAATTGCAGAGGATAGGACCACTGAAGGCTGAGCAACAAAAACAACTAGCATTTATACAGCACTCTTGGCACAGTGTAGCCTCTCTAAGCCCTTAACAATGTTAGAGCTTGATGCCGAGCTGGGGAGAAAGGGGGATGGTCTTATACAGGTCGAAGAGGAAGCACTTCAGGGTGTGATCTGAAGACATGCAAAGAGGGGGCAAAATGGAGGGTTTGAGGCAGCAAGTTCCAGGGCATAATGGCTAAAAGCACGGCCGCTGACAGTGGAGCAGAGGGGATGTGCAGAAGTCTGGAGCCGGCTGAACAAGGGAAGAGTCGGTTTTGAGCAGACTTGAGAGGAAGGGAGGTGCTGTCGCATGAAGGGCACTATATAAATGCAAGTTCTGTTGGAATGAGAGAAGTCCATGCTGAAACACAAAAACATTTTTTCCTCCTCAATCTCAGCCACCCAGTGTAAAAGCAAGCTATAGTAAATTAGGTATATTATTTCCAGTTACGGAGTAAAGCTGCCTCTGCTCTGCTGCAACCTTCGAGGAACACCTGCTACTGAAGCAAGGACAATCCTCGCTAAACTAAGCAAGTGGGCCGATTGCATGCACGCACAGTAAATAAGGTCCATACTGGAACTGTATTATAACCAAATCAGCACTATAGAGAAGTGCATTATAACTGGGCTGCGCTTTATCACGGACACCATAAAACAACCACTGACATGAACGAGAAAAGGCAGAGCCAGAAAGGATTGCTTGCAGCATTAATGGCCATTGGTTTCATACATTTGCACATTTAAAATTGCAACATGAAAGACAACTAAACAAAGAGTATGGGTTAACTCACCTGCCAGCAGGCGTGAGGAGATTTACGTTCCAGAATATATTGGGTTAAAGGTGAAGGTTCCAGCTCATATTTATCAAAAGGGAGTTTTTCAATAACCATTGGATCACAATCAGCACAGGTAAACTTCAGCACAGGATGAGCATTACGAGGTGGCTGGTTTAAGAATGCAAATAAAATGAATTGTTACTTACTGAAATGTTAAGAAGTCACTGATAATATTAGGAGCATGAGATGATTAGGAACATGAGGATACTTGCTCAACCATGATACACCATTTCCCTACCAGTTTTTTAATACTATACCATTCAATACCCTTCCTTCCTAAGCATCTCCTACTTTGAAAACATCCCGAATCATTCTGTTGCCACAGCATTCTGAGACTGTTATCAATATTTTCACAGAACCTACATGAAGAAAAATGTTGTAACCTCACCGCTAACCATCATAACTCTAACTTTAAGATTGTGTTGCCTTATTTTGGATTCACTCTAGCAAAGGTTACAATCTAAGTTGTTAATTCCCATCATTATTTTTTAAATCTCTATATCAGTCAACCACTCCTTAACCACCTTGACTCAAACGATTACAACATAAACTACCCAGGTAGCTTAAAACTGAATTGCTCCATCCCAGAATTCCATCAGTGGACACGGTCCAAAGGCAATAGAGTAGAACTCTATTAGGCCACCAAAACCCTCATTCATGTGTTCATCACAACTAGCCGCGACTACGCCAACTCTCTGCTTGTCAGCCTTCGCAACTCTTCCCAACAGCAAGATCATCTAGAACTTTGCAGCTCGTGTCTAATCCCGTACCATCACCTCCACTCTCGCGTGACCCCATCACCTCCACCCTCGCCTGGCTCCCCATCCTCCAGGGGATACTCCAAAATCCTCGTCCTCACTTTCAAGGCCCTCAAAGTCCTTGCCCCTCCCTACCTCTGCTACCTGGTAATCCCATATCAACCTGTCCGCTCCCTCTACTCAGCAGGTTATGGCCTGCTCCACATTCCCTGCCCCACCAACGGCAGTCGGGCCTTCAGCCTCTCTGCCCGCATCCTTTGGAACTCCATCCCACGTTCCCTTCGCCTCGCTCCCTCCCTTGCCTCTTTTGAGGCACATCAAAAGACCCTCCTCTTCAACCTTCGGTCACCCTCCTACCTTCCATTACCCCAACCCCACTTGGGCCCAAATCCGACTGTCCGCGCCTTGGGACATCCCCCCCCCAATGTGAAAGGCGCTGTACAAATGTAATTTTGCATTGTATTATAATGCTCTTATAACATTGATTTGCTTACAGCACAAATGAGTTGGGGACACCGACATGTTCTTACCATTAATCCCAAACCATACTCCCTTCAAAACCTGTGACCCACTGCAAAATCTGAAGTGCAATAATAATAATAATCTTTGCATTTGAGATAGCGCCTTATCATGTAGCGCTTCACAAAATATACCGTAAAGTGAAGTGACTGTATACTTTGTGAGCAACACGCGGCAACCAATTGCGCACAACAGTGTCCCACAAACAGTCGTGGATTGAAGTGATCAATTTACTATTTTTCAAGAAATTATTACCCCGGAAAAGTGATCCGCCAATCGACTACCAACGGGGTTCCTACTTACTGCTAGAAAAACAGGCGTGTGGATTAAGGAAACATGCTCAACGTTTCGCCCTTCTGGGAATAGAACACAGGTCTCTCACTTACGAGGCGAGTGCTCAAACCACTAAGCTACAGTACTCCACTTCTTAACTTATCTGCACCCACAAAAGGGTTAATCTTCTGGTGTGCAATGAAACATTTTGAACCAAGACAATGCAATTTCAAGTGGGACATTGCTGATCAAGCCGGCTAGCATCCCGCAAGTGTAGCCAACGTCACTGGTCACGATGTGGAAGCGCTCCCCAATTAGTCATTCGTGATCACAACCAGTTTCAGGTGGGTTTGAATTTTATGCACCTTATACCGGTTTCTATGGTACATCCCTCATAAGATTGCGTGGCCAAAACTGAACATATTATATAAACGCAGTAGCACCTTAAGCAGGAGAGCGATATTCTTGTTGATTCTGAGCTGTGGAAAGTCATAACTCATCTAGTACTTGATATCTGATAGGTAATTGGCCTGAACAGCAGTGGTACTGCAGTTAAGTCTGTTCAGAATAATTTCACGTTTAGGCTCATGTGGGAACTCCTTTTAAAGTATGTAAAGTGGAAACTGGTTGCACCCAGAGGGTATAAAAAGGGGATAGCTGCGAGAGCCTTACTCGAGCAGAGAGCCCAGAGTGAGCTACGGCCAGAGTGAGAAGGAATTGGCTGCGAGTGGGAATTAGGTGCAGAGGGGGAAGTATATCTTCTAAACGACAATAACACAGGGATAAAGAGAGTGAGAGGAGAGAATGGCCTGGCAGGTGCTGTGTGAGGAATGTGGTATGTGGGAGTTGATGGAGGGCAACCTGAGCCCGGGCGACTTCATCTGCAGCAAATATCTGCAACTGAAGAAGCTCCAGCTTGGAATAGCTGAGCTGGAGTCTCAGGTGGAGACACTGCGCAGCATTAGAGATGGGGTGAGCTTCCTGGACAGTTTCATCCTGGAGCCAGACACTCCCCCGAGTCGCAGAGAACATTCCGTTACCAGCCACGGACAGGACTGGATGACGGTCAGACAGGGGCGTAAGGGGATCCGAAAGAGAGGGGCAGAGGAACCCCAGGCTTTAACCTTGTCCAAAAGGTATGAAATACTTACAACCTGTGTGGACAAGGAAGTCTGTGAGGAAGATGGGCAAACTTACCCCAACACCTCTATACAGGAGGTCACACTGGGAATAGTCAGAAGGAGAATAGTGGTAATTGGGGATGAGACAGTCAGGAAGACTGACGCACTTTTCTGCAACCGTTGCAGGGAGACAAGAAGACTCTGTTGCCTTCCTGGGGCCAGGGTGAAGGACGTCACTTCTGGGCTGGAGAAAAATTTGAAGCAGGAGGGAGTGGATCCGATAGTTATGATTCACATAGGGACCGATGATGTAGGTAGGACAGGTAGGAACATGTTGAGGAGCAAGTTCCGGGAATTGGGAGTTAAGCTAAAGAGTAGAACTTCGAAGGTATTAATATCGGGATTATTACCTGAGCCAGGGGCAAATTGGTGCAGGCAAAAAAAATTAAAGAACTGAATACCTGGCTAAAAGAATGGTGCGGAGGGCAGGGGTTTCACTTTATAGGCCACTGGCACCAGTATTGGGGGAGACAGGAGCTATTCCAAAGGAATGGACTCCACCTAAACAGGGCTGGGACAAATGTCCTGGAACACAAATAAATAGGGAGGTAGACAGGGCTTTAAACTACTAAGTGGGGGGGGGGGGTTAAAATCAATCACATGTAATCCATCACAATTAAAATTAGGAACGATGAAAGTGGGAGAGCAGATTAACCAGGGAGATGAGCAAAGTGTGTCAAGCGGGGAAAGGAAGCCCAGGGATAGGGTACTGGTGAATAGGACTAATAGCCCAAAGTCAGAATTAAAGGTGCTATATCTGAATGCGCGAAGTATTCGAAACAAGATAGATGAGTTAAATGCACAAATAGAAACAAACGGGTATGATCTGGTAGCCATTACCGAGACATGGTTATAGGGAGATCAAAGGTGGGAGCTAAATATTCCTGGGTATGTGGCGTATAGAAAAGATAGGCAATGTGGTAAACGATGAGGGAGAGGGGATAAAGGATGGGATAAAAACAGTAGAGAGGAAAGATTTTAAATCAGAAAACCAGGAAGTAGAATCAGTATGAGTAGAGGTATGTAACAACAAGGGACAGAAAACTCCAGTGGGAGTAGTTTATAGACCCCCGAACAGCAGTCACAGTATCTCTCAAGGTATAAATCAGGAAATTAGCAGAGCATGTAGTAAAGGAAAAACATTAATTGTGGGTGATTTTAATCTGCACATAGATTGGGACAACCAAATTGGGAAAAGTATGATAGAAGAAGAGTTTACAGAATGTATTAGGGATAATTATCTAGATCAGTATACTGAGGAGCCAACCAGGGAACAGGCCACATTAGACCTTGTTTTGTGCAATGAAGCAGAGCTGATCAGTAAACTGGAAATTAAGGCTCCTCTACGGCAAAGTGATCATAATATGATAGAATTTAGCATTAAGTTAGAGAGAGAAGTAGTTAAGTCCGAAGCAAAGGTTTTAAATTTAAGTAGAGCCAATTTTGCTGGTATGAGAGAGGATTTAGCCAAAATAAACTGGGAAATTAGACTTAAGGATTTGACAGTAGACCAGCAATGACGTTTCAGGAGATAGTGCAAAATTCCCAGCGAGCACGTATTCCTTTGAGGAATAAAAATGCCACGGGAAAGGTGACCCAACCGTGGCTAACTAGAGCAGTTAGGGAAAGTATAAAGTTAAAGGAAGAAGCCTATAAAACAGCTAAGATGAGTAGTAAACCCGAGGATTGGGAGAACTTTAGGGATCAACAAAGGAGAACCAAAAAAGTGATTAAGAGGGAGAAAATGGAATATGAGGGCAAACTAGCGAGGAACATAAAGACAGACTGCAAGAGTTTTTATAAATATATAAAGAGGAAGAGGCTGTCAAAGGTAAATGTGGGTCCGTTACAGGCAGAGACGGGGGGAATTATAGTAGGGGACAAAGACATGGCAGAGTCATTAAACAAGTACTTTGCTACTGTCTTCACCTTAGAAGACACTGAAAACCTACCAAGAATAGAGGGGAACCAAAAAGACAATGTTAGCAAGCAACTTGGGGGAATTAATATTAGTAAATAAATGGTTTTAGGTAAATTGTCAGGTCTTAAAACTGATAAATCTCCTGGACCTCATGGCGTACATCCTAGGGTTTTAGGCTACTGAGATAGTGGATGGCTTGTCTTTGATCTTCCAAAATTCTCTGGATTCTGGAACGGTTCCCGTTGATTGGAAGACTGCAAACGTAACACCACTATTAAGAAGGGTGGGAGAGAAAAGATGGGGAACTATAGACCAGTTAGTCTGACATCAGTGGTAGGGAAAATTCTTGAGTCCTTAATTAAAGATGTCGTTATGGGATTCCTGGAAGACCATAACAAGATTAGGCAGAGTCAACATGGCTTTACAAAAGGGAAGTCATGCTTAACTAATCTTTTAGAGTTTTTTGAAGATGTATCTAGCAGGTTAGATAGGGGGAACCAGTAGATGTAGTATATTTAGATTTTAAAAAGGCATTTGACAAAGTGCCACACAAAAGGCTATTGCACAAGGTTAAGGCCCACGGGATTAATGGGAACATATTAGCATGGATTGAAGAGTGGCTAACGGGTAGAAAACAGAGAGTAGGGATAAACGGGTCATTCTCGAATTGGCAGGATGTGACTAGTGGAGTGCCACAAGGATCAGTGCTTGGGCCTCAGCTATTTACAATTTACATCAATGATCTAGACGAGGACATTGAATGTAACGTATCTAAATTCGCGGATGACACTAAACTAGGTGGGAGAGTAAGCTCTGAGGATGATGCAAAAAGATTGCAACGGGATATAGATAGACTAGGGGAGTGGGCAAGTAGGTGGCAGATGGAATTTAATGTGGGGAAGTGTGAAATTATTTACCTAGGTAGAAAAAATAGAAAAACAGATTATTTTCTAGAGGGGAGAGATTAGATCGTGTTAGTGTTCAGAGGGATTTGGGTGTCCTTGTACACTAGTCTCAAAAAGTTAGTTTGCAGGTGCAGCAAGCAACTAAGACGACGAACGGCATGTTAGCGTTCATTGCAAAAGGCTTAGAGTACAAGAATAGGGAAGTCTTGCTGCAACTGTATAGGGGCTTGGTGAGACTGGACCTAGAGTATTGTGTGCAGTTTTGGTCTCCTTAGTTAAAAAAGGACATACTTGCCATAGAGGGGGTGCAGCGTAGATTCACTCGGTTAGTTCCTGGGATGAGGGGACTGACCTATGAGGATAGGCTGAATAGACTAGGGCTATATTCTCTAGAGTACAGGAGAATTAGGAGAGATCTTATTGAAACATATAAGATTCTTAAAGGGCTGGATAAAGTAGACACTGAGGGTCTGTTTCCCCTCGTAGGAGAATCTGTAACCAGGGGTCACAGTCTTACAATTAAGGGTCAGCCTTTTAGAACAGAGTTGAGGAAACATTTCTTCACTCAGCGGGTAGTGAATTTATGGAATTCACTACCCCAGAAGGCTGTAGATGCTCAGTCCTTGAACATCTTCAAGGCTGAGACTGATAGATTGGTAAAACATAGAGGGATTAGGGGATATGGGGGTAGGGCAGGTAATTAGAGTTAGGTCTGAAGATCAGCCATGATCTTATCGAATGACGGGGCAGGCTCGAGGGGCTGAATAGCCTACTCCTGCTCCTAATTCCTATGTTCTTATGAAACTGAAGAGAAAAGAGCCTTTTGTGTCAACATTCATACAACCTGATATAGCTCTTACATTTGATACATTACACAACAGTACATTAAAGGAGTTTCTCAAAAGAGCCTAAAGGTGAATGAATTGTTTAATCTTTCTCAACACAAGTAACCATGTGATATTAAAATACTATTTTAGGGGCTAGGAAACATGGTATACAGGGCCTTTTCTATTTTGTTTACCACATGTGAGTTTCTGGTTTTGTTCAGCTCTCAGGAAAAGGCACCAGGCAAAGGTCAAGTAACTCCCCAGCGGCGGTGGTGGGGGGGGGGGGGGCAACAAAAATTACATAAAAATAATAATTCTTGCATTTGACATAGCGCCTTATTTACGTCGTTGAAGACGTCTCCGAGCAATTGACAGAATACATTGTGGGCGAAATAGCTTGAATTGGCTATATTTTATTTAATGTGTATTAAGCTTCCTGGAGACATGCAAACAGAAAAAGTAGCATTGCAACTTACCAAGGTTGGAGAGTTTTGGTCTGGCCAAAAGGACTCTGGGATTGGCCAATGTCCAACTGGAACACCGGTTTTGGGATTAGGCCGTACGTAGATTAGTTTGTGACAGTTGTGCCAAAGTGGAGATCCAAACGGAGAGGGGTGTTTCAGTGCATCAGAAATTCCATCTGAATGAGATACGTGAAAATTATAATGTAAATATTGATACAGCATTACTGCATATATTTCTATTCTATTTAGATTCTTAAAAGGTTAGTCGCCTGTATTTCAGTCCTTCATAGATTTATGACCTAATTCCAATTAATCACAAATCATTTCCCCTTCCCAACAAGCACAACAGCAGAAGCTGGTTTGAGAAAGGATTACAAAGCAAATAAAATATATGCATTTATTGAAAAGCAAGATTGCTTTCTTGCCCCTGTTCCAGCCTGTGCTTTCACAATTCTTTCCAGACAAAAGGCTTCTTTTTTCTTCTTTGAGCTGGTCAGAAACTTACATGGAGATCAATTTTTAAAATGGCAGAAGGCAAGGAGACCAGTTCAAAGTGACCACTTTCAATTAAAGCAAGATCTTAAAATCTTACCGGTATTAAATAACAAAAACGCTAGTGTAGCGTTTGCTCAGCAATATAACCTTCATTACACCAGAAAACGTTTGTAATTTATCACAACTAATTTAAATTTTGAAGCTAAAATAGGATCAGATGCTGGGTTGTTAGAACCATTTCTATTGTTAAGTTTCATGGTAGAAGATGCCTACTTTTATTGATGTTTACAACAGAGACACCCCACACACACATTATTTTACTTCATGCTTCATTTTGGTGGGGAGAATAAGGAAAGGAGACTTACATTTTGGTGGGGAGAATAAGGAAAGGGTATAATGTGTTTTTCATGCACTGATGTATTGTAAAAGGGCATCTCAAGAATTTCTAATTTGGCAATATTAAACATCAGCATCTGCTCAGCCTTTTTGCACAATTGCAAAATAACGCAGAACATGTAATCAAGCTATAAACTAATTTAGGTCTTAAATGAGGTGGTAGCTAATAAATGTATTGCTTCCCACACACTTTCCTCTCTTTTACACACTAAATATTAGAATTCATCCTTAGAAAAATCACCATTGGCAATGATTTACTTTCAAAGCAAAACCAATTGATGGGTTTTCTTTAAAAGCACATTAGAACCCTAATCTGGTCAAATAAAATGACTACGTACCTTCTCCCATTGGTGCTGGATCAGGCCCAGTCTTTTCAAAGTTTAACACCACTCCACTTTGCACTTTCTGGACCAGTGACTCCAGGCATTGGATCAGCATTCTCTGTGTATACACACAGTATGAACGACCTACATTATTTGCAGGAAGAATAGTTAAATAAAAACACATTACCACCGGTCAATGAAAATTAGACAGCTCTGTGTTTGCCAAACACATAAACTGCCTTTACATTACCAGGTTTCCTGCAGAGCCAGGCCTACCTCTGGTAGCCATCCTAGCGGGAAATTTCCAAGTACCGAATTATCCTTGACCTTCATTGGAATCAGATCTTCTATTGCCTTGGCAGTGAGATTTAGTTCAACAGTTTTTGTCTTTGAATCCAAGGTTTTGAATCCACTTATATGGAAATTAAGACATGGTCTGTTCATGCATCAGGATTTTTTTGATGATGCTTAGAAAGCCAAAATTTTACATAATTCAGTTCAAAATTGAATTTGAACATGAGGCATTATTTCAGTGCGATTGTCAAATGTGCACTACTCAGGTGTAATGTGGTACCCACGATAGAGACCCTTGCGCGACAACTGAAGTAATCATTGAGAAAGAGAGAAAATACTGACTCCTGTTTTTAATCCTTCAACAAATAGTAAATACTCTTTCCTCTTCAAGCATACTCAACCTAAGCAAATCATATTGTTAATATTTTTAACAGCATAGGTGCTCCCAATGAACTCGCAGGAGCTGAGTGGGAAGAATCCCTGCTGCTCGTGATTGGTTTGCCCCTTGAAATCCTGTCGATGAGCGAGAGTGCACTGGAATACTGCAGACTTGCCTGGCTCAGGAACTGGACTACAGAGACAGCTACTGAGGATTAACTTGATTCCAACATTCTGTGGCCAAGCACCTCGCCTTGGAGCCAGCTCAGCTTCAAGGAGACTCAGCTTATCTCCCTCCCAATGAGATAATAAATGGAAGCTAAGCATTCTAATAATAATAGTAATAATCCTAACATTGCACCTTTCTTTCATGGCAGTGCATCATCTCAAAGCGCTTCATAGGATATATTTTAAAGTGGAATGACCTTGTATTTTGTGGACAAACATCAAAATAAATTGGATTTTTATAATGACTTAAATGCCAAATAGTCTCAAAACCTTGCACAGAAATGATCATTCAGTGTAGTGACTATTTTTGTAGGTGTATAGCAAGTACTACAGACGGTTACAAAGCGAATAACTGATTAATCTGGAGGACTGTCTGCCAAAAGACTAACAACTGCCTTCTCTTTTTGAAGAGTGTCATGGGATTAACAACATCCACCTTAGGATAGACAGACAGAACTTCAATTTAGCATCTCATCTGAAGAGTGGCACCTCCAACAATTCATTACTTACTTGGTTTTGCACTGGACTGTGAACCTACAGTACGAGCTCAAGTTCCAAGGTTGGAGCACAGAGGTGAGAGTACCAGCAACGAAACTGACAGTGAGGAAGGAGGAAGAAAAATCTGGAGGCAGATTTGGTACTGACACAATGAAGTGTCTACTACATAATACTGTATTTTATCAGGTATATTGGCAAAGCATAGGAACAAATCATCTTCTGACCATATTGGCTGCAAGATCTATAACGGGAGGAAGCCAACAGAAATTTACAGAACAACTAAGGTTGACACTCACCTCCTGTAACCTCACACATGGGAGTAATGGCAGATTCATCAGATGGCACATTGCCCAACTGCTCTGGTTCAATAGGCATCGAGCCTGGGAGGCGTAAAACTAGAGCAAACAAGCGCTGATCCCATCGGAATGGTTCCTTGGTTAGTTCACTCCCTGGTAAAGGAGAATTGAGTGGTAGGTGGAGCTGGAATTATGAAAAAGCAAAAGCTCAGTGATCTGCCAAATCAATAGTTTGGCTTTACAACTAAACAAAACATGTCTAATTCAGAGACAACAAACAACTGCCTTGAAATCACCCATAAATTCATTTTTTAAAAAGTTTAATTGCTCAGCAAGTGAGTGCACCATAGGCTTTATACGGAGACACACAATCAGAAATGTTTCTGGTTCAAAACCCCTCTCTGTCTCAGGTGAAGAAACGTTCCCGAGTGCCTGTGAAGTAGCATGACTGACCTCACAAGGCCAAGGAGAGAAAGATACTGAGTGGGAATAAACCCCAGGTTCCCAAGTCTTAATTATTAGCGATTCCTGCTGTAAGTGTCTACGTTCACTCGTGATACTAGATTTGACATGGGTAAAGAACTGCTGTTGAGACAATCTTAGCCCTCAACAGCACAGCAGTTATGGTGTAAAATTTGGATTGGTACCATGTGTTCACTGTTGGTCTCAACCTGTTCCTTAAATGATTAAACTTACGTAACCACTAATTGTGTAGATTTATTTTGGTTGGAAACGTGTACCATGATATAGTATAGATACACATTCTATGTCAGAAATAAAGTAATAAATAAAGTAATCATGAGCAATAATGCTGAACAGGAAATTAAAAATGACTAACTAACCAAGAAAAGAAAAAAGTGCACAACCTTAAAGCTGAATACTGAGGAAACATATTATAATAAAATATGTAAGTAAGTACAAAAAGGCAAAGTGGGAGAAATCCATATCCCAGCCCTTCCTTCCATTATGACATTTCATATCCAGCATCAGGTTTAATGGCTAAATGACATTGGAGACTTCACAATGAAGAGTCCTACGATTATTATTGCTGCCCCTGGAAGTTATTAAGGTATCCTCACCCAATATTGTGGAGGGAAGAAAACGAACACTGTATTAGTTGGGACATCTGCATTTCAAACAGTAGTTTTTTTGTTTCAGAAACAATTGCAAAATGAAAGGTCTTGACTTGCCTCCTTATTCCACCCTCCTTCCCCCACCAAACCTGATATGTTTTTTTTAAAAAGAGGCAATCTTAATCAGCTTATGGCATGGGGACAAGAAAGTAGAATAAAAAAGTGCAAAATAAATGCAGGCCATTGGTTTGGGGAGGGGAAGATTTCTCTTTATCTAAATAAATATACACACACTTGCCCACATTTTCAATAACTATTCAAACAAAACTGAATTTTTGCTTTATTACAGGAAATTAGTGTCATTTCTAACAAAAAATAGCGAGTATATTTTGATCCAAATATAGTTGTAAGGACGTTTGGCTTGAAGCTATCTTCTAGTTCACATGCCAAAACATATTTTGGATTTCATTTCTGTTCCCCATCAAGATTTTTCCATTTCCTCAGTTTGTTAAGTCAAATTCCCTAAACAACACCATTAGATTCACAAAACAACCTCCCAAAATTCAGAAGAACCTCCCCAAAATTGCAGTCATTCAGTGAACAAACAGCACAGAATCTTTTATTATGTTTAATTTATCTGCAATTCACTCTGGTGGAAGTGCTGTTGTAAAGGAGGATTCCCAAAAGGCAGCTCTCCATAGCGAAAAAGATCTATTACTCACAGCTTAACAGCCACACGTAACATGCTGGCATCAAGTTTAAACTTGTTGCGCATTAGTTACTGTTAGTTACTGTTCTTGCTAAGAGCTATTTGTAAGCAAGTGCCTCCTTCGAGTATTGGATTCACACTGGTTAATACCAGGAGTTGGAACAACAAATGTCTGTCCAACACCCATTACAAAAAAAACTTAAAGCAAGATAGTCAAAATCATTTTAGCCATCAATTTGGAGGCCAATTCATTCTGAGATTCTCTCACTCTAACATCTCAACCACAGCCCAACCCGATGCTCTTTAAACAGCGCTGGGTTAGGTGATTAATCAGGCTGTTCCCTTTTTCTTCTTATTTAATTATGTGCTAGGCACTAAGGGCCTCCATAAAAGGAAGGCTGTTTCCCAACCCCAGCAGGTTCCTGGCTAACCAAAGGGCTGAGTGGATGGACTCGAAATATGTCATCCCTGTCACACTGGTCTAAAGAAGAGTGCTGAACCAAATCAGGATCTGATCTATTTTTGAAGTCATGGAATTGGAACGTGTAATATTTGTCAAACATTATGAAATCATAGTGCTTGGGGAAAGAAAAGCAAACATTAAGAGAAGACAGCAAGAGGGAGGGGAGACACCAATAAAAGGAGGAGGTGAAGGGAATAGAGAGAAAAGACATGAGGAAATCAAGAATGAAAATGAAAACTGGAGCGAGAAAAAATAAACATTAAAACCTCATATGATAGAGGTACATTTTGGATATGGCATTAAACAAGATGTTCCACCAAAGTAATGTTGCAGGTTTAAAGATAATATGGAAGGGAAGGTTGTATTTGTAAACTTATTCCTTCTTTAATCTTCACTAACGATAATTAAGCTTTATCAATTATGTAGAAAATGCAAATATCCATTAATACCAGATTTGAACTGACGACCTCCACCCCCTACCCCTCAATGGCTTCTCCAACAGGCTTTTTATATGCCAAACAGCTTTTTGCAGTAAACTAGGATCCTTTATTCCAAGCTGTTGGACAAGCATTTAAAAAAAATTCAACTCATAAAAAAAAATCTTTATTCTTGCTTGTATTGGACTCTCAATTCATGTTTCCAACCTACTGGCTCAAAGCTAAAATCTAAGTGAACCTTCCTTTCAAATTAAAACAAATTCTACTGGTACTTATAAAAGAGCACCATTACCTTTCTGCAGACCAATCATCTTCCAAGGGGACTAGAAAATTAATTTTCCTAGTACTATAGCCTTAGATCAGATTGCATTTCTGGACAAAGCACTTCTCCTCCATCCATTATGTCAGTATTTCAGAGGTTTGACAGTGTTCCAGGTCACATAATAGTCTGTAGAACACTGCATGGTTGAATGTTTCAACCACATCTGAAATACATGTATAGTTCTATTTGATGATTTCTTCTAAATATTTTCCTAGATATCACTACTCTGAATAGTCCTGGATGTCTATTATTCAATTGATTGTTTGGACAAGGACTCAATAATCATTAAATTGTGTGTACAAGCTATCGACCACTGTAAGTTTTTGTGTCACTCTGAATGTAGAGGAACAAGTGAACCAGACCAAATAATCAATTGCTTGCAAATGCAATGTCATCATCTCCCTTCCATGTAGAAACATACCAACCGCACAACAAGTGATGAATTTTCATCTGTAAGTCTAAAAGTTTTATAGCATAACAACGCCCATATGGTCCAAAATACTGGTAAGCAGTTATTTTGTTCCTTTCTCCACATACTTATTTTTTCCCCTTTCCACCCTTCAGTGAGGACTGATTGAATCATTCAGCACAACATTCAGTATTATTGAGCACATCATTAAGAATTTTTGAGACTCCAAAAGAACAAGTTTTTAATTTCTTCCAAATTTATTTCCATTAAACTTGATGTTGTTGATATATCCTGAACAAATAGTTAGTAAAGGGAATGAGGACCAAAAAAATTCCTAGTTATTCATAACAACAATAATTTCTGGAAAGCATTGTTTCCTTAAAAATAATATTGAATGCTATTAAGGGATAACACATTGGGACCTACCTCCTCTTGTACACCACTGTTGCTTGTCAACTTGTTTCCATCTGTTATGGTAACAATGATTGACGGCTCCAGAAAAAATGGATTCCGCCCCTATAAAACAAAAGAAAGCAATGCATTTTGGAAGAGTTTTGACCTGATGCAACATCATTTCAAAAGCTGCTGTTCCTCATTCACAGATGTAACTTGAAGCTCACTGCTGATTTAGCAAAAGAATGACAAATTTCTTTGAACGATAGTGTCTGTGAACTATTACAGAATAATTTAGTATTAAATAGTTCTCTGCAAATCTAAAACAAATCCTTAAAGTATGATATTGCAATGACAGAACAGCAATAGATTTTCTAAACACTATGCAGATATTGCCAAGAATAATGTATAGATGGAGAAAAGCACTCCAAGTGAAGGGCACTTCACTTCAAATGCAACTTGTTATCGAAAATGGGGAGAGGAAAACAGAAGAGTTTCCTGGTGGACAATTAACACAAATGATGATAATGCTCTTGGAAGAAGGCAGCAAAGTTGGATAGAACTTTTCTGTTAAAAAGGGACTATGAATGCATAGCCTCAGAGAAAATCTATCGCCTCCCTCAAAAAAAACTACCATTAGCAAAATTGGTGAAAATTTAGACCAACAAAGATCAGCAGATTTAGCAACAAATTAGTAACACTGGCAGTTTACTTGTCCACTAACCAACTACAAACTTATGTGAACTACTTAATTTCAAACAGTCTGTGGTTATCTGCGTGCAAAATGCAACGTCACTGTACATCAGTTTAGTTAATTATGAGCACACTCATAATGGCAACACAAATAAAGAGTTTTTACGTTCTTTGTTGTGTATTTTAAATACATAATTATATAATTTGTCTGGTGGGTTTAGATCCATTAAATAGTAGAGTAAAACTGGCAACTATTAAGTTGGTTGAAGATATTTCCATATTAACATGTAAACTTTACAGTACATCATGTGAAATGTTTAAGAGATTTTCTTGATATAGAATATGGTTCTATACCAAATGAAAGGATTATACTGACAGGAATAGCAAGGGTATTCTGTAAGACACAAATACAATGATTCCATTTATCATTTAAATTTATACTGCCTGAAACATTTGTGAATGGTTATGATTTTAAATATTTACAACATACACTAAGTGAATGAAAGATTAGACAGTCATTGCTGGTGCTTGAACTCAGTCAGTGATTTTCATACTTGACAACACAACATATAAACTCACTCAAAAGTACAATTCTCTCATTTCCACTGAAGGTATACTCAATATAGGAGCAAACCTTAAATAGTTAAATAAGCCCTTCAAGAGCATCCATGTTTACTTGCAAAATATCTTACATTATGTACATTACATTATGTGTTTATTTATTTCCACATGAACATCCCATTCTGATTGTGTTATTAACTTTTGGTTGTTTACTTTGCTGATCAGATGGATGACCACTTTGCCATTGGTAATTTGAGGTCCGAATCGAAACATAGCCCAAGACTTTTTTGTAAATTTAACTGGCTGCTTATCATATTATTGTTCGCTCTGAGAGCCGTCCGGCGTGGAAGACGCTATATAAATCCAAGTTGTTGCTGTTGTTCACAAGACGTTGCTGGTGCAGATTAGTTGTTGAATTTGCCAAATAAAAAAAATTAATTTCTACTATTTTCAAAAGTAGCTTTTAGGTTTCTTTTAATGTCAAAGGCACTATAAAAGCAAACTTTATTATATTCCTGCCTCTTTCTTGAATGGAATGAATTTAACAGCAAGCATTTCCATTATGAAACCCAAGTATTGGAAGTTGTTCTAATGATGTATTTTACTTGCTGGTAAGAGGGTCCTCATCATCCCCCTTACACAACTCTTTGTATCAATTAAAGATCCTGCTGGGGGATAAATGTAGTGAAACAAGATACTATTAATTGAGGAGTCCACCAGGATTCCAGTAAGTCTGCTAATATTTCCTAAATTTTAAATAGATTATTTAAACAGACAAGATAAATTAAAGACTCAAGCATATGATTGAGCTTTTATTTTCTCTCATTTTGGCCTTCAATACTATCCACTCCTTAAGCATTCATCATTCCTGATCAAGAGCCAGGAAAGAGAATTGCATTCAAGTGTCTGCTCCTTCTGGAAGTCAATAGATACATATGAATGAGATTGGCCCCTTCATCCTCTCCCCATATAATCAAATGACCAGCCTGTGTCATTTTATGTTTAGGTTCCTTGACTTCTCATTCTTTTGATTCCACTGATTTCACCATCTCACCAACAATATAGTGATAATTTAAACTGAAAAATTAAATTGTTACAATGCTCTAAACAGTGATGGATATTCAGAATATTGCATGGGGGGGGGGGGGGGGCAGGGAGAAGAGATGAGAGAAACGCTGAACTGCACAATTTGACAAGAACAATCAGCAGCAGCTAGTTTTCTTTTAAGCGGCTTGTTTTGCTGAAAGTATAAACATTTAACAGGAATTCAATTTGCTGAGGAGTCAGAAATGCTTGGAATTCAGCACAAAATATGTATGGTCATGTTTCTCAAAACAACAAAGTTTATTGGTTTCAAGGGATTGAACTCAAAAGGAGAGAAACTGGTGTACCTTCACAACAGACTCCCACATTGGCATAAATATTTAATAATAATCCTTGCATTTGATATAGCGCCTTATCATGTCTTTAGATGTCTCAAAGTGCTTCACTGTTAAGTGAATGACTGTATATTATGTCAGCAAAACATGGCAGCTAATTGTCCCACAAACAGTGAATTGAAGTGACCAATTTATTATTATTTATTATTATTATTTTTTGAAGGAATTATTACCCCTGGAAAAGCGATCTGCCAATAGACTAACCACCGGGTTCTTACTTATTGCTGGGTAAACAGAGGCGTGAGGAGTAAGGAAACTTGCCCATCGTTTCGCCCTGCTCGAACTACTGAGCTACAGGACTCCACTTCTTTACTCATCTGCACCCACAAAAGGGTTAATCTTTCCATGTGCTCAATCGTCGTCCCCCCGCTCCCCCCCCCAGACACACAACCCGCCAAATAATTGCAATTCCAACGCTCAAGTGATTGATGGAACACATTTGACGCAGTAGTCCCTGCAAGCCTACACTGGACTCTTAGAATCACTGCTCGGCATCGCCGAATGCCAGCCCATTCTTTGAAAACAAAAGCCTCAAAAGAATTAAAATTTAAAACAAGACATTATCCAGCGGTGAAATGCACAGCATACTTCCGAGCAAAGCCCGACGCTGTGCTGTCAGCTCGAGAGGTTTCCAGCACTGCAGTGCACGCAAACCCTCGCGGCAGGACCGGTCAAATCTCCCTCCCCCGCTCGGGCTGCGCTTGCATTACCATGACCACAGGAGCATGCTGGGAACACACGCAGCCAGAACACAAGCTGAGGCTCGCTGGGGCTGCGGTTAATGATGCGGCGGGGCAGCCAGGCAGCCGTCTGTCAGCGCTAGCGGCTATTTTAAGATATCGGGGAGAAGATTTTAAGATCAGGTTTCATTTTTTTTTAAAAAAAAAAGCTCAACTTGATATGTTAAACCCGTGCAGTTTGGGTTTTTCCAAAGGGCAACGGTCAATTTGAATAACCCTGGAAAAAAAAGTTGCAATCAAGTTTCCAGATTTTGTCCAGCACATATTCATTAAGAGCACAATATCATGCTCCTTGTGAGTCAATTGTCAGTAATGCAATCTTGTGCATACAAATCTATGTCTCGTCTTGGAATATTTAAAGAACTTGCATTTTTATATCACCTTATCACACCTCATCTTCTCAAAGCAGTCAGTCGTGTCTTGTGCAGTGACTGCATGTTTATAGGAAAATGGGACAATCTTTTTGTACACAGCAAGTCTTGAGGTGAGTGGCCAATTAATTTGGTGACCAGTACACTGGGAGAAACTATTCTCTTTTTGAATACTATAATGAGACTATTAGCATCCACCTCAACAGGCAGACAACTTGTTTGTGATATATATGTGCATTACTTTAAATGCTGACAATAGGTCAGGTTGGAAAAACATGCATGTTCAAATAATTAATATTTGTTCCTTACGCTGTGTGGACTATACAACTGAGCATTTAATTTCAAATCTAACAGCATTTTTTCTTAATCAGTATGAAATTCTCAAAATAAGCAATTCATATTACTAGTGAGGTTTGAATGAAGTCCATTAGATCTTATCTTTGCAGATTACCCAACCTTCCATCTTCTGTTATAACATCAAGAGGTCACTTGACTGAATAATTTCCTGGTAACCTATTCAGCTGTTGATTACCCTTTGTAAACAAAACCCTTTGTGGCTATCTTGCCCTTTATAACCATTAATTTGTGCCCTCTTATTCTGCTGTTTTGGCATACCTGAGGTGATTTTCCAGGTTTATTCAAAGGATTGTGAACCCGTGATTCTGGAGAAGTGATGGATACAAGATTTTTTCCCCCAACTTTGTACAAACATGACGGGTTTATGGTGGAATTAATGGTAGCTTTTCCAATTTTACAAAATTTAAGAGGGTAGAAGTCATACATTAAATGCAGAGTAAAAGGCCCTGAATTATAGGGTGATCAGAAACGAGATGGAAAATTGACTCAATCTAACTGGTCAGCAGGTAATGTCTGTCACATGAAGAAAGCCATCACTATGCTTAAGAGTATCTAACAACACAGCTTTCCACAAGTGTATGCTGCCTACACGTGGAATTTTCCATGTATCGAATGTATATTCTTTCCCTAGAGAACACTCAAACCCTGCTTACCCAATTCTGTGGAGTATTACTAAATAACCCTCGCATTTGATATAAAACCTCACCTCAGGTGGCTATCTCAAAGTGTTTCACAGGATTTGTTTTCCTGTATAGTATAAAATTTAGTGCAGAATAGTAAGAGTCAAGACATGAAGACCCCAGAGTGTGCATTGGGGTACTGTGGACTATAACCACTAAAACTGGAAGTTTATCATTGAGTGCACTGCCTTACAAGCTTCTCCCAGCTCGGAAACCCATCGAGCTTTGGTTTAGAGTTAACAGAATCCGAGAGGGAAAAATCCACACCCAAGTAACTCGTGTGACCCTTCTGCTGGTGAGCCATACTATTTGGTCTATCATCAATGTCTTGGAATACTGCAGACCGCTTGGCCCAGGAACTAGACTTCAGAGACCAGCACAGAGGGTAGACTTGATTTTAACGTTCCTTTGTCAACCATACTTGGAGCCAACTCAGCTCCTCGGAGACCCCACTTACCTCTCCCATCAATCCCACCAAAAGGATAGAAATCTAACTCCGACAGATAAGATGATCAGCAAATAAGGCAGACTTGAATAAGCTTCAACTTCTTACACACTTAAGTATTGTAGTTTGACACAACCTGGATAATCTCATGCCACAGATCATAAGGTAGCAAGTGTGGGAATTAAAAGTAAACGACTGCTGAACATGGGGTTGCAGGAATTTTCAACATTACCTCTGGATGCATTCAAATCGAGTTTGTACTGATTTGGGATTGCTAACAGTAAATAACTCAGCTGAGAACAGAATTTCCAATCCGGGGAATTAGTTCGTCAAACGCACAAAACATTCAATCCCAAATATTAAATCTGCCTTTCCATCTTAGAAATCTGCTAAATATCAGTTATCTGTTTAACAATTAGAGTCTGATGCTTCTATTGTTTTTTTAATATTGGTTTAACTTTTTTACTTCTCTCTTGGAAGCATTTTCTTTTGTTCCTTTCACTAGGGTATGGCCCGCAGGTTTATACATGGGCCCTGTCCAGGATCCTGCCCAAATAGCTGTGCTCATACATGAACCTCAACTGAAGCGTTGCGGGCAGGCCATAACCTCAGACAACGTCTACATATGCACATGTCCAAAGGGGTTCCTAAATAACAATCCATTAAAGAATTTTTCAATAATTTTTCACTATCAACTTTCTAATGTAAATTTGGATGCCTGACAAATGTAGTACCCCACGGTTGACCCAGTTGAGATAACTAACTTAATAGACTGTGGAGGGGGGTGGGGGGATCAATTATTTTTGATGTGAAGACAATGTTGAGGTGGAGGGGCTAAGTGAGGTAGTTTTAGGGGGTGGTAGTACAGCGGTTGAAGGCTCAGCTACCGATGGTGGGGCAGGGGAGTTCAGTGAGTGGAAGGAGCAGACGTTTCAGGCAGAAGGTCACATGTAGGGAGGAGCAAGCTTGTGAAGGAAAGTAGGTCAGACTGAGGACCCTGAAGTCGATCCACTGGAAAACAGGGGGAGGCAAAGGAGCCTGGTGAGGACAGGAGTGACAGGTAGAAAAGCTTCATGCAGGTAATCATGCAAGCAGCAGTTTGATAAAATACTTAAATAATCTGGGAGCTCATTTCTCCCTCTCCCAAAAGATTTTGATGCATGCACCATAAAATATTTAACAAGTCAGCTAACCCTATGTGGCAACACAATTACATTTTGGTTAGTATTCCATAAAATTCCAAACATATAAAAATGATTTCAAATCTAATGTGCAAGACAAATATAATACATCAATAACTCTCAAGAGGTTGTGTCCTTGATGAAGCAAGTGGCTTGTGTTAATTATTTTACTAATGTGGCAGCATTAAATAAGTTAGTGTAGATAGAATGAATGGCATAGAGCATATTTCATAATAATTTTCCATAAAATAGATAATTGGCATTATTCAAAGAGAATGGAGTTTCGCCCACGTTGAGACATTTCAACAATATTATAGGATGCCATATCAAATACAAGGATTATGATTAATATTAAAATTTTCTAAATCCATCATAGATGCCTGCTGAGCCCTCTGAAACGCTAACTACGTGAAGACGCTATATAAATACAAGTTTCTGTTGTTTGTGCTGACTGCATGAAGACTTAATTTTCCACAAAATAGGTATCTTAATACAGGTTAAGCCCATGGCTCCCAGTCACTCAAAACCACCTACCTTAGTTACCTTTTGATAATCCTCAGTTGGGTCAAAGATGTAATGCCAATTGTAAGGCACTCAGCTGTAGGAAACATGTTTTCCAGCTCCCATTTAAAAATACCACTTCGGAGATATTCCATTCAATCTATAGGCATTGACTTCCTAACACAACCTTGGGAATGTGTTCAAACAGATTCACAACACCATCTGCTGGTGATCTTATGGCTTTAAATCTTCCACATGTGACAACTCAGTTATGTGGGCAACAAAATGACCAAACAGAATGCAACACTTAAAATCACTGAGTGAGTCAGCAACTTGAGATGGATGCATGTCTCCCTTCATCAGTTCTGAAGAGAAGTCAATGACTAACAACAAGAAAACACTTCAAATAGGTATACAGAGAACTTTTGAAATCTCAAGTTAACCTAAACTTCAATTCCAGGGGAACAAAGAAATATAAAGCAATGAATTACTGAAACAAATCAATTTTCATATAATCATAGGAGTATTTTCAGCCCATTGAATCCACTTTAGGGTTTTCTCGAGATGAACCACTTTCCTGCTCACCCCCCACCCCTAATATAATAATCCTTGCAATTCAATATAGCGCCTTTCACGTCAGGACATCACAAAGTGCTTCACACAATTATACTGCAAAGTTTAGTGACTGAATTTTGTGGGCAAACAACATATTTTTTTCAACCATCTAATTCCTTTTATGGCAAGTTATCCAGTCTGCTTCAATTTGCGGTAGATAATTGCAACCACACTGCGACAAAATATTTTGTAATCTCTAATTTGTTTTATGATGTGACCTATTTAAATTTGTGACCTCTCATTACTGACTCAATGGAGTCCTGTAGCTCAGTGGTTAGAGCACTCGCTTTGCAAGTGAGAGACCTGAGTTCAATTCCAGGCAGGGCGAAACCTTGGGCAAGTTTCCTTACTCCACACGCCTAATAATAATCCCTCCAAAACAAAAACAACAAAAATTGGTCATTTTCAATCTACGACTGTTTGTGGGACACTGCTGTGCGCAATTGGCTGCCGTGGTTCGCCCACAAATATACAGTCAATTCACTTTACAGCGTGTTCTGTGAAGCGCTTTGGGACGTCCTCCCGACGTGAAAAGCGCTATATCAAATGCAAGGATTATTATTATTAATAGAAATAATTATTTACTCTATTATAAATATTCATCATTACCCCTTAAACCCGTTGTGAAAATAAAACTTTGAATGAACAAAATCGTCAGCCTGGTTCAGAATACATTAAGATCCCCTGCTTTAATAAAAAAAATGCACTCATCTGCAAGTCAAAAATTTATGACTCAAACTTTGAGAGCCTGTGCAGACTCAATGGGTTGAATGGCCGTCTACTGCTCTGTCAATTTCTATGAATCTATGATTCCAAACTGCACGTCAGGACTTTTGAGATTATAGTGCAGGCTCCCAATACAATGCTGTGGGAGTACCGTATTGTCAGACGTACCGTCCTTCAGATGAAAAGTTAAGCCAAGGTCCCATCTGATTTTCAAGTGGATGTTAAAGATCCCCTGGTACTATTTGAAAAGCGAAGGGCGTTTCTCCCATTCCCCTGACCAACAATACTTCAGATAAAAAACATTGGTCTTTCACTTCATAGCTGTTTGCGGGAAATTGCTGTGCACAAATTGGCTGCCATGGTCACCTGCACAATTCATTCACTACAGTTTACAGAAAACTCTGAAGTGCTTTCAGATTTTTTGATTTGATAAGGTGCCACACCAAAAACAAGCATAATAAATAATTATTAAATATGCAAGAGTACCAATGGTTTACTGATGTACTTGCAGTTCACACTATACAATGTGAATTCTATACACTACAGTAGAAGGCTTAGAATTCTCCATAAAGAGTTCTGGACCTCAGAAGGGTTTGTCAGAAGTGTTAAGTGGAAACCAGGTACCTGTCCTGAGTTTGGGGAGGGAGGGGGGGAAGGGAGAGAAAGAAATAGGTTTGGAATCTTTCCAAACCAATCACCCATATCTTCTAATGGTCAACTTGAGAACAATGATGGCAAAAGACATTTGACCCAGGAAAAACATGGGGTGGTGAGAGAAGAAACACGAAGGGAGATCATTTTAGTCAGATAATAATAAAAATAACTCATTCTAGCACCAGTGGGACACAGTGCGACTGTCACCTCTTGTCTGAATCCAATACAGATGGGATTAATTTCTTCTCAATACTGGTCAGTATGGTTCAATGTGAAATGAACTAAGTAAGCTCAATCCAGCCCCCGGGTGGCTTGAGTTCATATCTTACTGCCTTTAATTCACCGAAAAATATGTCTCATTCAAATCAAAAAGATATCTGGAGATGTAGGCGTGCTTTTCAAGAGTTTGTGGTGAGGCAGCTTGGAGAGCATTTATATCACACTGTACCAGAATGAGCAATGTATTCATAGATTGTAATTTTCTTTCCCTACATTGTTTTAAAGGTATGTCAAAAAAATAGGCAACAGGGTAATTCAACATAAGAAAAAGTTGGCTGCTTGGAAGTTGTACTACTAGTTTCATAGGAGGTTTGTGTTTTGTGAAGAGTCTACATTAAGATCACCTGCTTTAATAAAAGAAATCTTAAAAAAATTCAAACTCTTACTGATTGTGATTTGAGATTCCTGAAAGTAATTTGGTATTAATGGGAGGGCTTGCTCAAACAAGTAAGCCTGACCTTAGCTGAATTCTAAGTCGAAATGGAATAAACCCTCTAACTTTTCTAAGCTGTAACAATCCATATTCGTTTATGTATTAAAATGTTTAAAAACTGAAGTACATTAATATTCAACGTTGCAGGAATTATCACAGAATGCAATGTTTGTATGAAATACAAAACTACTCTCATTTAAAACCATGCGTCACCAGGTTAGTGCCACACTGTTTAGCAAAACAGTAGTACACAGGGGCTCAAAATAGAAACTCAGTGGGTAGTCATACTCAGGCTTGCTATTACTGCCATCATCAGGTGTAAACGAGTAGAAGCAAGTTGCTAAACCAGTCATCCTCAAAAGGTTAAAAAAAAATTCTGGTTCCACCTTAGGCACATTTAAGAATGCCGTACTGGCTGATCTCAGCATTGTATCAACAAGGTCCATAATTGCCCATGTTCTTTTATCTCGAGTCCACGATATGTAACCTGCGAGATTGCACTGAGAATGTGGTGCAAAATGTGAATGAAAGGTTGCAGTGACATCTTGGAATTTCAACTATTACTCTAACTCATAAGTGTATTTGTTAAGAAATATGACTGCCAAATACAGTAGGCCCAGTTTCCATCACAAATCTGGCAAGTCAAGTTCACTTCAATTAAGATTATGGAATGTTGACCTGCTCCAACCGCAGTTCACTTGTGGTTCACCAACACCAGTCTATGGTTTGACCACTTGAGTAGTCAAAGACATAAAAGATTGTTAACATTACCAAATTGGTCACACTCCCAACATATTTACGAAGTTTGAAGTCATGAATGCTGTAGTTCAAAAACTTACCAGGGCTTCACTATCTAAAGCTTCATCAACAATGTGCATTCCATGTTAGATAAATGTACACATTGTGATTAGATTCACATGTCATTGACATTTACTGTATGGGACTGGATGCTTTGCGGATAGTGCTGGTAATTGGACAAAACGCAAAATACATATCCATTTGGAACAATTTATACCATCAGTTGCCAGTATCACACTGTATTAACTGCCATTTTCACTCGACTCATTGCCCTTTTTATTACCTACAATAGTTCTGTTGCTAATCCTAAACTGTAGACTGTAAAAGTATAAAGACTTACCTTCTTTACCGGTACGCAAATACTGTTGGTGCGCACGTGCGAAGTTGCACGAGGTTGCTTAACATGATGTGGTTGGGGTCAGAGCATCCCTGGGGCAACTTTGCACACACGTACAACAGGATTTTTATGCCAGTATTTTTCAGCCTATGGCCATTTCTGCCTTGGAGCTCTACACCCATATCAATGGCCAAATGGCTAACTGGTGTGTAGATAAATAGCAATATACTGTATTCCCAATTGTGGAGAAAGACATTATATTGGGGGGTTTATTGCAGTTGTAAGTGTGTGTGTATGTAGTGTTGATAATTTTATATTCTAGAATTATAAACTTTTGCTTGTGTGTTGAACATACCTGCCCATAGTTGTCTATTCCAGTAACTAATCTATTTAAATTTAATAAGTCAAAGGATGTCCTTAAAGACTGGCCAAGAGTTGTCAATCCTACAGCTTGAAGATGTTTCAATTCGTTCATGAAAGTTGCATGGTTCTCCTTCCAGCCAGCCTGAAAAATAAAATATTTTGGTGATGCTTTCTCTGTTCAGAAGTTCTGAAAATCTCTCATTTCATTCTGGTAACATGGAGTTTGTTTCCAGAGGTCATTAATAAGGTGTCATCATAAAAAGTACAAAGAAATTTATTTCTGAAAATTGAACTGAAACATTACTAAGCAGTTAGTCATTGAAACAGGAGTTCAAAAATCAAAAACTTTATAAACGCTAATACTGTGGGCATTTAAAAAAAAACATTTTAACTCTCTTCTATCACCTCCCTCCCAGTCTTGTCGAGCCATTCAACATCTCCAACTCAATGCCTGCTCTAAAGCCTTTGTCAATCTTAGCTGCAAGAGATCTACTGCTCTCAGTCCACAAGAAAAGCCCAACTAAGACTCTCCTTAGTTTCCGCCTCAAGTTATTCCTTCAGATACCCCTTCCACTGGAACGGATTCATGCTGGGTACTGTTTCAGATAATATAAAACCTCCAATGCCAAAACCATGTTACCCAGTGCAAACATAGTTACTGGATAGCAATCACAAGCAGATTGCCATATTTGACACTGCTCGACACTCTCTTCCGCCTTGACACTGCTGCAAAGCCACTATCATCTGCTGAAATGATCTCAGCACATTTTATGGATTGGCAGTTGGTCTCCCTACTCTGTATGGCTCAATACCACACATCATGTGGTTATATATAAAACCATCAGAAGTACTAACAATAAGTTTATTTAGGTTATGTGGGCAGCTTCAATGGTTTTTAAACTTGCACTTTAAATTAAATTGTTTCACCGTCTGCCTTTCAACTGCAAAGTCAGTATCGTGCAAATGAATGGCAAAGTAAATTGCGTAAATGATCTGGCACATGTTCAGTCTGGCACACTGTCACAAAGTCACAGTAAGAGTACATGGCAATTTCCCACCCATGAAGAGGTGGGGCGAATAAGCCAAGTAAACACGAGCAAAACAAATCTAACAGGTAAATGAGTCACCTTGGACCTCTACCTACACGCCTAATTTCTGGTCGATCAATGAGAGCTCAGCTGCCACAAGACTGCTGTAGGCAATAGAGGGAGTAACGAACGTGGGAGAAAAATAACTTCGCAAAAAGTTTGTAGGAAGATTGTGAAAAAAAAATCAATCTCACCTCCCTCCACAGAGCTCTCCAAATATGTGTGTGTGTGCGTGTGTGTATAGACACATGTGTGTGTGTGTGTTTTTTTTAAAAAAAAGTTGTTCAAATGTGTACTTGATCATCAGCTCATTTACACCACACTGAGTTTGCCTATTTTTATAGATTTTTTTTTAAAAAATAATAAAAGCTCTGGCTGGTGAAGAAGTTCGATTCGAGTCCTTGCCCTTCGGCGTTAAATACACTCGTGTCTGTCTGTCTGTCTGTCTGTGTCTCTCTCTCTCTCTCTCGATCAAGTCCTAGTTTCCCCATCATCCACTGCTGTGCACAAGAAAATGTCGGCCATGTTTAGGTGCGTTACTTCTCCCTCACACACTCCCTCCCTCCCTCCCTCCCTCCCCTCACTCGGGAGCGGAGAAAGTCCCCACAACCCACCAACCCACCCACCTCCTCTCCTGCAGAGGGAATGTGTGTGGAGGGGAAAGAGAGACCGAGATAGACAGATAGTGAGAGAGAGAGAGAGAGAGTGTGAGAGAGAGAGAGAGAGAGAGAGAGAGGGGGGAAAAAGAGATCACATCCACGAGGAGTTTTCTCAATATTTTTAATTTTTTTTGAAAAAAAAATAAAAAAAGGGGAAGGAAAAGGTGGTGGGGGGGGGGGGGGGGAGGAGGGAGGGAGAGAGGGAGGACGGGGAGTGGGGAGAGAAAAGGAGAGGGGGGGGGGGGGAAATAACGAAAACGAGAAAGAAAATCGGTTACCTTTATACCATACGGCGGCTCGTCGAAAGTGACGAGCATGTACCTGTCTCCCCGACTCGCAGGGTCGCGGGCTCGCAGCTGTTAAAACAGAGAGGGGAGAGAGAGAGAGAGAAAGAGAGAGAGAAAAAAATAAAATAAAAAAAAACAACACATACACACACACACACACGCACAACGGGCGACGTTAAGAACCGGTTCTGAAGAAGCTTAAACCTTCCCTCCCCACCGCCGCCGCCGCCACCGACCCCCCCCCAACCACCCGCAAATCAATCAACGCGCAGCTCTTTGCGGGCTGAGCCAGGGAGAGGGGGGGGACGGGGGGGGGGGAAAGGGGGCAACAGTTGTCCGTCCCTTCTTTTTTCATATATATATATATATATATTCACCCCCTTTCCGGTCTTTTCTTTTTACCTTCATGAAAGTCTCAACCGCGCCTTTGGCTATGTCCAGATAGCTGGTGCCCAGATGGCTGCGCTGGCTCATGGAGGCGGACGTGTCTATCAGGAACAGTAAGATGGGCATGATGGTGGCGCTGGGGAGAGCGAGAGCGATGGGAGGAGATGGTGGTGGTGGTGGTGTGGGGAGGGCGAGGGGGGGGACGAGTAAAAAAAAAAGGGGGTGCAGGCTCCCGGGGAGCACTCCTTAACTCACTGGCTGACTAAGCAGAGTGGGAGTGCGGGAGCCCGCGGCTGACACTCGAGGGTGGGGTGGTTGGGAGGGGGGGGGGGGAGAGAGGGAGGGAGGCAGAGTGTGTGTTTTGGGGGGGGAGAGCGAGCGGTGGTTATGGGGTGCGGTTGGGAGCCCCTCGCTCGCTCGCTCTGTGGTGGCTGTAGCCTGGCCGCTGCCTGGCTCTGACTGTGGCTCTGACTCCGCTCACACACTTTGTCTCTCCACCCCCCCCCGCCCCCCCTCACCCAACTCCTCCACCTACCTCGGCGACGTCACCCGACCCCGCCCTTCGCTTCCTCCCATTGGTCGCGGCCCCGCCACCTCGTTTGCATACGGTAACGTGACAGCTCTCCGAGAGCGGGGACGTGGCGGCTTGTGCGCATGTCTGGGCTGTCAGACGCGGAGAAAAAATGAACACGTGGGGCGGTACCTCTGCGCGTGCGCAGCACTCCCCCTCCGCCCCTCCCCCACGTAAAGGCGATCCGAATGCGCTGACTGGAACGCATGCGCAGTGGATGAAATGTGTCCACAGGCTCAGGGTGAAATGACAGACAGGTTCCTGCAGCCCAGACAAGAGTACAGTGCAACAACAACAACATGACATTTGTATAGCACCTTTCACGTCGGGAGGACGTCTCAAGGCGCTGGACAGACAGTGTTTCAGACCTGAACTGGGTGTCGGGATCAGGGAGGGTGGGGGGCAGGGTGGGGAAGGAGGGGGGCAGGGTGGGGAGGGAGGGGGGCAGGGGGGGAGGGAGGGTGCGGGGCAGGGTGGGGAGGGAGGGGTGCAGGGTGGGGAGGGAGGGAGGGGGGCAGGGTGGGGAGGGAGGGGTGCAGGGAGGGGGGTAGGGTGGGGAAGGAGAGTGGAGAAGGAGGGTGATCGAAGGCACGGTTGAAGAAGAAGGTCTTGAGACTGGTTTTGAAGGAGGCAAGATAGGGGGCAAGGCGGAGGGACTGTGGGATGGAGTTCTAGAGGGTGGGGGCAGAGTGGCTGAAGGCCTGCCCGCCAACGGCTCTTTCAAAGATCCAGCTCGGGCGAGGTGGGGGACATGAAGCAGGCCGGAGCCCGCTGAGCGGAGGGGGTGGGCATGTTGGTAGGGGGTTAGCAGGCCGCAGAGGTAGGGGGAGCAAGGCCATTGAGGGCTTTGAAGGTGAGGACCAAGGTATTCCCTCTGTGTGATGGGAAGCCAGTGGAGTCGGGCAAGGATGGGGGTGATGGGGTCGCAGAGCCTGGTGCGGAAGAGGACACGGGCTGCAGAGTTCTAGATGAGGGAGGAGAGGGGTTGGGGAGGCTGACAAACAGAGAGTTTGCATAGTCAAGCCTGGATGTTGTGAATGTGTCTAATGAGGCTCTCAGCGGCCTGCAATGTGAGACAGTGACAGAGCCGGCAATGTTGCAGAGGTGGGGGAAGGCCGAGAGGGTTATGGCATGAATGTGGGGTAGAAAGGATAGTTGAGGGTCAAACAAGACGCCAAGTTCCGGACTGGCTCAGTGAGGTGGAATGTGCATCTTAGGATGGTGATACTGTCAGTGCCTGAGGTGTGGAGGCGCTGAGGGGAGCCAATCAGGAGGGCCTTGGTCTTGTTGACATTCAACTGTAAAAGTTAGCTCTCATCCAGGACTTGATGTCTGACTGATATTCTCTCAGACAGCAGTGGTCCTGGAGTCGAGGGTGGAGGCAGAGAGATAGCAGTTAGGTATCATCCGAATACATTTGGAAGTTGACCTCATGTCTGCGGATGATGTCACCAAGAGGGAGTGTA
Source organism: Callorhinchus milii (assembly GCF_018977255.1). Classification (NCBI taxonomy): domain Eukaryota; kingdom Metazoa; phylum Chordata; class Chondrichthyes; order Chimaeriformes; family Callorhinchidae; genus Callorhinchus; species Callorhinchus milii. The sequence goes on along the minus strand of NW_024704745.1, from coordinate 15,083,178 downwards.
TAGATGTTGAGGAGGGGGACCAAGGACAGAGCTCTGAGGAACGCCGCACAAGATGGTCCGGGGGCTAGAGGAGAAACAGTTTGTGGAGATGAAGTGGAGACGGTGTGAGAGGTGGGATCTAAACCATTCAAGGACAGAACCATGAAGGTTGAGATGCGAGACGGTGGAGGAGGATATAGTGATTAACGTTATCAAAGGTAGCAGAGAGGTCAAGGAGGACAAGGAGGCAGAGGTAGCCCTAGTCGCAGATGGACAAAATCTAATTTGTCACTTCGACCAAAGCTCTTTCTGTTGTGGGAGGCACGGAAACCCAATTGGAGAGGTTTATGAAGGGAGTGGCGGGAGAACAAGGAGCGAAGCTGGGTAGCAATGACTTGTTCCAGGACCTTGGAAAGGAAAGTGATGTTGCAGACGGGGCAGTGATTTGAGAGCAGGGATGTGTCCAGGTATGGTTTTTTTTAAGGAAAGGAGTGATGACAGTGCAGTACAGAATAATAGGTCAGTTTGGTTTGCTTAGAACAAGGGATTGATTTGAATAGTTCTTTCAAAGAACCAGCACAAACACGATGGGCTGAATGGCCTTCTTTGCTGTATAATTCTGTGATTCCATATTCCATAATCAACAAACTGGAGTTGTTCAGTGCCAATAGAGATATTAATAATGCTTGCATTTGCATTCAGCCACAATGCCCCAAAGCTCCCTGCCTCAATCCCTCTGTTTTGCCCACTCTTTGCCTATCTTGGAGTCCTGTAGCTCAGTGGTTAGAGCACTCACCTCGCAAGCAAGTGACCTGGGTTCAATTCCCAGCAGGACAAAATGTTGGACAAGTTTCCTTACTCCACATGCTTTTATTTTCCAGCAGTAAGTAGGAACCTGGTTGTTGGTCGTTTGGCGGATCGGTTTTCCAGGGGGTAATAATTCTTTTTAAAAAAAATAAAAAAATTGGTTACTTCGATTCACAATTGTTGTGAGACACTGCTGGGCGCAATTGGCTGCTGCGTTTCGCCCACAAAATATACAGTCAATTTACTTTACAGTATATTCTGTGAAGTGCTTTGAGACGTCTCAAAGATGTGAAAAGGCTCCATATCAAATGCAAGGATTATTATTATTGCACTTCAAATTTCGTAGTGCGTCACACATTTCGAAGTGAGTATGGTTTGGGATTGATTTGGATAGCTCTTTAAATCACACCTGAAGACTTTCTTTTACTGTGAATTCAGTCACTTCCCTTTTTTTCAGCTTGGTGTCAAACCAATTGCTGCGATATGCTCTGAGATGTTCTTCGCCTGAAGGGTGTTACATAAATGAGGTTGTTTTTTGTTGTTGATGACCTATTATGTCAAAACATTTCAAAGCTCTTCATAGAATTTTCTGTAAAGCGTAGTGGCTGTGGCTTTTGTATTTTGTTTGAGTGAATGCAGCAGCCAATTTCCATACACCATTGTCTCACAAACAGCCATGAGGTGAATAACTAACTTTATCTGTGAGATTGTTGGTAGAAATTTATTTCTCTTTTCAAATAGTGTTGTGCCATCTTTAAGGTTCTGCACAGGCAGACAGGATCTTGGTATTTGCCTAATCTGAAGGACAACACCTTCAACAATGTAGCGTTCCCCCAGCACTGCATTGGAGTAACGCGATTGACTAAAGTTGGCAAGTATGGCATCTGATTTCATCACAAATAACAATGAGATGAGTAGTTCATTAATTCGAATTTAGGGGGTAAATTTGGAATTAGGAGGGAACTGTAATTCAGGTTAGTGAGAAGAAATAGCAATATCAGAGCAGCTGCTTCCTAGCCACCCGAATCACAAGAGAAAACGCATCGAAATGATAACCATCAAAGAATGGGGTGATGACCTGTAAATAAAAAACGTACCCCAAATAAAATTTGGAAAATAAAATAATGGTTGCATTTGAGATAGCACTTTATCATATTGAAAATCTCAAAGCACTTCACAGTAAATACAGTTAAGTATAAGGACTGTGTTCTTGTAAGTGAATATGGCAGCTAATTGCCGCACAGCAATGGCCAACAAACTATCAAGAGGTGAATGATCAATTTAATTGGAGGATTGTTAGCTAAGACCTTTATTTTCCATATACCATCAGGTGATAATATAATAATAATCCTAGCATTTGATGTAGCGCTTTTCACATCTTCCAGATGTCTCAAAGCGCTTCACAGAATATACTGTAAAGTGAATTGACTGTATATTGTGTCGGCGAAACGCCGCAGCCAATTGCGCACAGCAGTGTCCCACAGTCATTTTTGACATATAAAATGACATAAAAATGTCAGGCCTATAGGCAAATTTGTGCGGAGGAAATAAACACCAGGTGACTGGATGGGACAAATGGCCTGTTTCTGATCTGTACCATCTATATCTACCAAGAATAATGCATATTCAATATAACCTTTGCTAGATATCAAGCATTCACCTGTTGCATTTTATGAAATGTTTTAGTATATTGTATTTCTAATGTTTTTAAAATTAGGGTGTCTTCGCCATCTGGTGGCCATTATGCACATTGTGACTTCACTTGCATTATGTCCTATTGTACTTTACAATACAAATGACTGTAGTTTTATCATCACAAAGTGCATTCACATCTTGAATGGGCACTCGAGCTGCAGGTGGGATGCAAAGGAAGTAGGAAGGGGAAAGATGACCAAAAGCATGGTCTAAGAGGTATGGCTTGAGACATGCCTTGAAATTGGGAGGGAGTCATAGGGACTCTGGGATGGAATTCTTAGAGAGTGGGGCAGATTGGCTTAAAGCCTGCCTGTGATACTGTATCCTGCCTGTCCTTCTGCACTGTGCAGAATCAATAAATGATTCATGATTGGTATTATTAAGTGCATAAATTGGTAAATTGATTTTGTTGTACAAAAACAGTAGTCAATATTTTTATTTAACCTGTATTTAAATTATTAGGATAGATTATGTCAAAAGCAACATACAGGGGCAGAGTAAACCTCCCTTCAATCTACTCTACCAACAATAATAATGTAAAACAACAATAAATTGCATTTATATTGCACCTTTCACATTGGGACGATGTCCCAAGACAGTCGAGGGTTTGCACCCGACCTGGGCGTTGGATTTAGAAGGGATGGGGGCCAAGGGAGGTGGGAAGATGACCGAAGAAGGTTTTGAGACGGATCTTGAAGGAGGCGATGGAGCTCCAGAGAGTAGGGGCAGCAAAGCTGAAATCCCAACCACCACTGGTGGGGTGGGCAGGGCGGGGGAGGTGAAGCAGGCCAGTGGAGAGTCGTAGGGTTTTAGAAGATCCCAGAGGTGGGGTAAGACTGTGGCGGGATTTAAAAGTCAGGACGAGGATCTTGAACGCGATCCCCTGGAGTTCGGAGAGCCAGTGGAGCTGGGCTCACGGAGCCTGGCGTGGGAGGGGACATGAGCTGCAGAGTTCGGAGCCGTGCTCCGCCACGATCAAGCGCTCAGGGACGCTACCCTGCAATGAGGGGCGCTACGTTAATGCAAATCGTCGCCGTTGTGGTCTGCAGCTTGTGGAAGGAAGCGTTGGGAAGTCCCGTCAAACGCGGAGAAGGGCTTCAGCGGCCCGAGGTGGCGGTGGCGGGGAGGGGCAGAGATGATAGCACAGGCCGGCGAGGTCGTGGAGGCAAAGCTGAATGGGTCAAAAAGGTACAGATTATGGGGTGGGTCCGGTTTTGCACGTTTTGTTCAGCCCAAAGGACAGAGAGACACGTCATGTTATTGCTGCCTCCCTCATTACCCCCGGAACACCCAGTGCAGCTGCGCGGCACTGCCGGAAGCGCTTTCTGGGTGCACAGCCCGGACGGCTTTCGGGGGCGGACGCGGGGCGGCGGTTTCCGGCTTCTCAAGTCTGGCGGCTGCGCAGCAGCTGAGCCGCCCGCGAGTGAGGAGCAGCAGCAGCCGCCGGCGGCACCCATGGCGGCCCAGATCAACCCCAAGCCGCTCACCCGCAAACCCGTCCTCCTCAGCAAGCTCGAGGGCTCTCAGGATGTGGTCAACATGGCTGTCATCGTGCCCAAAGAGGACGGTGTCATCAGCGTCAGCGAGGACAGGTCGGTGGCGAACGGGCCAGGGCTCAGATTCACAGCCTGGACCCAGGGGATGGGATAACTAACCTGGAGCCGGGGTGGGGTGGCTGGTCAGGAGAGCCGGCTAACTAGCCAGGGGGGAGGGGGTGGCTGGTCAGGAGAGCCGGCTAACTAGCCAGGGAGGGTGGCTGGTCAGGAGAGCTGGCTAACTAGCCAGGGAGGGGGACTAACTAGCCAGGGGGGTGGCTGGTCAGGAGAGCTGGCTAACTAGCCAGGGGGGGTGGCTGGTCAGGAGAGCTGGCTAACTAGCCAGGGCGGGTGGCTGGTCAGGAGAGCTGGCTAACTAGCCAGGGGGGTGGCTGGTCAGGAGAGCTGGCTAACTAGCCAGGTGGGTTAGCTGGTCAGGTGAGCTGGCTAACTAGCCAGGTGGGTTAGCTGGTCAGGAGAGCTGGCTAACTAGCCAGGGGTGGTGGCTGGTCAGGAGAGCTGGCTAACTAGCCAGGGGGGTGGCTGGTCAGGAGAGCTGGCTAACTAGCCAGGTGGGTTAGCTGGTCAGGAGAGCTGGCTAACTAGCCAGGTGGGTTAGCTGGTCAGGAGAGCTGGCTAACTAGCCAGGGGTGGTGGCTGGTCAGGAGAGCTGGCTAACTAGCCAGTGGGGTGGCTGGTCAGGAGAGCTGGCTAACTAGCCAGGGGGGTGGCTGGTCAGGAGGGCTGGCTAACTAGCCAGGGGGGTGGCTGGTCAGGAGAGCTGGCTAACTAGCCAGGGGGGTGGCTGGTCAGGAGAGCTAGCTAACTAGATTACTAAGAGCTAGTGATGGGGTTGTCTGGGCTGGAGACCTGATGAGATGCAGTGTAACCAGCAGGGACTCTCTAAATCAATTCCCATGAAACACTGACTGAACCATTTCTAAGGGCTGTGGAAGAATTTTCACTTAAGTTTTCATTGTTGCTGTTTAAAGGATTATATGATGGGTGTGGGAAGGGTTTGAAAAGATAAAGGGTGATTAACTATTTCCGATAGTTGGTGACTTGAGGATGAGTGAATGAGTTTAAGATTATTATGAATGTGAACGGGAATTCTTTCAGAGGTTGTAAGAGAATAGAATTAATTGGCAGGTGAAGGCTATTAGACCCCACATTCATTGTGGGCATTTAAAAAGGATGTAGATGTGCACATGGAGAAAGTGTTAATGAGTATGGGGGAAGTGTGGGGATTAGGGTAGATGGTTTCATTGGAGTAAATATTGGCATTAATACAATGGGTTGAATTGCTTCCTACTCGATGTAGCTTTTTGTTTTTTGCTCTTTGGTTAACGGTATTTCAACAGTGCAAATGACCAAGCTGTAAGAAAGGCACTGCTTGAAATAAGCTTAATCTTATTTTTCTGTTCATGTTTTATGGTATTTTCATTTTCAATGTTAAGATTGATCCTTCAACTTGATTATAGTTCTTCAACTCTTGTTTGTGCCTTCATCACATCCAGGCTCGACTATGCAAATACCCTGCTTGTCGGCCTTCCCAACTCCTCCCTCCACAGACTGCAGATAATCCAGAACTCTGCAGCCCGTGTCCTCTCCCGCACCAAACTCTGTGACCCCATCTCCCCCATTCTCGCCTGACTCCATTGGCTCCCTATCCTTCAGAGGATCCAGTTCAAAATCCTGGTCCTCACCGACAAAGCCCTCAATGGTCTCGCCCCATCTCTGTGACCTCCTAATTCCCTACCAACCTCCCCGCTCCATCCGCTCAGCCGGCTCTGGCCTGCTCCACGTCTCCCGACCCATCTGCCCCACCGTTGGCGGGAGAGCCTTCAGACATTCTGCCCCCAACCTCTGGAACTCCATCCCCCAATCACTCCACCTCACCCCCTCCTTAGCTTCCTTCAAGTCCCACCTCAAAACCCTTCTCTTGAACCATGTCATACCTCCCCCCTGACCCCAGCTCGGGTCTGAAATGCTGTACACTGTCCAGCGCCTTGGGACAACCCACCAATGTGAAAGGCACTATACAAATGTAATGTTGTTGTTGTATAGTTGATTGTCTCCTCTCTATGTCAGATGAAGTGGAGGTATATTAGTTGGTATCCCATACTGCCTGTGATGTGGACTCAGATGATACATGGGTGGCAGTGCACAACTAACACTCCAATCAAACTACCCAACTCTAAATCGTGATATCTAGCTATTGCAATTTTTCTTTCCATCTTTTCAGAAAGGTAACTTTGTCATGTAGCAGTAGAGTTCAACTCCTTTTAAATCTGCAAGATATAAAATAAATAATTCCAAGTCTTGGTTTATGCAGAACAAAGGGTATCAATTTATTTGCTTGACCATTCCAAAAGCTTGGGGTTTAAGAAAAGCTGTTCAGTTGTTATTAAAATACAGTGCTACATTTTTTATTTAGATATGTTCTTTTTAAGAATAAAAATATTTCCCTCACTAATCAAAGTCAACATTTATGTTTACTGCTGCGTAAAACTGAACTAAAATAGACAAAAGCTTGTCTGATTGCTGTTTCCTTCCTGCCAAGTAGTTATTGTATTGAGAAGGTTGACTAATGTTACGTCCTGCAAAATAAACACACCAGAGAATTTAAGCTACAGAATACCCAAAATGGACATTGTGTTCTGCAGGATGCTACAACTGGAATAAAGATAATTATAACAGAATACTTCAGTATTGAGCCTCTGATGATGATGGACCAGTGAAACACCACTGTGTGAACAAACAGTATTTCCTTTCATGCAATGTAATGCAAATTCACTGATTTTACTTCCTCTTTCCTGAAACCTACAAAAATTAAACAATAAACATCTACCTTTAGTTTAAATTTGCTGTGTACAACATTTAAAATGTTATTTGGTTAGAAATGAGGCACAAGTTTCTACATCTTCAAATTTTAATGTTCCTGAAAGATGTAGCTGTATCGTAGAAACCTTTTATAACAGAGTTGCTTTTTGAGTTTTTAACATTATCCATTTTTTTTACAACCAGTAAGCTATGATGAATTTGGCTGGGCTTTGAGCCTGGAAGCTTCCTGACCTGTAGAGCTCAGTTTCCTACCACAATGTGACTTACAAATGAAGCCATTGGTTAAGTTAATAATAATAATAATAATAATAATAATCCTTGCATTTGATATAGCGCTTTTCACGTCAGGAGGACGTCCCAAAGCGCTTCACAGAACACACTGTAAAGTGAATTGACTGTATATTTGTGGGCGAACGCGGCAGCCAATTGCGCACAGCAATGTCCCACAAACAGTTAAAGCTGGTTTCCATTAATGCAAAAAACCTGCAAATGTGTATGACATTTTACTGCTGTTTAAATTCTCAGCAAACCATAAAATGTTCTTCTCCTGGCGAATTGACTGATCCAAGTATGCACATTAAATAATACTGCCTCACCACTCCAGTGGGACAGTGGTAACAACAAAGCAGTTCTGTAATGGCCTCCCCACAACATTACCACTAAGGCTTGAAGTTCGGCAGTGTAGGTGATCAAACCCCTATCCTCGGTGAGCAGTCTTGATCTACCTTACGGGATTGTCATTCTTTATTAGATTCAGAAATCATTGACTAAACTTTAGTATTGGAATGTGACCTTCCGTTTCAAACCCTTCATATTGCGTTAAATTAGAATGGAGGATTGGCGAACTGTTTGTTCCCCTTCCCACCACAGTTTTGAAGCTGCTTAAACTGAGAGGTTGGTCTGTTGAAGCAGATTAATGTCTGCTGATGGAATATAGTCTTTGGTCAGACTTCACCTGGGTGAGTAATATCGTTACAGAGATCTAACATTGCATTCAGCAACCAGTGAAAACACTATACCCACAGCTCTAACTACTAGACCAAACATTCTCAACTACCTCTGCCTCCTACACTCCCAGAAGCAATAAAAAATGATTTCTAAATCTCTCCAAAATTACCTTTCCTGACTTCTAAATAAACTAAAGAATCAAAGTCTCTACGCTGCAGCACTCCAGATCAGTGGTGCCCGAGATAATAATTATTATATTTGATATGGCAGCTTTCAAGTCTTGTGGATGTCTCAAAGTTTTTCACAGGATTTACTGCAAAATGTCTATAATAATATTATACTATAATAATAATAATCCTTGCATTTGATATAGCACTTTTCATGTCGGGAGGACGTCCCAAAGCGCTTCACAGAGAACACTGTAAAGTGAATTGACTATATATTTGTGGGCGAATGCGGCAGCCAATTTGCACATAGCAAGGTCCTACCAACAGCCATGAAGTGAATGACCAATTTTATCTGAGGATATGGATGAGGTAACCATAAGGAGCATTGAAGGAACAGTCAGACATTTAAAAACTTTAACCGTAGCTGAAAGAAAGCCGGAAAATTTAATCCTAAAACTTCCAGAGGGTTCTCTGGAATTGTCACTGACAAACCTGACCAATCATATTACTGTTGAAAGTTGCATTAATTGTTGAAGCAATGTAACCAACAATAACAAGTAACCCTGTTTAGTAATTTAGCATTTGCATACCACAGCAGGTATGTTTGGTAGTGATTTGGAGCACAAACACTGGCTGGTTTGTGACCTTCCTAACTTGGATTTCAGAAACAAATCTTCTGCCCTTAAACATGGATGTTTCTGAGTGTAATTAACCTTGAATCTCGGCCCAATAGCTCTAGTAGGAGGGTCAAATCAAGCTTGCTTCTGAAACTTCTTTTTGTCATCTATTCCCTCACCTCCCCTGGCCCCACTTTCCTCAGGTCCCCAACTTAGGCTCCCAGTCAGCTCTGCGAAGTGCTTTGAGACATCCTCACATGAAAGGCACTGTATAAATTGTACTTGTTGGGTTTCCAATAGACTGAAGCGCAACTCCTTGAATTTTGGCTGTAATTGCACACGTTGCTCATTACAGTGGCCGTGACTATCTTTTCCATCATGCAAACTATGGTGTCCCTGGTTAGGAAGCCAGGATTCTTGAAAATCCATCTAGAAAGTTCAAATATGTCAGCCTCAATGGCTAAGCAACCACAACGCTCAAAGTTGATGTTCCGACCTGAATAATGACCACTTGGGTATGATACCAGAGAGTGCCTGGTACTCTTGGAATCAGTAGAAATTAAAGGAGTCGTACAACTTTATGAGTAAAGGAGGGGGACAACGGAGAAAAAANCATAACTTTAACCTGGTTGTGACAAATGTATCATTCAACAGGACACAACCCTCTCCTTTGTATGTTAATTGCGCTAGTTGATTTTCTTTCATTATGTTCTCCTGATTAGTTTGTTCCACAAAATACAGTTTTGTGACTTTCTAATCTTTGGGTTAAAACAAATCAAACCAGCAACATTGTGGAATTGTTATTTTGCAAGTTTTGTTTTCTAAAAATATAGTAGAAAGTGATTGAGTTGCCAGGGTTTCAGTCTTTTGTAAATGTTTGTTAACTTACAATTTTAGAAGCCAGTCACTGTGTTGTTGGAAAGCCCGTGGTCAGCCTCTCCCCTTTCCACCGAATGTGTTGAGGAATTTCCATCAATTGAGGCCCATCAGATCAGATTTTTTTTTGAAAAGTGTAACCATTATGTCCAGTATAAGGAATCAAGTGTTTTGATCATGGCTACTTTACAGCTTGTTTTCAGTTTGCTTAGACAAGCCTCAGTGAGTACAGCTGACTACAGACGTGCATGGTTTGTCAGTTCTTATATTTCTGGTTTCTCTATCGTGCAAGAAAGAAATGAGTTATTTTCTTAGATCACATGGAGAAGATTATCATCTAACTGCAGATTTGCACTTTTTAGGCAGTGTTCAAAGGATAAAACTGTAACATTGTTTACTTGTGTCAATGAGTTTTATTCATTCTTGCAGTGTAAAGAGTATATCTATAATCAAAAAGAAAATCAGACAAATTATAACAAGCTTTAATTATTTACATCCTTGGATATTACCAGTTTTATTTGTCCCGCAGCGTTTCTGAAAATGCTAACCTTAACACAGTTTACTCAGGGCGAAGTTAAAATTACAAAAACAGAAGTCGTGGGAGCACTCAGCAGGTCAGGCAGCATCTATGGAGAAAGGAAATTGAGTCAACGTTCAGGCCACGACCCTTTGTCAGAACTGGCGTAGGGTCATGGACCCGAAACGTTGACTCATTTTCTTTTCTCCATAGATGCTGCCTGACCTGCTGAGTTTTCCCAGCGACTTCTGTTTTTGTTCTCAGATTTCCAGCATCTGCAGTATTTTGCGTTTTGCAATAAGTGCTCTTGAAGGCAGAAAGATTAGTAAACATCCACTTCAACCAAATCTAGCCCAGTGCTTACCTGTGGTATCTCTTAATCCTAGCATCGGCAAGCTGGGATCTTTATTAATTTTTATTAATTGGATAATCCCCAATTATCCTTCCTACCCCACATCCGGTCCCTCACCAGCACTGCTTTCTTCCAACTCATCACCCGTCTCCGCTAGTACCTCTCTCCGAAAGCCGCTGAAACCCTGGTCCATGCCTTTATCACCTCTCGGCTGGACTATTCAAACGCCCTCCTCACCGGCCTCCCCTCCACTACCATCCATAAAATCCAGATTATTCAAAACTCTGCCGCCCGCATTCTCACCCGCACCAAACTCTGTTCCCCGATCACCCCAGTCCTTGCCAGACTGCACTGGCTCCCTGTCACAGAGAGGATCGATTTCAAGATCCTCACCCTTGTCTTCAAATCCCTCCACTCCTCCGCACCCCCCTCCCTCTCTGACCTCCTCTCTCCTCAAAACAGTGCCCATTGCCTTTGTTCCTCCGGGTCTGGCCTCCTCCTCATCCCCCGAGTCCTCCGCTCCACCCTTGGCGGCCGTGCCTTCAGCCACTATGCCCCAAGGCTGTGGAACTCCCTTCCTCACTCCCTTCTCCTCGCCCCCTCTCTTCCTATTTTCAGGTCTCTGCTAAAGACCTTTCTTTTCGACTGCGCCTTTGGTCACCTTCTCCCCCCTCCCCCTGGCTCGGCCCCGGGATCTGTTACTGTGAAGCGCTCTGAGACACCGTCCGGCGTGGAGGGCACTATATAAATCCAAGTTGCTCTTGTTGCCAACATTGTAGGTAATTTACCCATGCACCAAGCTGCTTGATTTTAATGTGATGTGGAGCAGTTAGTATTAGGATAAATCTGGCTTGTTCTATAATTTTTTAAACTGCTTTAATAAAGCCACAGTAATATTTTGGTACCAGACACTCAGCAGCACAGTTGTAATTTGTGCATAAATACATCTGTTTGGGGCATGTTATCCTGATGAAAGATTAAAGCAAGTGCAGGTGATGACCTGTGATGTCGGTGCAGTTGAGTGACCATAGCAAAACCCAAGTTCAGATTCCAGTCACTCACATTTCATGCTTTACCAATGACTATAGTTTCCAGAAGGTCCTTTGTAAATAAATATTTGGAGAAATTTCAGAATAATGCAGCAATTTCGCAACCTCTCAAAAGAAACGTAACTTGAATTAAAATGCTAGGAAGGCCAAAGTTATATATTTTCTCTGTTTTATCCCAGAACAATTCGTGTTTGGATGAAGAGAGACAGTGGTCAGTACTGGCCGAGTGTTTATCATTCAATGGCAGGTAAGTGTGTTTTCTATTGAAAGCTGGCGCTGATATTTTACTACAGTTGTGAAAATGTAGCTTCTGACATTGTGTGCAACAAAAGTTAATTTGCGAACTTTGACCAATTTGTGAGCAAAAGCACTTTGTAAGTCCACAATGAAAATTAATTTAAAATTAAGTTTTAACCTTTGTGTTACGCATTTGAATAGTCACAAAGATTCCTCTAAAATAACATTCAGTGGTATGGGAGTGTTAAATGCTGACTTAACTGTTTAGCAATGAGGTGAGTATAGTGAGTATAGAGTTGTTATTAAAGCAATGCGTTGTCCACCTGCAGGCAGTATTTTTTTTNGTATGTTTTGCTAAGTTTCTCCTGAAGATGTGTGGCTTTTTATTAGAATAAAGATGCCTGGAACCTTCCAGTACATTGCCTAAGTAATTATTATTTATGTATGAGCCTTGACAATGTGCATTTGCAATATTAATGCATGGATAAATATACCACTGTGAGCACCAGATCAGCAAATTTCCAGATTAAATCATTGCTTTATGGTATAACTATCCTATAGGTTAGTGGTTAGAGCGCTTGCTTTGCAAGTGAGAGGATCTGGGTTTGATGCCCGGTAGGGCGAAACATTGGGCATGTTTCCTTACTCGATATGCCTCTGTTTACCTAGTAGTAAATACGAACCTGGTTGTTAGTTGATTGACGGATTGTTTTTCTGGGGGTAATAATCCCACCAAAAATATAAATAATACAATAATTTGGTCACTCAATCCACGACTGTTTGTGAGACTGCTGTGCGCAATTGGCTGCTGCGTTTCGCCCACAAAACATACAGTCCATTCACTTTGCAGTGTATTCTGTGAAGCACTTTGAGACATCTAGAAGACGTGATAAGGCACTATATCGAATGCAAGGATTATTATTCTAAACTGAATTTTGCTCAGCAATATGTTGTGGATATGACAGTAAGCTTCAGCATCCCTGGGATATAGGACAATTTGGAGGATGTGAAAAGGGACAAGGTTCTTCCTTCTGAAATAATTTTGCTAATGTTGTGCATGTTGAAGGAGGAAAGCAGTTCGTTAATTGGTTTTCAGCATTCACTGCAATCTAAGAACATTATTGTAAAGATGTGATATTTCCAGATCTGCGAAATTTCTGTGCTAGAAGATATTGCAAAGAAGTTAAAAATTGACAAGAATTTCCTGATGAAGTATTTCATTATTCCTGTTGAGCTATGATTAACTATAATAATCTTTGATGTTACACTGTCTGCTACAATATTTTCAGTAAGAGGGGACAGCATAAGAATTAAACATTTAAACGTGCAATGTACGTGACTGACTCAATAAATCTGAGCTGATTAATTTGCTGAAGATGAATTATCTGGTATCTTTATTTCTCGCATGCTGTTTAGAGTTATAATCCTTTCATTTGATATAGTGCCTTATGTCTTCGCGACGTCTCAAAGCGCTTCACAGAATATACTGTAAAGTGAATTGATTGTATTTTGTGGGTGAAATGCAGCAGCCAATTGAGCACAGCAGTGTCCCACAAACAGTTGCGGATTGAGTGACCAAATTATTTTTATTTATTTTGAAGGTATTTAAAAAACAAATTGCTGTATTTGTAATATTGAGTTTGTTTTATTGCTGTATTTGTAATAATATGTGAAGAAACTGTCCATCTCACCATTCTGCAACTTCTGATAGGTGTTTCACATAGTTGATGGATGTACTTTACATTCTGTTTCTCACTTCTAAAAACATAATACTGCCACCATTTGACTTAAGAAATGGATTTTAATCTGAAATATCGTACCCCTCTTGCCAAATCCAGAAAAATATTAAAGATAAATAATATCCCCGAGTACAACAAAGTAGATTACTCTCCATAGTAACACTGGTGCAGTGTTCTCAAATTACTTCACACAAATTTATTTTGAGCGTGGAGAAACCTGACATCAGGTTTTTTTCAATATAATTTAATGTAGTTTTTAATAGATTTTAGGATTAACAGTCACATGTTGTAAGAAATGTTTGCTCTCAAGTGTTAAGTTCCTAGGGTGAGGAATATGAGATCTTTTGCTACAAAAGTAATACAGCCTCTCTTGTCATTGCTTAAGTCCATCAGTGGAAGATTATTAGTTGAGCAGTATTCAGTGCTGTCATTGTGTGAATACATAGGAATGGTAGCTTTTGGATGCACAAAAAAGATTCTAATGGCAACTGGAGAATGATTTAGTCTAGACAACCCAGTCAAAGAAAACGCAAAATACTGGAAATCTGAAACAAAAACAGAATTCGCCGGGAACACTCAGTAGGTCAGGCAGCATCTACGGCAAGTTTCCTTACTCCACACGCCTGATGATAATCCTTCCAAAAAAACAATAATAAAATTGGTCACTTCAATCCACGACTGTTTGTAGGACATTGCTGTGCGCAATTGGCTGCCGCGTTTTGCCCACAAATATACAGTCAATTCACTTTACAGTCTTCTGTGAAGCGTTTTGGGACGTCTAGAAGACATAAAAAAGTGCTACATCAAATGCAAGGATTATTATTATCAACCCAAGTGTATCATTTCATTTACCTTGTCCAGTTTGCTTTTAAACTAGCGCAGTATTAATTGGATTTACAAGCTTGTGTAAGTTCAAATTTAGTAAACTACTGAAATTGTGGTTAATTCAGTGCGTTTGATTGAATTTAGACTTTCCGCCTTTCTTTTTGCAGCTCCATGTTCATGCATGTCTTTCAATCCAGAAACAAGGAGGCTCTCTGTTGGATTGGACAACGGTACAGTCTCAGTGAGTACTTAACTGAGTTAGAGGAAGTTATTATCTAAAATTGTTACAGTTTAGATAAATGAAAGATGTGATGAGTTATGGCAGTGTTGCACGTATGTGCTGTTTGGCATGTCCAGGGTTTTCAGAAGCCAAAATTCTTGCCCAGTTGTTCATGCAGTTAAGAATTCATCTCTCGGGAGGGAAAGCGGACATCTTAAGAAAACTCACTGTGGAGTGGCCAAACTAATTCCTCCTCCCCACCCCCCACTCATGTTTGACACTTGGAGTTCAATGTCACAACTGCAATAATTATTTTATTCCTTAGTGAGTGTTCAATGATAAAACTCGATAAACCATATCTGTAAGTCACTTAATCTTTCGTTCTGGTAAATCAATAAATGTTACTTTCTGTAAAATGCAGTTATAGTACACGATCTGTTAACTTTCCTTAAATGATTTCTATTGAGATGTTCTATGAATGTAAGTTCTGTAACTGAACAAATCCCATTCATTTTAGTATATTGCTTGGTTTATGCTTCAAAATCTTCCAAGAGTGGCTGCCTTTCCAGTTTGACTAATTCCCATGGCACTTCAATCGTTCTTTTGTTGCAGCATTTTTGTGGGTGCGAAGTCTTCTGTCTCCCTCAGTTAAATTGATGGATGAGTCTTTGTAGTTTACTTTGCATCTTGTGGTACCCCACTGCTATAATTCCTAACTTTTCAAAAAGGGCTAGACGCTGAAGAAACTGAGGTGAACAACTAAAAGTAAGTTGTGGTTGGGAGGGCGGGTGGGTGGAAAGTTAACTAATTTTGGGTGTGTTGGTTGACAAATTCTAGCATGGTAGACGCAAGGTTAGTTTCAGTTCCAAATTAAACTCCCTTCTTGACTGAGTCTGCAATTTAAGGTAAAGGCAATTTAAGGTAAAGCACTTCCTCATGGTAACTTGTAATTGTTTGGTGTCTCATTTTTAATATTTCACAATTTGTATTTTTTTAAAATCTGGTTTCAGCTGTGTTCTAAAGTAACAGGCAAGAAGGTTCTAATGTGGTCAATCCTATTTCTTTCATCAGGAGTTTATTTTGTCAGAAGACTATAACAAAATGGCTTCTGCAAAGAGCTACCTCGGTAAGGATTTAAGTGCTGGTGCCACTGTTATAACAATTTATGTACATTTACCTGTACTGGAGTCCTGTAGCTCAGTGATTAGAGTATTCGCCTCGCAGGCAAGAAACCTGGGTTCGATTCCCAGGCAAGGCGAAAAGTTGGGCAAGTTTCCTTACTCCACACACCTGTTTACCTAGCAGTAAGTAGGAACCCGGTTGTTAATTGATTGCTTTTCTGGGGATAATAATCCTTAAAAAAAAGTAAGAATTTGGTCACTCAATCTACGACTGTTTATGGGACACTATTGTGCCCAGTTTCGCCCACAAATACACAGTAATTAACTTTACAGTATATTCTGTGAAGTGCTTTGAAACGTCTAGAAGATGTGAAAAACGCGATATCAAATGCAAGGATTATTATTATTACTACATTTAATCACAATTTCATCAACTAATCCGAGTTGTTCTTTTTAGCAGCTCATCAAAACCGAGTGACGTTGGTGTTCTTTGTCTTGGAGATGGAGTGGGTGCTTAGCACAGGGCAGGACAAGTACTTCACTTGGCACTGTGCAGAGAGTGGTCGAAGGTTGGGCGGCTACAAAACTATTGCTTGGGCTTCATGTCTGCAGTATCCTAATCGCTTATCTCTGTATAATTTTAGTAGAGGCCATACCCATTTTCCAGATTGACCCTCCTTCCATGGGCAAAAGTAGGATCAAAAACTACAATTGACATAACCATGACGTATTTTGTAAGGACTTGGACCCATCAGAGAAATTCTATCCTGGACTTTTTAAAGAAAAATACTGATAAATTCATGTTAATTTAAAAAAAATAAAAAAAACTCCTGGCAAATCTCACTTTTGCTGAATGCCCAAAACACCCAATTATATCCCACTGTAACCTTGAAGTCACAGAAATATTCACTTGCACGCAGTGATGTGTGGTGTCCATCTTTTAAACAATTTCTTAAGGACCTACATTAACACTGCAGCCTGAAAAATACAATTGCATTACTCTCCATGGGCAGTCCCTTACTGAAACCTCAATTGCTTGGTCTGTCTCAGCCATTTAGTGACCTGTTCACTGCTTGCTTTGAGACATCTCATGACTTTGTTCCTGATATATCTGCGAATATGAAATAGTCCTTCATCTTCTATGCTGTTAACTTACTCACCATGACCACCCACCTGTTACAAGCACTTGCACCATGAGATGAGTTGCTCCTGCACACTTTTTTAACTCACAGCTGCTCCAACTCTATGAGCTTCTATGTGCAAACTGAGAGGGAATGTGTGTGTGAACAAAGAGAAGGGGAATAAGTGAGCTCGTGGGAAGTAAATGAGGGTGTCACAATGAAGATGCAGGGAATAAACAAGTGTAGGGTATAACTGACTGAAAGTGTCAAGAGTGAGATTATGAGGGAAGAGGGACATGGAAAAGAGCAAGTGTGAAAAAGTTTGTGAGAGAGGCAAAGATTCGCGGAAACAGATGTTTGTCTACCAATATAAAATCACTATACAGTAAATCCTCAAGCACTTTGAGACATTTTGATGTGATAAGGTGTATCGATCCTGAGGATTATTATCGGTGAAAGATGACGAGATGGGCATAGAGGGGGCCCATTTTACGAATAGATGTCTGTGTACAAGCTCACCTTGAAATAGTTTCACCTAGTTACAAAACATCTTGACAAACTGAAGTGAAGGCTGTTTTTTTCTCCCCTGTTCTTTTCCATAATTGCTGATCTCAGATTTGATGTAGAAACCCGACATGTTTTTGTGGGGGATTGTTCTGGACAGGTGACCATTCTCAGGCTTGAACAAGACAATTGTTCTGTGGTTACGACATTCAGAGGACACACTGGTAAGCTGATTAAAGCTATCTAGTTACAAAGTTCATGTTTTGCGATTTTTGCCGTATCTGGTGCATTTAAAATTGGTCAAAACATATTTCTTGATGTTTCCCTACCCAAAGTAGCTGCAATATGTTTCCAGTTATTAGTGTGTATTTAATAATTGAAATTTTTAAAATTGATTTTGGATTATATCTTGATAAATATCTAGCAGCAGGATATCCTGTTTGTAACTGCAACAACGATAACTGATCACTGATGCCTCTCACAGTTGTGGGATTGGCTCAAACTGAATGAGGCATCCATATCCGATTCAAGCTGTATAGAGTCTACGTAATGAATATCAGGGAATGCTTTTCTGGTGCATTCTGACCTCTGGTTCACATTATGGTTAGAAATTAACATTAGCATCTTAATGTAGGAAAAGCACTTCCACCAATATGCTTTAATGTTGTGGCAATATAAATTTGGCAAGAATCTAATTGTAACGCTGTGTTTTTCGCTGTTCAAAGTGTATGATGATGCTGAGTGCTCATGGAACACTTTCTGACAAACTTGAGGTGCGGTTGATTAAACCTTAATTCATCAATCATTATGTTTTATTAAACTAGTTATAAGATGACAATTCTGTTCAGGTTTTCTCTCAATGTTTGTGTCATGAGAACTCCTTGATTAGGTTATTGGTTTGTAACAAAGCCTTGTGTAGAAATTCTGCTTTGTTTTTAATAGCTTAATGTTTAATTAAATAAAAACTAGAAAAATACTAGATTAGAGATGGATAAGAGCCTGTTTGTGTCGGTATCAATACAATTAAATTGAATTCCTTGTTCTGATTATACTGCCAATTAAAGCAGAAGGAATGCCAAGTGTAGATGTGGCCAACATTTCCAAGGTTCAAGGGGCAGAACATTTTAATTCTGTAATAAGTCACAAGTTTTACTGCAGTGTACCATAGGTGTGGCTAACCTTTAACATTCAAGAACGTATTGCACTCTCTTATCAGTGGAACAAGATGAAATGAATCACTACTAGATTATTAGGGCACCTCTCCTTCATAACAGCATAGTGATCCATACATATCCAAACTGCTATAACTTCAGGGCGGGTCAACTCATTGTCAGCTGATTGTGCTTCTGTTGAAATGCTGTATTCTGCATTAAGAAAATTGATTTATTGCCTGCTATAAGACTGTTTCCTGTATTTGGAAGAGAAATCAGCTGATAATAGGATGGATTGTGCAAATTCTTAAATGTGTATTTCAGGCAGTATTACTGCCCTCTGCTGGGACCCATGGCAGCGGTCACTCTTCTCAGGAAGCTCTGATCATTCCATTATTATGTGGGATATAGGAGGAAGAAAGGGCACTGCCATCGAATTACAAGGTCACAAGTGAGTATTTCACTTCTGTTTTCATCTGCATGTATTGAGTTTTGTTTTCCTACCAGAGCACGATTGTAACTGTGCAGCTTTAGCTAATGTTTTGTTTTGTTTCTGTCATGCAGTGACAAAGTTCAGTCCCTTTGCTATGCTCCTCACACTCGGCAGCTGATATCGTGCGGTGCTGATGGTGGGATTGTTGTGTGGAACATGGATGTAAAGAGGCAAGAGGTCAGCATACAATTCCATTCAGCTTTAGAAAATATAAACACTTGCAAGTAATAAGTACAATTTAATTCAATACTTCAAAGTGCAAATTCTACTTACCTCCATCTTGAATTGTAGAAATAGTGCAAGATAGGAAATGTACTTTAGATTCTGAAGCCAGTGCTACACCATTTTTTTGCTGGGTGTTTCACATATCTTGTATCAAACCCTTAACACTCCAGTACCTTTAGCCACTTATGTAACATGGTTCAGAATGAGCAGTCTTCAATCCAGATCTGGTAGCACCAGGGCCAAAGTGTGGTTCTATTATCAAAAATATTATACACAATAATTATATAGCACCCTTCACGATGGTAGGACATCTCAGTGTTTACATAAAACATAGAATTTTTAGAAACAGGTAGAAGTTATTAGACTAATCAACCATGTCCCCCTTTTGGTTCGTGAAACTCCACCCATTTGCCTTTCCATATAACCCTCAACCCTTCTAGCCTGAAAGGCACATTGTACCCCTGTAAACCCATTGACACCACTTTCATCAATGGTCTTCTCTGAGAACTTGCTTCACAAATTTGTTGCTTTTTGGGTTTATATAAAGAAAAACACATTCTCTTTGTTACTCTTAATTTAACTTGTGCCCATTTGTATCTAAACCTTTCACCATAGTAAATCGAGCATAGTGCAGAAGCAAAGATTGTTCATGTCACATTATGGTATTTAATGGGTTAGAGGGTGGCGTGCTGTTTTTCTTCTAACAGTAAAATTACTTCAATATGATTTCCTTCTCAAAGTAATATTTTAATATCTCCCCTCCCCAGCATTTTGTAATGTTGCATCCTCTTTCTGTCACACCATGTTAACATGCCTCTTCAGAACTCATTATTTATGCTTTGATAACAACAGCTCATTTTGTTTGCTCTACAGAAGATGCTTATGTATCAAGTAAAGACTGGTTGTATGGTTTTGTATATAATCGTTTTTTTTATTCTGTTGAGGTTTAACAGTTTCTGGCACTGTCTGGTGCTTCATTTAAGCGGCCATTCATGTGTGTGTCTTCCATATGTATGTGGATGACACCCAACTGTATCTATCTGCCTCCACCCTCAACTCCAGGACCACTACTGTCCTGACAGACTGCCTGTTGGACATCAAGTCCTGGATGAGGGCAAATTTCTTACAGTTGAATGTGAACAAGACTGAGGCCCTACTGATTGGCTCGCGCCAGCGCCTCTGCACCTGGCAACATCAACCTCCATGGTTGCACACTACAATTTACCAAGCCAGTCAGGAACCTCGGTGTCTTGTTCGACCCTCAACTGTCTTCCCCACATCCAAACCATGACCCGCTCTGTCTTCCCTCACCTCCGTAACATTGCCCGACTCTGCCACTACCTCACTCCTCAGGCCGCTGAAACTCTTGTTCGTGCCTCCATCACCTCCAGGCTCGACTATGAAAATGCCCTGCGTGTTGGCCTTCCCAACTCCTCCGTCCACAGGCTGCAGATAATCCAGTACCCTGCAGTCTGTGTCCTCTCTCGCACCAAACTCCACAACTCCCTTTCTCGACTGACTATCCCTATCCTTCAGTTCAAGAGGATCCAATTCAAGATCCTGATTCTCACCTACAAAGCCCTCTATGGCCTCGCCCCACCCTAATTCTGCAACCTTCTAACCCCCTACCAACCCACCCGCTCCCTCCGCTCAGCCAGCTCCAGCCTGCTGCACGTCCCCCGACCCACCCGCCCCACCATTGGCGGGAGAACCTTCAGCCACTCTGCCCCCAATCTCTGGAATTCCATCCCCCAATCACTCCGCTTCACCGCCTCCTTCAAGTCCCTCAAAACCCTCCTCTTCGACCATGCCATTGGTCACCCCCCTTCCTCTCCCTTCTCCCTCCCTGACCCCCAGCTCGGATCTGAAATGCTGTACACTGTCCAGTGCCCTGGGACGTCCTCCCGACGTGAAAGGCGCTCTACAAATGTAATCCTGTTGTCTTGGTTTGAGTTCTTGCATGCAATTCAACTGGGAGGCATCACAGCTGAGCCTGATCTTATCCTGAACTGATGTCCAATACACAGCTTCTGGCTGAGGTTTCTTGATAGCATTTGGGAAAGCGAACCTTGGATAATTCTTCTCTCCCTGACACGAGCACTGCAACACCCCAACTACTGTTTGAACTGGGATTAGGTAGCTCAATACATTTGAATCTACAATCTTTGGTGCTAGCATGACTCAGTGTGTAAAAAGCCTCACTTTTGAGTCCGAAGGTTGTGACTTGAGCTCTTAGACCAGCAATGCAGTACGAGGGGAGTCCTGCGTTGTTCAATGTGAGTTAGCAGACTGGTCTGTTATAGCATCAGCCTGACTTCACTGGTGTTCTCTTTGAAGGGCAAATTAATGTTAGTTGTGTTTAATTTGAGGGCAGTCGTGTGCAGGTGTGTTGAAATGACCTTAATGCCTTTATTTTAGATCTTCATCATCCATTGAGTAAATACATTAGCCAAACAGTGACAACATTCAAACCCAGGTCCCAGAGAGACAAAAAAATTATGATGTGACATTGCCTTTCTTTCTCCTTCCAGACTCCAGAGTGGTTAGATAGCGACTCCTGTCAAAAATGTGACCAGCCTTTCTTCTGGAACTTCAAACAAATGTGGGACAATAAGAAAATTGGACTGCGACAAGTAGGTCTTTTGTTTTATTTTGACTTTACCAGTTTTATTTTTCTTTGCACTGCAAAGTCACTGAATGGAATCGAAAGGCGCTATACAAATGTAATTTTGTTTTTGTTGTGGAACCACTTAGAGATGATGTAATTCATAATCGAGTTGTGGAGTTAACTTTCACATGTATGTGGATGGTACCCAACTATCTCTCTGCCTCCACCCTTGACTCCAGGACCACTGCCACCTTGACAGATTGTCTGTCAGACATCAAGTCCTGGAGGAGAGCCAATTTCCTATAGCTTAATCTCAACAAGACCATGGCTCTCCAGCTTGGCTCCCATCAGCTCAGATGCTGACAGCATCACTATTCATGGATGCACTCCACCTCACTGAGCCAGTATGAAACCTTAGTGTCTAGGTTGACACCCAACTGACTTTTAAACCCCAAATCCGTGCCGTTTGCTGTTCTGCTTTCCTCTATGTCCGTAATATTGGCTTCTGGCACTAACTCTTCCCATTCCGTTCAGGCTTGGCTACACTAACTCCCTGCTCACTGGACTTCCCAACTTTTTCCTCCACAAGCTTCAGATTATTCAATAGCAATAGTCATTATATTTCATGGTAACATTGTATAAAGTCCCATTGTATCAAGCGAAAGTATTACATATATTATTTTTCCATAGGAATCTGTATTCTATAATCTCAGACTGAATTGCCAATGCCATAATTTTTCTTTTCTCCCCCCGCCCCTCCCCCCCGTTTATTTCGTGCAGCACCACTGCCGGAAGTGTGGGAAGGCAATGTGTGGGAAGTGTAGTTCAAAGCGTTCCACAATCCCACTGATGGGATTTGAATTTGAAGTGCGGGTCTGTGACAGCTGCTGTGAATCAATAACTGATGAAGAGTAAGTATACTGTAAATTTACATTGAGTAGAGGCTTCTTTTGCTTGTTTAAAAGCACTTTTAAATAACAAGTGTGGATATCCCACTTAACATGAATCGGGTGTTTCAAACAGCTGACTATTAAATAAAGTGGTAAATCATTTTTATTCAGAACCACTTCCTTATTTTATTTATTATTTAGATGCTATTTAGCAAGGGCTTTACAATGTTGCGCAATTAGTTTCAGAGCATTCATTTTGAGACAAAAATCACGTAAAGACTTGTGAAATCAAATTTGTCCATGAAATGTTTTAAATCAAATTCCCATTGACAGCACAGCAAATTAATTTTAGTACTTTAAAAACAAATTTGGATCAGAATTGTTGAATGATACAGACTTCGAGTTGGAGTTGAAACAGTAACGAGAATCTTTTTTGTTTTCTGTTGAGTGATGCTCTTTACACAGATGCTGCATACTGAATGGATCAAGGGAAGCTTCTGAATAAGCTTTGGTTAGCTATTAGATATAATGTGATTCAAGATGATATTAATGCCATTAATGTCAGAATCATGAATTTGTGCAGAATCAGGGCATTCACCTATGTTTAGAAATGACAGGCGTTTTAACAGATCAGTTTGATCTGCCGGTTGGGATGCTGAACAGTAACATTGATGTATTACAAGAGTAATCTACATTTAAATCAAAGCTGATGTGATTTTATAAAGTTTCTAAGAATGGTTCCTGCTGTTGGGAAATCCTTAAGCTTTATTTCATCAATTTAAACCTAAGCTGAGTAATGTACGTTTGTAGCTTCTCTATGTTGCAATCGATTGTGTAACTTACTCTTATTATAACTGTCCTTTTTCAATCATTATAAAAACTTAAAAAGTAGGAGTAGGCCATATGGCCCCTCGAGCCTGCCCCCCATTTAATGAGATCATGGCTGATCTTCTAACCTAATCCCATTTTCCCGCCCTATCCCCATAACCCTTAAGTTTTTAAAAATCTATCGATCTCAGTTTTGAATATGTTCAATGACTGAGCATCCACAGCTTTCTGGGGTAGAGAATTCCATAAATTCACTACCCTCTGAGTGAAGAAATGTTTTCTCAACTCAGTTCGAAAAGGCTGACCGTTAATCCTGAGACTATGAGCCCTAATTTTAGATTCTCCAACCAGGGGAAACAGTCTCACAATATCTACCCTATCAAGACCCTTAAGAATCTTATAGATTTCTATAAGATCACCTCTAATTCTTCTATATTCTAGAGAATATAGGCCTTGTCTACTCAACCTCTCCTCGTAGGTCAATTCCCTCATCCCAGGAACCAATCTAGTGAACCTACGTTGCACCCCCTCTAAGGCGAGCATATCCTTCCTTTGATAAGGAGATCAAAACTGCACACAATATTCTAGCTGTGTTCTCACCAAGGCCCAATACATTTGCAGCAAGACTTCCCTACTTTGTACTCTAACCCCTTTGAATGAACGCTAACATGCTATTAGCCTTTCTAAATGCTTGCTGTACCTGTATACCTAAATCCATCTGAATACTAACACAACCTAGTCTCTCCCCTTCTAGAAAATAATCTGCTTTTCTATTTTTTCTACCTAGGTGAATAATAACTTCACACTTCCCCATGTTATACTCCATCTGCCACCTTCTTGCCCACTCACTTAACCTTTCTATATCCCTTGTGTCCTCCTCACAGCTTACTTTCCCACTTAGCTTTGTATCGTCTGTGAATTTAGATACATTAAGCTCTATTTCCTCATCCAAGTCATTGATGCAGTCTGTAGAGCCTTGGGACATCCTCCCAACATGAAAGACGTTATACAAATGTAATCTTGTTGTTGTTGTAACCAGTTGAGGCCTGCGGCACTCTACTAGTCCCAACCTGCCAATCTGAGGAGTGCCTGTTTATCCTTGCTCTCTGTTTTCTGCCTGTTAACCACTCTTCGATCCATGCTAATATATTACCCTTAATTCCATGAGCCCTAATCTTATGCAACAATCTTTTATGTGGCATCTTGTCAAATGTTTTCTGAAAATCCAAATACACTACATCCACTGGTTCCCCCCTATCTAACCTGCTAGTCACATCTTCAAAAAAAATTCTGAAAGATTTGTTAAACACAATTTCCCCTTCATAAAACCGTGTTGACTCTGCCTAATCATATTATGACTTTCTAAGTGCCCCACGACGACATCCCTAATTATAGACTCTAGAATTTTCCCTACCACCAATGTCAAGAGTATAGATCCCCATTGTTTCTCTCCCACCCTTCTTAAATAGCGGTGTTACGTTTGCGACCTTCCAATCCAGGGAATTCTGGAAGATCAAACAATATATCCACTATCTCTTTTATAGTTTTTAGTATCTTCTAACGTGAAGATAGAAGCAAAATATTTGTTTAGTGACTCTGCCATTTCTTTATTCCCCATTATAATTTCTCCGGTCTCTGCCTGTGAGGGACCAACATTTACTTTTGTTAATCTCATCCTCTGTATATACATGTAAAAGCTCTTATAACCTGTCTTTATATCTCTAGCTAGTTTACTCATATTCCATTTTCTTCCTCGTAATCATTTTCTTGGTTATCCTTTGCTGATCTCTAAAGCCCTCCCAATCCTCAGGTTTACAGCACTTTTTGGCAATAATATAGGCCTCTTCTTTTATCTTTGAATGTTTGCCATTGCTTGTCTACCGTCATATCTTTTAATCTACTTTCCCAGTCTCTTTTATCCAAATCGTCCCGCATACCTACAATGTTGGCTTTATTTAAGTTTAAGACCCTTGTTTCGAACTTAACTACATCACTCTCAAACTTAATATTAAATTCCATTATATTATGGTCACTGCCCTAGAGGAGCCTTAACTTCAAGATTACTGAATAGCCCTACTTCGTTACACAATACAAGATCTAGGATCGCCTGTTCCCTGGTTGGTTCCTCAGGATACTGTTCCAGAAAATTATCTTGAATGCATTCCATAAACTCATCCTCTAATTTACTTATAATCAGTTAAAATGCATTTGTGGATTTTTCTCATCAGCTTCAAGGCCCTTCATAATAATAATAATAATCCTTGCATTTGATATAGCGCTTTTCACGTCGGGAGGACGTCCCAAAGCGCTTCACAGAATATACTGTAAAGTGAATTGACTGTATATTTGTGGGCGAACGCGGCAGCCAATTGCGCACAGCAATGTCCCACAAACAGTCGTAGATTGAAAATGACCAATTTATTATTGTTTTGGGTTTTTTGGAGGGATTATTATTAGGCGTGTGGAGTAAGGAAACTTGCCCAAGGTTTCGCCCTGACTGGAATTGAACTCAGGTCTCTCACTTGCAAAGCGAGTGCTCTAACCACTGAGCTACAGGACTCCATGGCCTTGTTGCTCCCTACCTCTGCGACCTGCAGACCCCACAGCAACCTGTCCGCTCCCTTTGCTCAGCAGGCTCTGGCCTGCTCCACGTCCCCCGCCTGGCCGGCCATTAGCGGTCTGCTTTTCTGCCCCCCATCCACATTTCCTTTGCTTCACTCCCTCCCTTGCCTCCTTCAAGGCACGTTACAAAATCTTCCTCTTCAACCGAGCCTTTGGCCACCCTCCCTGCCTTCCACCCTCCCCGATCCCGACCCCCAGCTCAGGTCCAAATCCCTGACTGTCCAGCGCCTTGCGACGCCCTCCCGATGTGAAAGGTGCCGTACAGATATAATAGTACATTTAATAGAACACAGTACATCTGAATTTCATCCCAGCCCTTCAATAGCAGCAATGTTTTTGCATTGTGTAATATTTACATTCATAGCCTCTCAAAAATACAACATTTTTAGAGGAAGGTTTTTGTTTCAAGATCTTCCCCCATAGTTTCCCTTTAAAACGTTATAAAGCTTTGATGAAATCAGTGAATGTCTCCTGCCAATTGCTCTTTTGCTGCAATAAACCTGACATAGGAGGAAAACGAATCCCCATATTCATAGAGTGACTGGAAATGTTCTGTTAAAGTTATAGGACTTACAGCTTCAAAATTAAGACTGGTTCTGCAAAATTTTCCCCCTTTGTTTTTGCTAGACAATTTCACAAGGTGGAATGATTGAAATAGGGAGCTCACTGTGGTGAATTTCACACTTTCTGTAGTACTGGGTGTTGGACCATTCCTGAAAGTGGCCATTGAGAAAAGCATTGCTTAGAATTGTGATCCTCAACAAAACATAACTGAGGAATACTGATATTGGGTTTATAGAATAACATTTCAAACTATTTCTCATCATAAAATTTCACTTCCTTGCTTCAATTGTATGAATCACTTCTAGCATGTGCGAGATAAGGCAGGTTATTTTTAGATAAACGCCCCGAGGAACTGAGCTGTAATTTAAGAATGAAGTTTCAGATATGTTGCTGTTGTGATTGTAAAATGTTAATTTTTCTACTCTCCATTAACTTGACCTCAGTCGAGCACCCACAGCTACTTTCCATGACAGTAAACATCATGTGGTCCACATGCATTTTGATATAACCAGAGGCTGGCTTTTGACATCTGGCAATGACAGAGTTATCAAGGTAGGAAGAATTGTGTTCCATTTTGTCTTTTGAAATTTTACACAATGGGAAAACACAAATGCTGCAGCTTACTCTGCTTCTGCAATGCATGTTCGAGCCTCTGTTTATCTGCACGACAGTTCACATTAAGCAACGTGTTAGATTTGTATCTGAAATCTTTGAAGACTTGTTCTGCACTGCAGATGGGAAAGACTAGAAAATGACAGTAAGAATGGCTAGATTGGAATATTGAGATTGAATCCCAAGTTATTAAGATGCAATGGAAATTCCACACAGAGCACCATGAGCACCACCAAATCCTGTCATCTACATAGAGCACTGTGATGTGCAATTTGTTATATTACTGCAACACACTCGGAGGGCTGTGTTGTTGGCTCTCAAAAAGAGTAAAAAAAGGATCATTCTTAAAGGAATAAAATGCACGTTGAAACCTTCAAGGGTTAAATTTGAGTTTAGTTAAATGCAAATCTTACAAAGGTCGATCATTTATTCACGGTTTATCTAACTACTTTTTCTCTACAGCTCTGGGATATGACTCCAGTGGTGTCGTGACCTACAGTTGGTAACTATAAATAAAGGGATTCTATCTACTGAACCAATCTACAAATGCAAGACTGTTCTGCAGTGGTTAAGTGGTATGACTGCTTCAGCACAAAATGAAGGAATTTTTCCTTTTTTTGAAAACAACCTTCAAACTGATGAACCGTTTTTGTAGAATGTCAGTTGCACAAAATGTTCACACAAAGCGTAGCTGTGGGACAGTTAGGTTTCCAGAGTGTAATTTGTACAGTTCAGGTGTTTGTATAATTTTGTTGGAATTTTTTTTGATGAAATTAGAACACTTTTGTGAGGTGCCGTTTTCTGAATGTGGTTTTCAGTTTAGTCTATGTGCTGTTTTTGTTCAGTGATATCATTGGTTGGGAAACAAATCCCCTCCTTTAAAAGGGAATTTGTGTTTTATTCTGGTAACCTACATTACATCAGTGATTAGTGCTTTGTGTTTGTATTCCAAGCTTTCCGTCTTAAAAACATGAACTGATTTTGATCAGCAGTTGTAATTTCTACAGAGTTTAGGTTGTGCAATATGTTAGCCCCTTGATCTTTAGGTCCAGCCCAGACCCAAAGGCACAAAAGTTTCCTCTTATCTGTTGGCAATGGCGAACTGAGTTTGGACAGTTTCTAGTTGCCCAGATTCATCAGTAAATTGCTCTTCATTTGACAGCATATACTGAGTGAAAACAGCATGGCTGGTACAAGGAATTGAAAATGTCAGTAGTGGTGTGGGGAGGGATTGGGGTAGATGTTCTCTTCTGAGATGTGAGGAGAGCTTTACTGTGCATTTAATTGTGCTGAATCTGACCTGGGGGTGTTTGGTGCTGATGCTGTGTGCCCCAAATGGGAGGAAAGCATTCCATTTCCCAGCACTATCATTCCTCAGCTTTCTAAGCACAAAAAACATCAGGGGAAAAAAATGCTTTTTAAAAGGGAACTTATTGAACACTGCTCCCAAAAAGAGGGATCGGGAGAGGACTTTAGAGGCTTAACTACCGAAATATACTTTTTTTCTTCCCTCCAAAACAGGTTACTTGTTTGTTACCCAGAAAAATGAATGTTCCAAACAGAAGCGTTAAAAATAGGCTCATGTTTCAAATAGTTCCTACATCTGAAGATGTCCAGGAACACTACATAAATCATGGTGTTTTCAAGAACTTGTAAGGTGCATATATGAATGGTTAAAGCAAGCAAAATGTAAATTCTTGACGGTTTTAATGCAGTTTATAACTGGTACGATGAAATGTCCATATAAAGCAACAGTCGTACTTGTGATTAACATTTCAGAAAGGTACACATTTAATTACTCACTGTTATCAGTAGTAATCATCCAGTATTGCTATAGTTATTGCAGTAGTTGTAGCTGAAGAAGCAATTTTGTTGCTGTACTTCAAATGTTGCACAAACTTAAAATTAAGAAATAGAACTGCATCATAGCTTGGGATTGTTAGGTTATAGTGCAATCGAGCTCCTCATTACTAAACCAAATGAAAAGTAATTTCAGCTTGAAGTTAGTTTTACTGGCTGTAATATATACAATATCCTGTATACAATCTCCATTATGCATTTTCATATTATGACATTTCACATTTTGCTAGATATTTGATCTCTTACATTACCGTTTGTGTTGTATTGCTGGCTTGATGAGATGGTAAGGCAAGGATAATGAACCTAACCAAGCAATGGGAAGGGCAGCATTAGGTTCGAATGCAGGAAATTCCAATTTATTTTTCTGTATTCCTAGATTTTTTGCATTATGAATCAGTATTGTTGCAGAATTTGCTTTTATATATATAATTTCATTTTGTGAATGCCCATATTTTCTGTAATATTAGAGCCTATAGTGTGATGGAGTGCTATTATGTATTAATAGTCATTTAAAATGGTTATTGTAAAGATCCTTGTCTAAAATGTTGTTCTGAAATATTGGAATTGAATACAATATTTAGTATTTAAGTCCTTCCATTTAATTTGATACCATTAGCACTGTTTGTATTATACCTGCTTTGAAAGAAAAATGGAAAAACTTCTCTTGCAAAATAATTTTGCTTTCTATCGTGTTTTTTAGGAAACCAAAAGTCACATAATGACTTGTCCTCGATCTCTGCTGTAATTTATGCAGAATAGGAAACTAATGTCTAAAATACTGACTTTTTTTAAAAATCCTCGTTTAACTTTTTTCTCTTTTTTTCTCTCTCTCTCCCTCTCTCTTACTTTCCCTTCGAAGCAACCCATCACTAATGTATAAGCGGACAGTCATCATGTCTTCCTTTCCCATTCCAATGGTGAGCTGATATATTTGTGAAATGTCACGGAATGGTTAAAATCTACTCTTAGCAGAGGTGTACGTGGTCTGGTAAATACTGTGGAATTTGAAATCTCAACCTTCTGGTTGATTGTTCGGTGCTATCAGGGCTTTCCTACTTTCTGTTTGTTTTAAATAATGCTATGTTTCTTGCATTTGTGCAAAAGTTATTTAGGAATTCAAAGTTGTTTCACTTGCATCAACTTCATTCTTCATTCTCAAATCCTCCCCACACTAACATTAGTACTGGTATGGTTTTTGAAGTCCTCCCTTTAAGAGAATCAATGACATGATTTCCAATACTTGAACCAAGCGACTTATGAAGTGGAGAGTCGCTGTTTCACACTGATAGGTAGGGTCTAGGTATAGGTTGGGTATCTGTTGAATTCTGAGAGAACTCCTTGCCTGCATGCCGGGCAGGTCAAAGTGTTACCTTTTTAATATAATGGTGCCTCCAATTAGAGATCATTTTAAATGTGATTAATATTGGGAAGTATGTAGATTGCTTGGGTGATGTGCCATTTAGATTCAATTGAGAACAATGTGAGGTTGAGGAGGCTAATGAAATGCCTCAGTACATACTGTATGAAGAACTGCCAAATTGTCATTGCTGTGTAATGCATCAGTGCTAATGGATCATTGTCTGCTAATGTTTATGTAGCTCAGCAGTTGACGAAAGCTGAAAGGGCTAAAGGAACAAGAATAGCGACTCAAATAATTGGAAAATTTGCTGCTTAGTAATGATGGGAGACTTGAGGACTGTACCTGATTTGTAGGATTTAACTGCATTCCTGCCCTTCAAATTGACCTGGCTTTTCTCTTCCACTTTTGCACTAGTTTTCAGAAAATAGATCATATGCATTTATGATTCTCTGTTTAATTCATAATTTATCTACAATCATTCTCATCAAAACAATCATTTTACTAACCCGAAATCAGGTTTCATTGTGTCATTACTCATCAAACAAGTAAAAAGCCAATTATTGGTGTACATACTGTGAGAAAGATGATGCCTTAAAATGTAAGGAATATGATGCAAAGTGCACAGGTAACTAGATTCTAGTGAATTATTTGAAATAGGATTCAGTGTGTTCTTGCATTTCTAATCACTGAAGCTTCAGGTGTAAAGCCCAAAGAGAAGCTGTTGTCTTGAAACTGAGTACTTCTGTTGTCTTGTGCAATAAGGTCTCTAACAATATTAAAATATTGTAACTTCACAAATGTCCCTGTTGGGTGAATATCGCCTTCCACTTCATTTGTATATGCATTAAAAATATATACTGTGAATAACTTCTGTTTGACTGACTTGTATTACTGCATTCATTCATTTACGTGTTCAGTACTCACATTTGAAATGGCTCATTTAAGATCACCACTTTCAGAAAGAGGAATTAAGCAAATTTGCCTAAATAATTCTGTAATACTACATACAAATATAGAACCAAAGAAGGATGTATAATAATGATCCTTACATTTGATATGATGCCTTATCACATCTTCTAGATGTTTCAAAGCACTTCACAGAATATGGGAAAATTTGTGTGGCAGAATTTGAGAAATGTTACCCTTCACTTTCCTTTCACTTCACCACTGATAATCCTCCAAATGAGAGAGCAGAGTGATGCAAACTGTGCACTTGATGCTGTGTCCAGTACCATTTAATGTTTGACAGAGAATTGAAACCTGTGAAGGTGAAGGGATGAGATGAACCTCAACTGGTATTTTTCCCCACCCTTTACAGAGCTATTGCAATGTACATAGCTGCTCCTGAAAGCTTTAATCTTTTACTTGATAGTGATCTCTATTCCTTTTATCTGGTTAGCTATTACATTAATTTGCCTATTTTTCAACGTTGGTTTATTTTTTTTATCCCTTGACCCCACACTTCTCTGGCACCACTGACTGATAGGCCACTTTCAGTCTTGTGGCCCCTTCCCCCCCCCCCCCCCCCCCCTCCACTCCAGATTCACTCCTTCACACTCTTGAGCACCATTCAAATCATCTCAACCGTTCGCCTCTCATTGCAGTTTCTTACTCCACCGACACAGTTCCCTAATTTCCCTACGCATGGAGACTTACAAACCCTCATCTCCCCAACTCTCTCTGCATTTGATTACATGTCTCTTACCTAGAATTCTCCAACCCTGAATTCCTGTCCTCCAACTGCCTCGGCACATCTAAATAATGTTCTGTGTCTACCTTCTCAATCCCATTCCACATTTCATATAATCTCCATTTTCAAGATTGTAGTGGTCTGCAATATCTTTATTCCTGTTCTAATCCTGTATTATTCAGAACCACGTAAGATCCAACTGATTCAGAACTCTGCAGACAGATCCACAGCTGAGCTTTCAGCCACTATGCCTCTGCTGGATTTACCTATGCATTGTCTCGCCCTATTAAACATTTTCTTAAACTACCTTTTGACAAGCTTCGGTCATCTTTCTCTCTCCCCCACCCCCCTCCCCCCCCCGTCTTACTTTTTGGCCTACATTGTGTCCTGTACTGTCCCTGTAGGTTGAAACGTTTTTCTACATGAAAGGCACACTAATGATCTAGGCTCACCGTGCAGTGTTGGGAGTGTTGCATTGTCAGAGGTGCCTTTTTTTGAATGAGACTTTAAAACAAGTCAGTTTTGCTTTTGCAGTTGGACTTTAAATAATCCATGGCACAATTTGAAAAGGGAGTTTCTCTCAGTGTCCTGGCCAATAATCCCCTACATAAAATGGTGATTCATTTTGTATCGGTTTGTGGGACATTGCCGTCTGTAAATGTGATCACCTACAGTTCAGTTGGTACGCTGAACAGTAATTGCTTGTGAAGAGTTTGAAACTGTGAGACTCAACATGGCACTTTATCGAATGTAAGGATTATTATAATAAATCCACATTGCTGTGAGAAATGCCAGTTGAGCCTGATCCTAAACCTTACAGATATCCTGATATATCTGAGGATTCCAGTCACCTGTTGGTGGATCCATCTTCTGGTAAGCCTCTTCTGCATTCGGTGACAGTCTCATGAGATTGTGATCTCCTACTCTATGGACTTTGATGGTAATTTCTGGCTTCATGGTCAGTTTGTTCTCTCATTCTCCAGTGAGAGAACATGATGGAGGTTGGACATTAGTAAAGGAAGTGGAAATCTCTATTAGTCCTTTAGGTCCTGCACCATTAATAGGCTTTCAGTCCTGCTATTTATACTGGGATTGTCTCCATTGTATTATTGTGTTGGAGAACAAGAGAAAATGGAGAATATCATAATAGCAATGATAAATTCCACAGTTAGGTGGCCTCTCAAGGCAGCCGTGTGGAAAGCTCAGAGGATTGAGTGTAATCAATATAGATACTTTTGTTTTGCATACTGTCTTATGTTCAAAGCTCTAACCTGCAGTGATACTCAGCTTGTCTCCACAATTCATTATTTTGTGTCAGAACTGCCAGAATTTGATATTTATGATGTAAATCTAGTAGGATGGAAGGAATATTCAACCAACCTAGCGAGATGGGAACCAAGCAGAAAGCTGGAATCTGAGCAGGTATTTGGCAACTAAATAGTGGCCAGCAATCTCAGTACAAAAGAGGAAAAGGTAAATTGTGTTGTCCTAATAGAATACTCAGTAGCGGACTGTACATCTAAATACAACTACTACACCTAGTGTACAGCAAGTGATAGAATTTAGACATATAAACAGGATATATATTTTATAATATAATTCATAATAAAATATATATGTACACTAATATGATTTATATCTGACACCAGAGACTTGTAGAGCAAGAATCCTCAATGTAGATGATGTGGCCTTTTAATAGTTCTATTATGATTAGGTGTTTTCACAAGATTGGTTTGGATGATGAGAGCCCTTTGGCCCATCTGATCTCATCCTCCTATGATATCCGCCCTACCACTCACACATTGAGTTTTTTTTTAAATGAGTTCAGTGTCCTGGCCTCAACCACCTGCTTTTTAACATAATGATACATCAAAGGGGGCTCTGAACTGCCTTATACATTAACTATGCTTCAGATTAACTGCATTAATTACTTTAATAATTAATTTACACAAATGGAACTTGCGAACTTCTCGAACATTATATCAGGAAGTTACCGTTTATTCCAGAAAGTCTACACTTCCTTTTAAAGTTCACTTCACATCCTCAAGTGGTCCCAACAGTTGTTGCAGCCTCACAAACATTACCTGAACACTGGCTTTATTCTCTGGAAGATTTCCAGAACATGCCAATACAGCTGCCTCTGTAACTGAGACTTTGGCTCTTCACTCTCTAAAGAAACATCAAATAATGAACAGTTCCTTCAACAACTACTTGCATTTATATAGCACCCTTTATACGAGGTAGCATCCAGGAGCACTTCTAATGCAATATGATAATTGGATTTACTTCATTCACTAACATTATGAATAGAAAGATACGATTTGAAAGATAATAACTTGGTTAAAAGAAGATCCAACATTCAGCTGAATATTATTAAATATTCTATTCAGAAGAATTAAGAAATTAGAAATGAAAATCAAATGTTCAGGCTGTATATGGATAAATCCATCATCTGTAACAGAGGGTATGAGGTATTCGTAATGTTAACAAATGCAGACATTCCAAACCCAATATAGTTATGTGCCAAACTGCGAGAACAGAACAAGAGGACTCAACAACAACAACTTGCATTTATATAGTGCCCTTCACGTGAGGGTTTCAGCGGCCTATGTGAGACAGTGTTGGAGCCGGGTGAGGTTGCGGAAGTGGGGAAGGCAGAGCGGTCATGGCTCAGATGTGGGGTAGAAAGGATAGTTGAGGGTTAAACAAGACCCCAAGGTTCCGGACTGGCTTAGCAAGGTGGAGTGTGCAACCATGGATGGTGATGCTGTCAGTGCCTGAGGTGAAGAGGTGCTGACGGGAGCCAATCAGGAGAGCCTCGGTCTTGCTGACGTTCAACTGAAGAAAGTTAGCTCTCATCTGAGGCTCGACTATGCAAACTCACTGCTTGTCGGCCTCCCTAACTCCTCCCTCCACAGGCTGCAGATCATCCAGAACTCTGCAGCCCATGTCTTCTCCCGCACTAGGCTCTGCGACCCTATCACCCCCATCTTTGCCCAACTCCACTGGCTTCCCATCACACGGAGGATACAGTTCAAGATCCTGGTCCTCACCTTCAAAGTCCTCCATGGTCTTGCTGCCCCCTACTTCTCCAACCTCCTAACCCTCTACCATTCTGTTCGCTCCCTCCACTCAGCGGGCTCTGGTCTGCTTCATGTCTCCTGCCTTGCTCGCCCCACTATCGGCGGGTGGGACTTCCGCCACTCTGTACCCACCCTCTGGAACTCCATCCCGCAGTCCCTGCATCTCGCCACCTTCAAGACCCACCTCAAGACCCTCCTCTTCGACCGTGCTTTCGATTTCCCTGCTTTCCCGTTTGCCCTCCCCCACCCGACCCTTAGCTTGGGTCCGTAACTTTGTCTGTCCAGCGCCTTGGGACATCCTCCTGATGTGAAAGGTGCTATACAATTGTAATTTTGTTGTTGTATTCAGCTGCATAGAAAACTTTTTACATGATGAGAACAGTTATCTTACACTCTTGGCTCCAAATCTATAATTTAGTTTTGACATTTCTCTCAGAATTCTGAACATCAGTCACTTTTCATTATTTTCACTTTTATCTTTTGCACCATCAGTATTTTTTATTCAGAATGGATCATTATTGGATTCCTACTTTCTACTTGATCAATAAACTCTTTGTGAGCTAATACATTTTTGTGGTGTTTATCATCTTTGGCAAGATCTTTACATACTTCCACAACAATAAAACCGAGCTTCAGATTTTGTGCATTAAGGCCCCAGATGTCCATAATTCTACCTAGTCTTAGTCTGTAAAACCATTTTGTATTGAAATGTAAATTCTTGGAGAACTTTGGAAAATTCTTTAACTCAAGTTAATTCCTTAATTTGCTAGCCTTTTTTTATAAAAAGAACTGTGGAAGATAACTTTCTAATTGCTCTGCATCAATCTGCTCTTAATGTGTCATTTAGTGTAGAGAGGGTTGTATGATAGCTGTTGGAAAAATGCTTTCAGTCTATTGGAATCCCCCCAGACCTAATCAACTCCCTCATAATGTATGTCAGTGCTACACAAATCTGCCCCGTCTCCCTAAGTACCCTGGATACAGTTCATCCGTCTCAGGGGATTTGTTAGTTTTAAGCCCCTTGGGTCTATCCAGAATCTCAGCCTTACTTATGTTAAAGTCCTGGATGTTAAGGGGCATGTTTCAAGATGAGGTTACGACTCTTAAATATCCATGTTAATAAACCTCTGCCATTTGCTGCCCCTTGAAGGGTGCTATATAAATGCCAGTTGTTGTATTGCATTTGCCCTTCCCCTTCACAGAGTTTTTCAGCACAAACAGTGATTTGTTCTACGTGCTTGTCAAAGAAACTGTATTGACATATTCAGTCGAGATAATCTGAAGGCCATCCCAATGTACTGAGAGCACTTGAATCAGGTTTTCAGAAATAATATCAGAGAACCTTTGCTCGGCTGAATGGTCTGCCTTCATTCCATAAGACCCTTTTCTTCTGTGGTATTTATTTCAACATAATTTTTCATCATCCAGCTTATGAATTCATGTGCTGCATATCAAGCAGACTTGCAATCACATCAGTAGATTGATTTTTCCTCAGCATAGCCCTGTAAATCTCCCATTACATTGTCACTTGCACTTGAAACACTGCCAGAAGAGCATATAGACGCCAGCAAGTTTTAGAATGGTTGTGGTGAAAAATCCCTAAACAAAACCATTTTATATGTCAGTAGACCATTCTCCCTAACTTTTACCTAATTTTAGAACTTGAAGCACATCTGCATACTGTATTTTAGTTAGATACCCTATTTTTTGCAATCTTGATCACCTTTTATATCATTGTAGCTGAAAGGTATTGAAAAGCTGTAGCTCAGAACAGTACAGCTTCTATGAGACAGTTGACATTGTCTCCACGGTCTTAATTATATGATCACTTTGATGTCTCCAACTGGCTTCTATTTTCTCTGCAGTTCCCATGGCTACGGGTCTGCTTGAGATAAGGACCATTTGGCTTGTCAAATTCAGATTCTGTAGTAATATAAAAATGTTTCTCTTATCTACTAACATTATTACAGTAGTTGTCGTGCAGTTACAATACAAGTTAATTATTTTGTAAGACATCACAGCACACAGAGCCTTTCAGGAGCAAGATTAACGTTTTAGTGCAACAAATACACTCTGTTGTGCCTGCCTGGCTGGCAATGTGTTGCATCAGGTCTGCCCTTTGTAAGCACGAGTTGTTCCAAAATGGAGAGCTACATGGTTTGAATTACCTCTAACAATCACTGTTGGTTGTTGATTGTTGTATGTTAGGAGCCCAAGTAAGACTAATGCAGGCTGTTCAATGTCAGACTGACACAACTACCAACTGACCTCTCCTCAAAGGATTGATTAGTGGCCATGACTTTAGACAACAGACCATTTGACACTGATAATCACCCTGTAATAGTCCTTACATTTGATTCAGCACAGTATCACATTGTTAAAACACTTCACAGGATTTACTATAAAGTGCGATTTTGTGAGAGATCGCAGAAACCAAAGTGTGTGCAGCAGTGTCCCACAAATAATCATGGTGTGAATAACCAATTTTATTTGGGAGATTGTTGGCCAGGACAAACACTTGCAGAATACTGGAAACTTTATGTATAACACTATCACATTGTTCCCCAAATTTGCCCATTGTCCCAACGATGGAATTTCACCCTTCAAAGCTAGTGTTAGCTCCAGGCTTAAACCATTGCCCTTCATAGAAAATAATCACTTTTACCAATGTGGCTTCATTTTAGTCTTAATGCTGTGCTAATAGGCTTCCATGGTCCCACACCAAATACAAGATACTTTGTATTCCTTTCACATCAGGCTCAAGAATTTAATTAAAAAACAATTTCCTGTTCTGCCATCAGAAGTTATATTGCCACTACAATACCACACAAATTGGCTACAAGCCACTTTTTATTAAAATCTTGGAAATAAAATAGAAATCCGTATAAATGAAAGATAGTTCTGCTTTTCTTTCTCACCCACACAGTATCACATCCTACCTCTTTAAATGTGCTTATGGCCACCTGCCCCTCTCCATTCTTTGCTGCACAACCCTGTCCCTCGCAAGCATTCTGAGATGTTACCCCATATGAAGGATGCTATATAAATGCAACTTCTTGTTGTTGTTGGAGGGGCAGATCAGTCAATGGAGTAGGGATTACTACCACTCTGCTCCTGTTAACAATGCAAGCCAAAGTCCTAACGGGGAGGGTGATTTCTGCTGGACGAAGAGCAAGAAACTTGCCAGAGAGCACTCTGTAGCAAGCTTTGTGGTTTTAGCCGGTTAGCCTCCAGCAGTACACACTGTCTAAACTCCCCAAGCCTAAACTCTTGCCAATTTGTACCTAATCTCCAAACTTAGGTAAACAGGGTGCATTCTTTCAGAGAGAGAGACAGTGTATATTCTATTCCAGATGCAGGGAGATTTCCTTGTAAAGGTGGCACGCATATATATGGAACCCAGTCCGGTTTGGACTGAGTTAAGAATGATGATGATTTTCCGCATATGCCAGACAGACGAAGCAATGCGCCTCCACTTGAGCTTTTCTCTTTGTATTGTAGTAGCTGCGACCTAAACACTCAACAGGAACGTTCTCCAGAAATATATTTATTTCTTATCTTTGCTCTCAGTGCAATTGACCTTGACTAATTTGATTGTTGGAGTGGCGTCTTCAAACTGCATCTAACAATTCTTATGTAGCACAGTTTGGTGAAACTGCTGCAGTTATGTCTGCAGCAGACTACAGATTTAGTAGATGAAGCAGACACAAATTAACAAAGTGTTGTGTCAGACAAAGAGTAATCAATACCCATGTCATTTGAGATTAGTGTCTTCATCACTGATTTCTGAATTGATCTGAACTTGAGAAGTGAACGACAAAATCTTGAAACATTATTCTCCTCAAGAGCATGAGTGTTTATTTCGCCCAGGTCTCTCTCCACCTGACAGTACTTACACATTACTATGTCACATTTCCCAGTGAAGTTGTGTCCCACAGAATTGTTGAGGCATATCAAACAAAATGAAAAAAATGGAAACAAATGTAGAGGTTGAATGGAAATAGAATCCAGTCTTTGACAGAAATACATCCTCTAAGGGATGCAGTCATGATGAACGCTATTGCAGAACTGAAGTCAAGTCATTGCGATATGAAGTTGTCAATTGTTCTGTCGTGTTGAAGCCCAAAACATCACTTTCATTACAAAGCAATGGTGCATGAAGCAGATGTCATTTATCTGTACTGGACAAAGAACATGTTCTTTAACAAAGAATAATTATGTTATTGCAGAGCCTCTTGTGGAAACATTGGAAGGGAGCGATGTTTAGAAACAAAAAAAATCATATTTTTAAACCATTTACCTTCATTTTCACATCATATGATTTTCTTTAAAAAGATGAATTTAATTGATTGTCATATAACCTTAATATGGTAAAGTTAAATGTCTGTGTGTGATATTATTAGAGCCATATATATATACATATATAATCTATATATTATATATGTATATATATGACTCTGATAATATTTAACCCTTAGATGTTGCACAGTATTGTTTTTTTCTCAGATTGCCTATAAATGTACTTGCTTTACTTGGCAGTACGCACTTTATATAATAGGATTAGATCTAGGTTTAAATGGCTGGTCTAGATTTCGCTTCCCTTATCTGGGAGACAAAGAAATATTTGCAGAGCCAATTCTCCATATAGTCTATAGTGGATTAACTTGCAGAAGCATCAGGTTAGATGGACCAAATGTTTTTTTTTGTTTCTGGTTTCTCATGTTCCCATGACTGTCAGAGGAGGATGAGATGAGATACTAGAATATTTGCCCCCACCTGATTGATAGAACAAGAAACTTGTTACAACCGCAGACACTAAAGTGGCACACATCCTGCTGAAGAAGTAATACATCTCAGAAACCTCCACATGCAAAAAAATTATATCGTACCACTTGGAAAAGCGAGAGGAATACCTCCCCAGTATGATCAATAGTCATGAATAAATAAACAAACAAATAAATATTACTTACATTTAATGTAGCAACCTTCATGGCAGAAGGATGACTCACAGTCTTCATGGGATTTACTGTAAAGTGCAGTGGCTGTATTTTGCAGGCAAATGGGGCAGCCAAATTGCACATGAAAATGTCTAACAAACAGCTTTGAAGTGAATTACTAGTTTTATCTGAGGGATTGTTGACCAGGACACCGGGAACAATTTCTCTTTTTGAATATTGCAATGGATCTTTAATATGCTCCTGAGCAGACAGATAGGACCTTGGTTTAATGGCCCATCTGAAGGACAGCAACACAGCACATCCCCAGCACTGCTTTACAATGTGAGCTGAGAGTATATGAGTGGTAAGAGTGCTACCAACTGAACCAGGTTGGTCGATACCTAATTGCCCACAAATTTCTCAAGCTTGAGACAGCTATTTAATTATGGTATGGGAGAACTCCCTCACGCAATGTAGATTTACTTTATCTAGTTTGATTGAACCCTGCCCCCTTCCTCCAAAATATATGTGCAGCTATACAAGCCACTTTGGAATATTTCTTTACATTATTGCAGCTTCCCCAAGACTCAAGGATATTGGTATCAGACAGCTGTGATGCAGGATGTCAGCCTGGATCAAGTAGTGCCACTCTCACAACAACAACTTGCACTTATATAGCGCCTCCACGCAGGGTAGTGTCTCAGAGCGCTTAACAGTGGCAGAGCCTGACTCAGAGCGGGGAGAAATGACTGTAAGCACAGTCGAAAAGGAAGGTGCTCGAGCCACAGATGGCGGTGAATCATGAGGCTGGATTTCTGCCATCCACGCTCGAGCATCCAGGTTTGTGTTTTGAGTAAACGAAGATGACTGTTGTACTAGGGGGAGCGGGTGAAATTGGAAACAACCCTGGATTTCAGGGGAGCCAGGGAATTAAAGGTTGTGGAGAGATGGTCATTCAGCAACTTGATGGCTGCATCAGGATTGCTGGGGGTGGAGGGCCAGAGGGAGAAGAGGTCCAAGGAAGAGAGGGCATTTGTGAGGGACTCAGGAGGAAGCTTTTTCCAGGGGTGGAAAAAATGGCTGAGGGTTTGGAAGAGGGGAGGGGATGTGGGAGGAGAGGGAGATGAGGAAGTGGTCCGAGATGGCCTTGTCCATGATAGACAGGTTGGAAAAGTCAATGCCATGTGTTGAGGGTAAGGTTTAGGTAGTAGAGGAGGAGAGGAAATCCGAGGAAGGCAGTGAAATCTCACCTCTGAGTCAAAAGATTGCCTGCTTAGGTGGACATTAAAGATCCCATGGCAAAATATCGATGTGAAATGAGCACATCTGATAGATATATTCCTTCTCTTCTCCCCCCCAATAGAGACTATGCTGCTAAATAAAACATTACTGACAATGATAGCTAAGGTACTTTTTAAAAAATATATATAGTATGATCCACCTGTGAGAGAATGTAAAACAAGCTCCTTCCAGGTTTCTTGTCACCTTCAGTTTGCTAGCAAAGGTGTTGATTTTGATATACTGAAGCTAAGTGAAGGCATTTACATTCAGTCTGTCAAAATCAATGCCTCTGTTGGTGACAAATGTCTAGTGTTGGTGAAAAAATGTTTTTCAAACAATGATTGTTTGTTCCTTTCAGATTTTAGGACAATCCTTTGCTTCTTTCATTTATTTATGTCACTCGTAATGACAGCCTTTAGATGCAGTATGAAGCATTGTCTGCTGGCTGGATGCACCATATAAAAGAGAGAAACAAAAATAGGAATATAGCAAAATATAGTGTAAAAGGATTTTTAGAAGTCTTGATACTAGTTTCTAGTTTATTTTCATTCACGTGTATGTGATCTGTCTATCTCTCTGTTGATCTGCCTGCTTCTCAGTCTGTGTTTCTTATTCGACCACTTTACCTCAGTCTGTTTTGCCTCCAATGTGCCTCTTTTCATTACTCTGTCTCTCGGTCGCACTGACTTCCTTCATCTCGTCTTTCACCCTTGTTTGAGTGAGTAAATTATTTGTTAACATTCTGCATCAATAATATTGTGTTTAAAATATATATAAATTGCTCCGCTCTTGATTTAAAGCAATAGGGAGCATTATGTGTTAGAGATTCCCTAAGTTTCAAATATGAATTATAGTTTTGACCATATTAAAACCCGAATCTGGAAGATAAAAGAGTGACTCGCATTTAAGATGGCCAAAGTGAAAATGATGTCCACCTCTCAATTATACAGATAATTCGAATTCAATACTTGGAGAATCTCCTAATTTAGACCACAATTTAGACTTCAACACTAATATGAATAAACTATGTTCAAAGTCAGCTTTTAAAAGGCAGAAACTCTCCTTGAGTCTCAGCCAAATACCAGCATTGATTCCAGTTAGCAGCAACCAGCAGTGTGTGGTCCAGTTGGTATTATACCAATGACCCGAATTAATAAGCCAAATCAATTATTTGAGTATAGTATAAAGAATATTAAATGCAAATTGAGGTAGGTGTTATCTAACCTTGTAATGTGTTTGACTTTGTTAGGCCTCTTTCTGTTTATTATTCATAGAAAGGGATTTGATTCATTGGTAAAACTGCAGAGAAATACAACTAGGATTGTTCTTACTTCAGCTCTGTGAGTTATCAAGATATATTGAAACGAAATAGACTACTTTATTTGGATTAAGGAACACTCTAAGACAGTAATTCATTGAATCTCCTATGACCTTTAATTCCATTTCTATTCTCACATCAAAGTTTCCTCATGTTTCTACCAAAACTGTACTTCCTCAAACAGCTCTACAAGTTCCACTTAAACACCTCGAGTGCATCCAGTGCCTGCAATCTATCTGACACTGCTATCCCATGAACTATGGAAGAAACCTAATATTTTACAACTGTCTTGTGTGGAAAACAGCATCAACTATTGTACTAAAAAAAACACAAAAATAATGACTGTTTATAGTTTCAATATGCTGCTCAGAATATTTTTTGAAGGTAGTTCCATCGCGCAATGGTTCTTTGTTGAAGGATAATTTTTCCATCCTGTGCAGATAAATGAAATTTGTCTTCGAGCTCCATTGCTTTATAATGAAAGTTATGCTTTTGGTTGACACACCACACATCATTGGTCAACTTTATTTTGCAAATGACTGATCTTCAGTTCTGAAATAGCAATCATAACTGATGCTTTCCCCAGTTTTATGGACTCCACTAGAAGACTAGTTTGTCTTGAGCTTCACCTCATTATTTGTTTCATTTACCCCACATTGCTGTAGCTCAGTGGTTAGAGCACTCGCCTCGCAAGTGAGAGACATGGGTTTAATTCCTGGCAGGGCAAAATGTTGGATAGGTTTCCTTACTCCACACGCCTCTGTTTACCTAGCAGTAAGTAGGAACCCGTTTGTTAGTCGATTGCTGGATGGCATTTCCAGGGGCAATAATTCCTTCAAAAAAAAGAATAAATTGGGATCACTTCAATCCACGACTGTTTGTGGGACACTTCTGTGTGCAATTGGCTGCTGCGTTTCGCCCACAAACATACAGTCAGTTCACTTTACAGTATATTCTGTGAAGCGCTTTGAGACATCTCGAAGATGTAATAAGGCACTACTTCAATTGCAAGGATTATTATTACTGGCAATATATCATTGTGCGCATAAGATATTTTGGCCGTTTGGCCTGAAAATAG
Source organism: Callorhinchus milii (assembly GCF_018977255.1). Taxonomy (NCBI): domain Eukaryota; kingdom Metazoa; phylum Chordata; class Chondrichthyes; order Chimaeriformes; family Callorhinchidae; genus Callorhinchus; species Callorhinchus milii. The sequence goes on along the minus strand of NW_024704745.1, from coordinate 15,039,425 downwards.
TTGCGTGAGCAGCAAAGGAGTGTGTGTCTCCTTTGTCAACAGGTGATGTGATGGAATTCCAGAGAGTGAGGCATAATGGCTGGAACTTCACCTGCCGGTGATCGGAAGGATAGGGTAGGAGAAATTTACTGGAGCGATGCCTGCTGAGTGAAAGGAGGGTACATTGACAAGTACATTAAAACAACCGAAACACACTTAGAACTGACTTTTTGCCCACAAAATTTACAGTAAATTCACTTTACAGTATATTCTGTGAAGCGCTTTGACACGACTTGAAGACGTGATAAGGCGCTATATCAAATGAAAGGATTATTATTTAAAACAAACAGCAAGAGCAAAGCTACCAGTTTTCAGATGGAAATTGGAAAAGAAGGGTGGAGAGAAGATTTATTCATCTTTGCAATACCATATATACCCCACTAACATTGAAATTACAATTCATGCCAGTTTTTGACTGTAACAATGAGTTGTCAAAGTTATGTGCGGTGATTCAGTACAAGGAGAATAGGTTGCAGTTGATAGTCTGGTATAGAAATGGCAGTCTGGTAATGTGCTACTGAGCATAAAGAAAATCTTCCTGGTATCTGTCTTGAAATTGTTCTTTACGACTCTAGACCTTGTTCAACTGTTGTGGTGCATCCTAAAGTATTGATCTAGGTTTCACTTTTTCAATCCCATTTACAACAACAACAACAACAACAAGATTCCATTTATAGAGCGCCTTTCACGTCAGGAGGACGTCCCAAGGCGTTAAAATGTTAAATCTCCGAGATCCCCTCTGAGATGTCTTGCCCCCAAACTGAAGGGGACTAGCTTGTAGGATTGTTGCTTGGAGCTCAGAATCGACTGCACTTGATGTGGAAATGAGCAGAATCTGACTTTGAAGCTGTCCGGGATGCTATCCCACATGAAGGGCGTTATATAAATGTAAGTTGTTGCTGTTGTTTTGATTTATCCATATGAGCAATAAAGAACAGCAACATGTCTGTTGTCTAGGGGCTATAAGAGATAGTGTCAACATCTGAAAACATAGAGCAGACAAACGCGTAAATTACAATTTCCAAATAAATATAAATAGCTGTTTATCAGGTGAGATAAAACTCAACTAGAAAGCTTGAAAATGAATGTCCCGTTGATTAGAATCAAATCATTCAAAAGAGCAGCAGAGCAAGAGAAGTCAACAATATCTTCTTGACTTTTCATGAATAGCATATTCTGCCAAGGAGAGGAAGTTTGTGGAGCAACAATTTGAAAATCAATGCTTTGGAAATCTCAATTAATTCTGGACTGATGCTTTCACTAACACTGTCACTATAATTGAGTTTATTCACAAAACTTAATGAGGTGCACAAACTTGCAAACAGCTGAGAATTCAATCATCCCATGGAAATGTGTTGCGTTTCAATACATTTGGGTTAAGTGTCAGCCTGGCTCAGTTGATAGCATTCTCACCTCTGAGTCAGAAATTTGTGCGTTCAAAGTACCAGATCGGGATTTTGACTTGTTGGGTGTTACTCCAGTGCAGTGCTGGGTGAGTGTTGCATTGTTGGGGATGTCCTTCAGGAGAGACATTAAACTGAGGTCCCACTGTGATCAGGCAGTATATCATAAACAAAATAATTTATTTATTATCTCCCCTTGTTCATGTACTGAGAATTTTAATACCAAGTGGAAAGAGTATAATTAGGAAGCACCAAGGAATCATTTAGCAGAATTATTTACTTTCTCTTAGGAAACAGTTAATAATAATCCTTGCATTTTATAGCTGTGGTGGTTATTAGTGAAAGGCAATTTTGTATGGTTTGTGCAAATTTGATAAAATGAGTAAATTTAAAGGGATTAATTGGAAAAATTGTAACAGACAAACTAACGAACTGAAACAGAAAAATATCCAGACACTGTGTGCCAATAAATTGGAGATACATTTACTATAATTTAACAAAGTTCCTGAGTTCCTAGGAGGGATTGAGTGGCCAGCAGCAGAAGAGATGTGTAGGTGTACAGGGTAGTCTCTCTGGGCCTTATTCCTGTCTGTATGTTTATGTTTGGTGGTAATCCCAGAAGATTGAAAGGTAGCAAATGCTACGTCCTTATAGAAGCAAGTGAATAAGAGTCAATCCAGATAACTACAGACCAGTGAGTTTTTCATCAGTATTAGGAAAATTGGTAGAATGTATCATCAAAGGCAGAGTGAGTGCCCATTAGACGATATAAACTTTTAAAGGATAGTCAGCATAGTTATGTGAAGGGTGCCTTATATCCAAACAATTTAACAGAATTCTTTGGTAGAATTAGTGAGGCAATAGATAGAGGAGGATGTCATCCATGGATATCATCTAAATAGATTTTCAGAAGGTTTTTGATTAAGTCCACGTGAGAGATTAATAGCTATAATTAAGATGGATGGAATTGGAGGTAACCTTATGGCATTGATTGGAAAATGGTTAGCAGATAGCAGGCAAAACAATGGGAAAAAGGAACATTCTCTGATTGCTAGGCAGTGCCAAGTGATGTCCCACTAGCTGTATATAAAAGTGCATGTAAGATTAGTGGGGTGTATATCCACGTTTGTAAATGGCTCTTAAGGTAGAAGGTAAAGCTTCTGAGTAAAGACTGAGTAAAATGGGGTTCATTAGTATATTTATTGGAGTTAATGCCAAAGAAGCTGGGAGAAGGGTCGAGGTGTAGTGAGTAAGAAACTAGTGATGTGGCACCAGCACTCGCTGTTCACCACCAGGAAAAATCTGGTGATTAAGTGTGAGGCCCTCTGTACTTGGCCCAGGTCTGGCCTTTGACCAAGAACAACACCATTGCAGTCACCAGAGAGGTCTTCCAACTGATCTGGGGGTCCAAGATGAATTGTGTCCTTAGAGACATGATGCACAAAACCCCAGAAAAGAGGGGGAAAGGGGTCCTTAACGTAGCCCTGATCCTCATGGCCAACTTTGTGTGTAGCTATGCTGGCAACAAATGCTGCTATGTCCTGGGTTTCCACTGTACCTGGTGCTAAGAAGGGTGGGTCTGGCAGAACTGCCTTGAAACGTTCCACACAGTTGCAATGTACCCTGAAACACCTATCCTATGTTGAGAAATTCCTGAAGAACACCATCCCAGACCCCCGAGCAATCACCAACAGGTCTGCGTGGCAGGTAGTGAAATAGTTCGAAAGGGGGAGAGGGCAGACCCGATCGGGAGGTACACTGTGGCGACAGCCAGCTAGGTCTGGCAAAACACCTTGTCACCAGCCCTGACCAACAACCATCAGGACACGGCCTGGCTGGCAATAAAAGGGGCTCCTCCCCCTCAGGGCTTCCATGCAAAGTCGAGGTCTGGGCCACTCAGCACGCTGCCCTCGGGCCGGTTGCAGAGGCCAGGAGACCGTGGACCACCTCTTCCTGGAGTGTTGTTTCGCAAAGGTGGTTTGGAGAAGGATGGAATAGTTTCTCTCACTGTCACGGCACTCAGTGCTGTACAGCGAAACCCACATCGAGTGCGCCTGGAGGATCATACACTCGGTACAGGAGGCCCTTTGGCACTCCTGAAACCAGGTGCTCTTCTGGCAGAACGAGGTGGTAAGAATATGGAACAAACAGCCTTAGCTTCATGTTTGTCCAGCCAGGGTCACCTTACTGGTTTGGACTTTGGCTTGCAGGGGTTAACAGAAGCTGAGTGGGAAAAAAATCCAGCCCTTCCACATCTTGCTGTCAAGCCAAGCTGGCTGGTGTGTCATCAGCAGTGCCCTGGAGTGCTGCAGAGCCGCATGGCTCAGGAACTAGACTCCAGAGACCGCCACAGAGAATTAACTCGATTACGACATTCCATGGCGAAGCTTGCTACCCTGAGCCAGCTCAGCTCCAAGGATACCCTGCTTATCTTCCCCTAAGAAGGATACATTATCAAAACACAAAATACTGCAGATGCCCGGAATCTGAAACGAAAACAGAGAGAGCTGGGAACACTCAGCAGGTCAAGCAGCATCTATGGAGAAAGGAAAGTGAGTCAACTTTTCGGGTCCACAACCCTTCGTCAGAAGGAGACATTGTCATCTATTTAAAGATTTTCATATACAGTATGGGGGAGTGGGGGTGGGGGTGGGGTCCTTACACAGACAACAACTGAATATGGAGGGTTGCATTTTCCTTTTGGTGGTTAATAGAGTAATTGTGACTTTAATTATAAACTGGATATCTTGAAACAAATAGAATTATTTGCACTTTCAGTCTCATCCAACAAATGTGAGACAAATTGTCATTAATGGCTGCATTATCACTGCAAACTAAACCCATTGCTACCAATGTTAGTAAAGAGCAGAAAATAGCTGGAATAAAAACAAAGGAGGAAATAGCAGCTACCAAGAGGTCAATCAATTTATACTCTACTGTCAAACTGCTGGGTCAACCTCACTGCTGAGGTGGATAGAATAGGTAAGCTGGAACTATTTATTGTTTTCTTCAATAAGGAAATCTTATTTTTAAACTAGCTTTTTTTCCGCAAGGACACAGCTGGAGAAATGCTGTCCTTAGCAGGGCATATGTTTCTCTTCTTTTATATTTTGTAAGGATTGAAATGATTTACTGACTCTTTCATTCACCATATTTCTCAGAAGTGTGCTTCTTTTTGTCTACCACTTGGAGGTGCACCAAGGCTCCCTTTGATTGTTGCTGCTGTCTGGTTGCGATTGAACACAAACTCAGTGAAAGGGGAATTAAACCTTCATCTTACCCTGTGCTGGGGCTGTACATTGATTTGCAAAGCTACAGTGAGATTCTAGTTAATCATCAAGTAGAAAAGGCAAATAGACAATAAAACTGTCACTGTTTTATGCAATGAAAAATAAGATATGTAACACGGAGATCTGAAATCTCTCCACTGAGGAACCACTAGTGAGCCTAACTGTAGGAAATATCGAGCCTGCCTCAAGTATTATGATGCCTGCAGTACAACTTGACTCTGAGACAGCTGTGACTTTTTGCCTTTGCAGATTCGCATCGAACAGCAAGGAGCCATTAATACTATGTGGGAGAATGGGAAGAGAGCACTAGGTATTCGCTTTGTACACAGAAACAAAACTAAATATAACTAATGCCACTTTACTCATTTTGTGCAATAAATTATTTTTTCTCTGACTTTTTGACCGTGCCTTGTCATCTTTCCTGTGCCCACATCCACTCCCACCCCCTCGCACCTCAACAACCTTGGCTTCCACCCCTGTTTAGGAGCAAACCCTAGACTGTCCAGCTCCTTGGGATGTCCTCTTGGTGTGAAAGGTGCTACATAAATGTAAATTGGTTGTTGTTGTTGCCAGGTGATGCTCATTTTTATTGTCATTAGGATCTTCATTTGTCTTAACTTGTAAACCAGGAGACACAGTGGAGAAACTGATATCAAATCAGAAAATGCTGGTAAAGCACAGCAAATGATAGCTAATTTTTCAAATGTGACTCTTCATCAGTCTTTGTTAATCTGCCAAAGTTGTCTGGCATCAGCAACTACTGTAAATGTCACTGTCTACATTCAGTGCAGATAACTGGCAAGGCAGGGGAAAATGCTGATATTTATTCGCTTTGGAAATCATACATAATTCATTCAGGTTGTTGAGCCTTGGCACTTTAAGCACTGCCTTTCAGTTCTAGGTAGGTAATTTGTTAAGGTCTTGTACAGTGGTATTTTCACTAGCTCCTGCTTGATCAGCATTCTTTGTCTGGCCTGCAGCTCTCATTGCATAGAACACTCTTGGTGGGGTTTGCATGCATGAAACTTTTATACTGCTCCAGAAGTGTTAAAAGTATCTTCAACTTGGTTTAAATTGATGTCGTCTTTAAAGATGTAATTAGTTTAAATTAAAAATTGTGCATAAACACTGTGTCATTGGAATCGTCAAGGTCACATATTAGCTGTAGAAAGGCTGAATTGATGAGTTAATATTTCTTAACAGAATCAGCGGCAATTTTTTTTAGTGCTTCTTAATAGTGGGAGATTGTATTATAAAGAAAGGAAAAAAAACATTGTTTTTGTGATTTGTGTAAGAATTGCCCCAGCACCTAGAATTTTATCAAAACCAACAAAATGTTTACTTTGACAAGATTCTCTTCCTTAAATGAAAGTGCACTTTGATCGTTTCTGATTTTCTTGAGAAACATAAATTAAATTAAAGTCTTGTGGCATTTAAATTATTCATGAACAGGTCAATGAATAATATAAGAGAATTCCTTGAGCTAATTTATAAATGCTTACCTTCAGAAGGGTTTACAATTTTTAAATTTAATAATATAACACAATTTACAACCACATAGTGGTTTTCACTTTGGAGGACTTCCCTCTTTGACTGTACATTCTCGCCCGACTCCACTGGCTTCCTATCCTTCAGAGGATCCAATTCAGGATCCTGGTCCTCACATACAAAGCCCTTCATGGCCTCGCCCCATCCTACCTACACAGTCAGTTTTAGACCCCATCTCACAAGCATCACACTATACATACCTCAGTACTCTGCAAAATATAGCCTACAGCATTCAAAAAATAAAATTAGGCAAGCAAGATACAGCTATGAGCTTGTCCTGACTGTGACAACATGGAAGGTTTGTGGAGTCCTGTAGCTCAGTGGTTAGAGCACTCGCTTTGCAAGTGAGAGACCTGAGTTCAATTCCAGGCAGAGGGCGAAACCTTGGGCAAGTTTCCTTACTCCACACAGAGCCTAATAATAATCCCTCCAAAACCAAAACCAATAATAAATCGGTCATTTTCAATCTACGACTGTTTGTGGGACATTGCTGTGCGCAATTGGCTGCCGCGTTCGCCCACAAATATACAGTCATTACAGTGTGTTCTGTGAAGCGCTTTGGGACGTCCTCCAGACGTGAAAAGCGCTATATCAAATGCAAGGATTATTATTATTATTATTATTATTACCTCTGCGACCTCCTAATCCCCTATCAACCCGCCCGTTCCCTCTGCTCAGCCGGCTCCGGCCTGCTCCACGTCCCCGACCCACCCTCCCCCATGGAATTCCATCCCCCAGTCACTCCACCTTGTCCCCTCCTTAGCCTCCTTCAAGTCCCGCCTCAAGACCCTCCTCTTTGACCATGCCATTGACCACCCCCCTTCCCTTCCCCTCCCTTACCCCCCCAACCCCAGCTCGGGTCTGAAATGCTGTACTCTGTTCAGCGTCTTGGGATTTCCTCCCGACGTGAAAGGTTCTATACAAATGCAATCTTGTTGTTGTTGTTGTTGTACTTCCGGTCATAACAAATAGGGATGCAAAGATAAACTGCAGCAGAACAAGAAGCTAAATAAGATCACAACCGCAAGTGCCTCCAAAAATGGTGTAGATTAGTGGTGGAGGAGATCTTTCTTTAATGAGCAAACAAAGGATTTGATAAATGAGGATGATAACAATGTGGAGACTTCATGCTTTAAAGTATGAAAACATTAAGTGTTGTGAATAATGTGGTAGCATCTGGAAGTGGAATGGCTCAGTTGACAAAAGGCCAGGATCCCGTGAAATGAACTGTTGTGTTCATGGACTCAGTGGTGAAATTAATGGATAGTTGTTGGAGTCAGAAATTCACAAGATTGATCTGGATGAAGAAGGGCCTTTGGCCCATCTGATCCCATCCCTCCATGAGATCAGATGGGCCAAAGACATGATCTTATTGAATGGAGGAACAGGCTCAAGGGGTTGAATGGCTGACTCGTGTTCCTATGTTCCAGAACACCCACCTACCGCCCCCCATCACTACATGAAGATGCTTTTTAAATGAGTCCAGAGTTCTGGCCTCTACCACCTTTCCTGGTAAAAAAATTATCTCTAATGTATGAGCACCTTTATTAGTACTTGTTCTGGCATCACAGTCTGTAAGCAAAAAGGTTGCTTTTCAAATACAAAATCAGCCTGTCAGACTGCTGTAATCTTGTACATTTTTCTGGAACTAATGTATTAGATTAAGAGCAGCATCCGTGCCATCACTAGGATTTTAATATCAAAAAATGAGAACACAGGTAGTTGCATGGAAAGGTGGATCCCCACTTTTATATTTTGAGAGAATAATATAAGTACATATAGACAGATAAATATATACATGCATTAAAGAAGCATTAACTGACAGACACACCACCAAGATGGTTCACTATCTAGATTACACTGTTCTGAGGTCATTGAACTTCTCTTATAATTTTCCTCTCTGCATAATTTATTTTCATAATTTCCCATATCTTTCTTCTTTCCATTGAAAAAAATGACACACCAATATGAACCTGGTATTAACAAGCCAAGGCTTAAATAAAAACAGTCATGAAAGTGCAGTTGATGATGTGTAGACAGCATTGAACCAGTTCATCTATTCCACAAAAATGTAACCGATGAAATTTTCTTTCACTGAATCACATTGAAGTATTCTTTCCTCCAAATAATAAATTAAGTGCCACTCAGACTGACTGATACACAGTTTTTATCTACTTCTGTTTCAATGAATCATTGCAGTCTTGGAACAAATGTTGCACATGCAATACTTATTTCTGATATCACAGAATTATGTAGGCCTGTCATTTGTTCCGTTGCTTCAGGTTGTCTCTAATCTCACCAATTATGTTTTCTTGACTAGATGAAGGGCACATCCTTTAATATCCTGATATTTACTGAAGCAAAATAGCATTTTTAATTTGAGTGCATTTTGTAGTTGTTTTCAAACCTTGTACTATTTTAAAAAGACGCTTTGATTTAAAGCAATTAGAACAATTACTAATTCCATGGGTAGTGCCTTACCTCATTTTCCCACTGACAGCTAGCTCATGTTCCTGACTGACATCTCCAGCTGAGTACTCTTGCTCATTGCTCCATTTCTTTCTCAGCCCCTCGACTAAAACCTGATCATCGATTAGACCTGCCACTGTTTGGAAAGCTCAGAACTTGACATTTGTGGTCTGTCTTGAGATACCACCAAAGGAAAGTAGCACAGCCTTGTCTTTATTTTAGATAATATCAACCACTTTAAATTTAAGCATAACCACTGCTCTTTTTGATTGCTCATCTCGGGATGTGGGTGATACTGGTAGCTCCAGCATTTATTGCCCATCACTGAACAATAAATGCCCAGCTTGCTGGGGCATTTCAGATGGTGTTAAGAGTCAACCACGTTGCATAGGACAGGAGTCACGTGTAGGCCAGACTCGGCAAGGATAGTAGATTTCCTTTGCTGAATAACAGTTGGGTGTTAATTCACAATTCAGTAGCTTTGTGTCCATCTTTCTGAAGCTAGCTCAAATGACCAAATCTTTGGAATTCAAATTATACAAATGCTGTGGCAGGATTTGAACCCACGATCTTTGGAGTACACTACCATTCTCTACTTTCCCTAGTCAAGTGCTCTGGGACGCTCCATCACGTGAAGGATGCTGAATAAATGCAAGTTGTTGTTATTGTATTTCTTTGTAATTGTTTCTTCACACAAGTTGCAATTGGAGTATCTGATACCTGCTCTCTCTCTAATGTACACATCACCTGTTTCTGTATCACTTCACAATCACAGCAACGATTGTGTAAACCCCTCACGAATCCTGGAGTTTTAATTCAGCATTACATAGGCACCGAGCCAGTTGCCAGGTAGTCGAGGAAAATACTTTGTGGAAAAAGGGTCATTTGTAAGGCCGAGCTGCTTATTTTTAGAAGCAGGAACCTGATTCTAAGCATGATGCTTTGCTTGCCCCTGAGCTGTGAGCTAAGAGCTTTATGTGTAGCTGTACACAATGCGCCTTGAAAGACTAAGTGAATTGAAGCATTTGCAAAGCCTGGTAAATTCATGAGATGTGCAAAGCCCGAGTCATGCTGTGATTGAATGGAATTCTGAAATAACGTTCTGACGAAGGGTCATGGACCCAAAACGTTGACTCATTTTCCTTTCTCCATAGATGGCCTGATCTGCTGAGTGTTCCCAGCGACTTCTGTTTTTGATTCTGGAATTACATTGGCTGAAATGTAGAATACGGATAGAATGATTGAAAGAGAGGCAAAGAGATATGACTAAACAAATCACAGGAGTTACACAGGAAAATATCAGGCAAGTCGATTGCATGCTTCCCACATGTCAATATTTTGTTCCACCTGTTTCTAGTCAGTTATCCTATTTATACAACATATGAGTGTGGTACAAAATTCTAAATGCCTAGCTAGCATTAATCATTGCCAGTAATAGTTATGGAATTTAGTGAATCGAAGTCATATTGACATTCATAGAATTATCTTAGTTACAACCTATTAAATTGGATACAAATCGTTCCTTCTTGGTCTACAGATGCAGTACAACACCCTGTCTCTCACTGCCTCGACACAGATTGCTAATACTTTATCCATTTTATCATCCATTGATGATCTGCCGGATGTTTTGGGGTGGGTGGGGTGGGGGTGGCGTTGCAGAAGAACCACAAATATTGGTAAAGTAAAGGCTGAACTAACATCCCCTGTGTAAAAGTCCTTCACATGTATCCATAAAGCTCCAAATGGCTGAAGTCAGGCTCAGCTTTAATTCCCTCTACAGTCGAGCTGTAATTCCCTTTATCCCCTCCTCGCTCCCCCCCTTCCCATCCCTCACCCTGATCATTTCCCCCCAACTGTCCAGTGCCTTGGGACGTCCTCCCGATGTGAAAGGCGCTCTATAAATGAAATCTTGTTGTTGTTGTTGAATAGCCTGTCAACAGTCACTGGCAAGCCTCATACATCAACAATGATTGGTTGGAGGAGGGTACCTGTGGGCAACTAGTGTCTGTGGATCTGTGGAAGGAGACACACGAACAAGAGCAGCTGTGAGGGAGAGAATTTGGAAAAATAAATCATACTTATATCATGTCTTTCATCTCAGGAGGATGTCTCAAAGCACTTCACACTGAGAGCAAGAACTGAGTGTGCATTGAGATACTGCTGGAGATAAAACTGAGCAGATAACCATTGTGAACATTAGCAGACTTCCTATTGCTTGTCTGGCTAAGGCCATGCAATTAAGGCTTTGGTTTCCAAGATTAACAGACGTCAAGTGGGAAGAATCTTACCCTCTAGTGAATGATCAGCTCCTCCAAGTCCTGCTCTTGTGTCATGCTGGCTGGCCTGTTATCGATAATGCCGTGGAGTACTGAGGACCTGTCTGGTTCAGGAATGGGATCATCAAAACAGCCCAGAGGATTGATTTGATTCTGATATTCCATTGCCAGGAATATCACCTTGGAGCCACTAGAATTCTACAGTCCCAATATGTCAGTGTCCATGTTGACATATCACACATTTCCATAGACAATATCTATCATTACCTTAGCAGGCACATACCCTTTTCTATAATGTTAGGAGGAGGGCAACAGTTGTAACTGACATCAGTTTGCTTTTACAAATGAGTGGAAACCATAACGCTTTCTACAAGGAAGATTTCTGAAGGGCTTTAATGTCTAACTCTCAAATGATCATTTCTACTGTCGTTTTTTAAAGAAAATCCTTTGTGCTCATAAACAGCTAGCTATTTATAAATTTATTTAATGGATTGCAAAACTGTTAATAAAGGAAGACAGCTTTCCAATTATTTCTGTCAGTCTGTATTACAGTAATTACTGCTCCTGTGTTTACTTAAGAGACCACAAAATCCTTTCTTGAAAGAACCTGTGAAACCACTGGGAGGCAGCAGTGATTGAATTTATTTAATGTTTAGAACCATTTCCAGTCTTCAGATTCCAATCATTCTCTCGACATTGTACCCAAAAGTGTGCTCTTAAATGTCAAGTCCATGTCCCAGCTCAAGCATGCAGAAGCTTTTGAATAAAATGTACTCTATACAGAATTGACCTACATAATGAATTAAATGTCGTTCACATAAACACCTGCAGCATCAATAGTCATAGTAGTAACACATCAGACTGGTGAATAGGTTAAGTATATCTTTTGGGCATTTCTCTCAAAGGCATTAAAAAGAGAACATTTATTTGACATTGTTTATCAGGGCAATGGTCTCCACTATTTGATATAATCCTAAAATAAAAGGAAGGGTAGCATTCCTTGCAAAACTGCAAAGTATCAATAACTTTATCTATAAGTGTTTACTATCTTCTTTTACTGCCTCATAACAGAGAAAATTTTTATTGTGACAGTAACATTAAACTTATTTTTATTAATCTCTCAACACCACTAGTAGACCAGTATTTATTCGCCATCTCTGATGACCCTCCTGAGAAGGTAGTGGTGACTTTTTTTTAAAAACAGCTGCTGTATTTATTTTCCTTATATTTGATTGTCTTTCTACACCACTTCAGAGGGCGTTAAGAGTGAACCACGTAATATGGGCCTGGAGTCACAGATAGATCAGACCAGGTAAGGACGATAGATTTCCTTCCCTGAAGAACATTAACTGAACCAATTGAGTTTTTACGGCAAATTAGCAGCTTAACGGTCATTTTTTTCTGATGCTAACTCAAGTTACCATTGTTTTAAAAAAAATCCCAATTGCAGAACAGGATTTGAACCCAGGGTTGCTAATGCAATAACATTACTACCCTGTCCTCAAAACTATTCTAACCTAAAGCTCTCTTTAGCAGGGAATTCTTAGATGTGATTGAAATAAGCTGTCGCCTGCAGAAAAAATGCATTTCTGTATAAGGTAAAATCATGCATTTCAATTTGGAAGAGAAACAATGTGCAATCTACATCAAAGTTGCTCGGCGAATTCGAGACACAGAGCCGAGAGAGCTTCTGATCGCACCAAATACTCTATTATCACGTTTCTTCATCCATTATTTGCTATGAATATGACGTAATTGAGTATATTTACACAAGGATGAATTGTAGAAATATAGGCCCTTATATTGATTCTATTTTTTAAAATGTCCAGCAAGCACTACCCAAATGCATTTTGCAAGGTAAAAATGATCCCCATGCAGAAAAAATATTTAACCATAGCAATTCTTTGGTTCATTATTTTGCGCTAATGACTTCCATTATTTGAGAAACAAATCAAATGTTGGAATGAATTTTGCATGTCACTAACAGGCTTATCCTCTGAACAAAAGACTGGGTATTAACCATGTGGTTGCTCTGGAAATGGAACTGTTCAACATTTCCCATTGAATACAATAATTATATTTGATCAGAATGGTGTAGTCCAATATGAGGGAATTTCTTTTTACTGTCGGTAACATTCTTTTATTCATGGAAGAGGTTTAACTATTGATGTGCTGTGAATGTGTTATCTTGCCCAAGAGAGAATAGGATGATGGCTCCATGGATGAGATAACTTCTATTGTAGTACGTTCAAATTCTATGAGGAAATTGTACTGAAAATTAATATGATTTTGTCTATGTCTAGTTATGTCTGTATCCAGCTTCGAAGTTTGAGGCCTTTGGTGGCCATTTTCTCATAATGCCTATTTTTATTGATCTCCCCTGGAACAATAAAAAAAAGTTAAAATATTGGATATTCCAGCAATTTCTGATTTTTGTTGACAGAAAAAATCTCAACTGAAGTTCTGGCAGATCTTGAAGCTGATCTTAACATTTCCAAAAACAATTTTCATAACCTTTGCTGATAATATTAAATAATAGACTGTTGTGGAATCATTGAGTTAACACGGTGCCTCAGTAGCATTACTGTGTAATTAGCCCTGAGAAAAACAATTACAATGGACATTGGGGTGATGGGACCCTTATACCTCCTTGAAAGAAGGTTAAATCACTTGAATTATGATCAACAAGGTCTCTCCAAGGAATACACAAGACTCTGACTCTCCCAGTTACATGATTCCACTTAACCCATTGCACCTGTTTGTGCCTGGATAGGGAATGAAACAAAATCTATATTACACAGTAAGTTTGACTTTGAGTTGTTATTAGGGAATGCTGCTTATTTTTTCAACACCAGTGAGAATCTGCCATGAACCTATTCCGTGATTTTTATATTTTGCAAGTTACATTGGAAGGACCAGCAAGCTAGGATTGGCCAAAGTGGAACTCGAGTGTCTAATCTGCAGATTGTTGCTGTTGTTGAGGGATTAAATTAAAACAGCTGTGATTTTCGTTTCCAAGTCAGAGAGCTGCCACTCGGATCAGACACATGTACAGGTGCAACTGTATCCCCAGCGAAATGGAACAAAAAAACACAGAAGTGGAACAAATTGAGTCTTTTTTTAAAATAATAATAATAATAAAAAAGGAAAAAAACAACTTTTGCTGTCCAGTTAACATTTCAGAAGTACTCTTGAGTCATTCGTGGAGTCCTGTAGCTCAGTGGTTAGAGCACTCGCTTTACAAGCGAGAGACCTGAGTTCAATTCCAGGCAGAGGGCGAAACCTTGGGCAAGTTTCCTTACTCCACAGAGAGCCTAATAATAATCCCTCCAAAACCAAAAACAATAAGAAATTGGTCATTTTCAATCTACGACTGTTTGTGGGACATTGCTGTGTGCAATTGGCTGCCGCGTTCGCCCACAAATATACAGTCAATTCACTTTACAGTGTGTTCTGTGAAGCGCTTTGGGACGTCCTCCCAACGTGAAAAGCGCTATATCAAATGCAAGGATTATTATTATTATTATTATTATATTCCTGCTGATAGTCCACCGTCTGGTCTTAAAAACCGAACTGGAGTCCTTGACATTTTACAAGAACAATTTCCATTAGCCTTTCAGAGACAAGAGAGGGAGGGAGACAAGACAGGGAGGAGGTTTTGCTCCTGTTGAGAAGGATCAGATGGTTAAATCCTCTTTATTTCCCAGTCTCCACAAGTCCTGGTGATTGCTGTGTGCCTGGGGCTGGGCTGGGGTGCTGGGGACCTGAGCTGGGCTGTGGGGGGCTGGGCTGTGGGGGGCTGGGGGGGGGGGCTGGGGACCTGGGCTGGGCTGTGGGGGGCTGGGGCTGGGGGGCTGGGCTGTGGGGGGCTGGGGGGGGCTGGGGACCTGGGCTGGGCTGTGGGGGCTGGGGCTGGGGGGCTGGGCTGTGGGGGGCTGTGGGGCTGTGGGGGCTGGGGACCTGGGCTGTGGGGGCTGGGCTGTGGGGGGCTGGGGGGGGGGCTGGGCTGTGGGGGCTGGGCTGGGCTGTGGGGGGCTGGGAGCTGGGCTGGGGGGCTGGGCTGGGCTGGGGACCTGGGCTGGGGGCTGGGCTGGGGACCTGGGCTGGGCTGGGGACCTGGGTTGGGCTGGGGGGCTGGGCTGGGCTGTGGGGGGCTGGGGACCTGGGCTGGGCTGTGGGGGGCTGGGGACCTGGGCTGGGCTGGGGACCTGGGCTGGGCTGGGGGGCTGGGCTGTGGGGGGCTGGGGACCTGGGCTGGGGGACCTGGGCTGGGCTGTGGGGGCTGGGGGGCTGGGGGCTGGGGACCTGGGCTGGGGGGGGTGGGCTGTGGGGGGCTGGGGGGGGGGCTGTGGGGGGCTGGGGGACCTGGGCTGGGCTCTGGGGGGCTGGGGACCTGGGCTGGGCTGTGGGGGGGGGGGGGGCTGGGCTGTGGGGGCTGGGGGGCTGGGCTGTGGGGGGCTTGGGACCTGGGCTGGGCTGTGGGGGGGGGGGCTGGGGACCTGGGCTGGGCTGTGGGGGGCTGGGGACCTGGGCTGGGGGGGTGGGCTGTGGGGGGGGGGGGGGGGCTGTGGGGGGCTGGGGGACCTGGGCTGGGCTCTGGGGGGCTGGGGACCTGGGCTGGGCTGTGGGGGGGGGGGCTGGGCTGTGGGGGGCTGGGGGGGGGCTGGGCTGTGGGGGGCTGGGCTGTGGGGGCTGGGGACCTGGGCTGGGGGGGGTGGGCTGTGGGGCTGGGGGGGGGGGGGGGCTGTGGGGGGCTGGGGACCTGGGCTGGGCTCTGGGGGGCTGGGGACCTGGGCTGGGCTGTGGGGGGGGGGCTGGGCTGTGGGGGCTGGGGGGGGGCTGGGCTGTGGGGGGCTGTGGGGGGCTGGGGACCTGGGCTGGGGGGCTGGGCTGGGGGACCTGGGCTGGGCTGTGGGGGGCTGGGGACCTGGGCTGGGCTGTGGGGGCTGGGCTGTGGGGGGCTGGGCTGGGACCTGGGCTGGGGGGGGGGGCTGGGGGGGGGCTGGGCTGGGGGGGGCTGTGGGGGGGCTGGGGGGGGGCTGTGGGGGGCTGGGCTGGGGGCTAGGGGGCTGTGGGGGGCTGGGGGGGGGCTGGGCTGGGGGGGCTGTGGGGGGGGCTGGGCTGGGCTGGTGGGCTGTGGGGGGCTGTGGGGGGGGGGGGGGCTGGGCTGGGCTGTGGGGGGGGGGTCTGGGCTGGGCTGGGGGCTGTGGGGGCTGTGGGGGGGGGGCTGGGCTGGTTGGGGTCTGTAGCCCTTTGGGTGCAGGGGAGGCGCTGCCCTGAGCTGTTCTGACTCTGAGAGCCGTCTCTGGTCACTCTCAGTGGGGAGTGGAGGGGAGTGCCAGAGGGAAGAGATTTTGTCCACAGTCACCGCAGAGCAACGACTGGCGACGGGGGAGAGGCGGAGACGGCGACAGACCTGCAGTCAGCGACAAGGCGACAGTCTCTCTCTCTCTCTCTCTCTTCAGCTTTCACAGTAAGTCCAACTCTTTCAATGCCCCCAGAAATAATGCCACTTAAAAACACACACACACACACACGAAAGAAGGTAAGTGTGTGTGTGTGTGTGTGTGACTGTTGTGTTTTTCTGACAACAATTATTAAATGTACAAATTGCACACACACACACACACACACACAGACACAGAACGTGGAGAAATCAACTGAGAGAATTGCTGTCTGTTTAATCCACAGGGTTTCTTTCCTGCCTGTACTTTCTTGTGAGGAATAAGAGTGTTTTTGTTGTAGTCTGGTAGGGTGAGGGAGATGCTGTATTTTGCTGGTTTGTGTCCCAGTCCACCAGGACCCTGTGCTGGGTAGTAATCATAATAATAATAATAATAACAACAATAATATTAATAATCCTTGCATTTGATATTGTGCCTTATCGCGTCATTCAGATGTCTCAAAGCTCTTCGTGGAATATATTGTAAAGTGCGTTGGCTGTAGATTTTGTGGGTGAAACTCGGCAGCCAATTTCGCACAGAGGTGTCACTCGCACAAGCAGCGGTGGGAATTCAGTGACCAAATTTTTAATGCTGTGGGTAAAGCGCTTTTGGCCTCCGAGTCCGAAGGTTGTGGGTACTCTCCTGGGGTCCTCGCCAACAATCCCCCAAATACAATTGTTCAATGTCAGTTTGTGGACATTGCTGTGCGCAAATTGGCTGCTGTACTCAGCACAACTGCACAATAATATCCTGTGAAGCACGGTGTAGATGTCTCAATGATATTACAAGGCACAAGTTCAAATGCAAGGATTATTTTCGCTCTCCTCACCTTATACTTTGGTTGTATCTCAGTCAGCAGGAGGAAGGGAGGGATGATTCAATTTTCTTAGTTCAGAAGCCCACCACATTTGGCTTGCTTTCTATTTTATTTTTTGCAAAATGTACTAGTGTACTAATTTTTTCACTCTGGGTAGGTTTTTTTTAAAAAAAAGCGAACAGTAAAATACTTAAGGAAGTAAGATTTATTGGGAGGATTTGAAGTTATTTATAATGGCACTTAGGAGAAAGAAAGCATTTTTATTGTGCCTTATCTCATCCAAACATTTCAAAGTTCTGTACTTCACACGTAATTACTGTTATTTAATAATTGTATTTTGTATTTTAGTTACTGTTATAATATGTTTGACGATCACGTGTGGTTTGTGTACATAGCTTCCTATAAGTGTTTTATCTGTAAACTGGATTGGTTCAATACATGCCACTTCAGAGGTACCGGCATTGTAAGAACTATGCATTCTTTGTAAATTGTTCAATGAATATTTATTTCAGTAGATAACTTTGTCACAGATGGTTACAATTGCTACATATGCTGCTTACACCCTGTGCTATATGTTTACCACTGTTTGTTTTTTTTGGATGGTGTTTACTGTACACTTGATGTTTTACATACTCAGAGATCAGAAAAGGAAACAAATGTATTCTTAGTTTTAAAATACAAGTGAGTGCACAGTATTACAAGGCACTGCTGATGACCGGGGCCATAGAAAATTGCAGAAATATTTGCCAAAACTTGTGCGGAAATTTGGTAGGTTTTGCGGGAAGATTGTGGTGGTGGGAGTGGTCTGAACGGTAGAACGGTCTGTTTCCATCCCGCACTACATTTGAAGGCTAGTGTTCTGACTGTGGGATCCAGGAGATCACCACCTCCTGCCTCTTGTGGCCCACCACCGCACTCAGACACACACACACACACACTCAGACAGAGAGTGACACACTAACACACACACACACACACTCACAGAGCGAGACACATATACTCACAGACAGATACAGAGAGAGACACACACTCACAAGCACACATGCATACATACAAAGGAAAGAGACACACACACACACACACTCTAATGGGTATGGTGATTCTAGCTGGATAAACAATTGGAAGATACACTCTTTTAGCTGTTTATTCTTCTGCAATATTCCAGCACTCACTGTGGGGTCCCAAAGCCTCTGCTTTTGTCAACCTATGCCTAATACTCTCCAGAGTTTTGGTAGAATACACATTCCATTCCAGATGCATGGAAATTTCCATGCGTGCAACGACAACAACATCAGCAACTTTCTTTTATATAGTGACCCTCATGGAAGGTAGCATCACAGAGTTGAAATTTCCATGCGTTAATGTAATATTGCATTTAGTATAGAGCCTTTCAAATTGGGAGGATGTCCCAAAGTGCTTCACAAGGTTTTATTCTGAAATGGGATCTTTAATGTCCACCTGAACAGGCAGACAAGATCTTGGTTTAACCTTCTGCAGTGCAACACACCCCCAGCATTGTTATTGGAGTATCAACCTAGATTAAATGAGTTGAAGTCCCCAATTGGGCTTCAATCCACAACCTTCTGATTCAGAGCCAAGAGTGCTATCAACTGAGCCTGACTGACACATGTATATAACATACACATGTAGAACGTTCTGGTTTGGGGACTCTTAATCGTATGTGTCAGACACCTGGCTGAGGGAAGAAGAATAGTTTTAAAATAAACTTGTAATAGGAGTAGGAATTGCAGCTATGATGATGACAAGTTGATACAGTAATTTTTTATTTATTATAATTTAGTTATGTTATTATTAGAAAGACTTGTTTTCAGAGCTAACTGTTATTTTACCTGAAACAAAAGGCAAAGTATTGCAAATGTTGGAAATCTGGGAACACGCAGCAGGTCAGGCAGCAACCATGGAGGGAGGAAAATGAGTTAACGTTTCAGGTCAATGAGCTTTCGTCAAAAGTTCTGACGAAAGGTCATTGACCTGAAACGTTAACTCAGTTTCCTCTCTCCATGGATGCTGCCTGACCTGCTGTGTGTTATTTTATCTGAACGGCTCATTGGAATGACCTATATGTTAGATGCTAACACTGTTTACACAAATACAGAAATGTCCATCAGGCAAATGTTACTCAGTTTCCTGTTTTGATCTCTTAACAATATCCTTAATAACAAACTGTGTTGATTTGATGCTTTTTGTGTTGAAAGATAAAAGTGCAGTACTGTATATGTTTGTTTAATAAATATCAGTGTGATTCTGAGCCCCAGAATGTGGTTTCAGAAAATATATAGATATACATTGCCTGTTGTTTTGTCCTTCAGCCAATTTCAAGTGAACCTTTAAATTTAAAGACATTGGGCTTAAAAATTGCTGCTCTTTAATGTAATCAGTGTTCGGTGCTGCTCAGCAGAGCTCTGCGTATACACTTAGTTCTTTATAGCCTGAGTTCCACTCAGCTGCTCAAATGATTTCAGAGTAGGAAATAGCAATGCTGTTTCTATTACGAATGCCCCATTTGTGTAAACATGACATTAAAAACCATGCCCTGGAGTTTGTCCTCTATTTTTCGGAAAATTTAACTCCCTTCTTATTCGATTGAAGCAGTTTCCTTTTAAGAAAAACTTTTTTGGCTTATTTCACAAAACACGGGAAGATCTTTTTTTTCAGGCCTGAGAAACAGTCCACAGTTTTATACAAATGTGAATTAGGGCTTGGGTTGAAAATAAATTAATTCTTGCATTTGATATAGTGTCTTATCAATCATTGAGATGTCTCGAAGCGCTACACGGAACACACTTCACTAAAGTGAAATGACTGTATATTTTGTGGGTGAAAAGCCCACAATATTGCTAAGACTTGCATTGATAAGCATTGTTTTAGAAACTACAGAATACATTTGAGAAATATTATATTGTATACTGTTTGAGTTGTTAAGGGCTATGGCATTGGGATTAAAAGATGTGCAATATCTAATAAACTGATGAAATAGGCTCAATGGGTCAAATTTGCTCTTCCTGTTTTCACATGTTTCCTATGTTCTCTGTAATAATAATAATAATTCTTGCATTTGATATAGCACCTTACCATGTCTTTGAGACATCTCAAAGCGCTTCACAGAATATACTGTATAGTGAATTCACTGTATATTTTGTGGGTGAAATGCGCACAGCAGTGTCCTACAAACAGTCATGGATTGAAATGACCAATTTATTATTATTATTTTGTTTTGAAGGAATTATTACCCCTGCAAAAGTGATCCAACAATCGACCAGCAACCGGGTTCCTACTTAGTGCTAGGTAAACAGAGGTGTGTGAAGTAAGGAAACTTGCCCAACATTTCGCCCTGCCCGGACTAGAACTTGGGTCTCTCGCTTGCGAGGCGAGTGCTCTAACCACTGAGCTACAGGACTCCCACGATGGTAATGGTAGAAGGAACTATCCCAGATGAAACAAAGGATAATTAATCCAACCATGTTGTGTATGCATTTTGCAGTGTGTGTTTTGTTTGTATCACTATATAATGTGTACATTTCTATTTGTACAGTATTTCAAGTTCTGAGATGTACATCTCATTATACAATGTATGTTTTTCACTTAGTTTTTTGCATATTTCTAGTATAGGATGTGTGGTTCATAAAGTACGATACAATTTGCATTTATATAGTGCATTTCATGTTGAGAGAATGTCTCAAAGTTTCAGTTAGTTGAGGCATTGCGGTATTGCAAGTGGCGTCCTTCCGGTGAGATGTTAATCCACGATTCTGCCTGTTTAAGTGGATGTTAAAGACGTTACACAATTTGAAAAGCGAATGAAGTTTCTGCCAGTATCCTCGCTACCAAACAATTGTTTCTGTGAGCTCATGGAACAGTAAGTGATTGAGGTAATGTAGCTGTCCATTCGCTATCTAGAACATTAAATTAACCCAGACTTATTTATCTGTGAAGCTGGACAGGTTTTCTCTGATTTTTATGCTTTGTTACAAAAACAGCTCGTATTCCAATAACTATTGTTATGTAGCCGTCGATGATCCAGAAATCCAGGTTTGGCTTCTCGAACTTTGCTACTGAGAATGGCATGAGGAGGAAGAGAGGGGTTAAGGATGCACATACCCAATATGCTGATAACGTATTATCTGATTACTCTCTGACTACAGAGATATGCTTTACAAAAAACACTTGTTATTGTAAACTCTGGAACACGAGTCAAGGGCCATAAGTCCTCTGCTGTGATAAATGGATAGTAATTATATATTTTTTTAAAAACCTGGTAAACCTGTGATCCCTTCATTTTATTGCTCTGATTAGTAATTGGTGACATTGTACAGCTAAATGGCACCCTATCAAGAATCAATAGCAGGCTTCTCGGCAATCTGATCAAGGTTTGGAAAATAAATGTTTATTTTGGAAGGCAACCAGCCTAAATGTGCTGGTCCCTGCAAAATAACATCATTATACCTCCCTCACAGAAGAGATAATTTGCTGCAATTGATCTCAGCTAATTATGATGTATGTTGCCTGTTTTGTTTAGACATTGGTTGCAAATACTAAATAGCACAAGAGCATTCGTGTTGCAGATGGCGAGCATTTTTTTTCTGGAAATCAGCATTCCTAGACATATTGGCTAATATTCTTCGTGCATTCAGATGTTGGAAACCAATTACATTTTGTCATTCATCTTAGAAGTAAGAACTTGTTTTTTTTTAATAGTGTCAAAACGTGTCAGTGTTTTAAAATGTCAAAAGCTATCAGTAGTAACTCAAATGTTGTGACTGGTTTGCCAGCCAAACTCTTTGCTGTGTGTGGGATATTGATGGCTTGCTGCTGCATTTGCATTTTGCGTTGACACACAGTGTCAGCCTGGCTCACTTAGCAGCACTCTTGTCTCTGAGTCAGAAGTTTATGGATTCATGCTGCATGTTTGTTACTTTGAACTCGCATCTAGGCTTTCACTCCAGTGCTGAGCAGAGTGCTGTGTTGTTAGAATTATCATCCTTCTGATGAGACATTAAACCGAGGTTCTGTCTGACTGGTCAGGTGTTCTTGGCACAATTCAGAAAGAGAAGGGAGTATCCCCCGATGTCTTGGCCAACAATCCCCAAATAAAAGTGGACATTTACTCATGGCTGTTTATAGGACACTGTTGCGTGCAAATTGGCTGCTGAGTTTGCCTACAAAATACACGGTCACGACACTTTACAGTAAATCTTGCGAACAGCTTTGAGATGTCCTCCTGATGTAAAAGATAGATCAAATGCAAAGATTATTTATCTTGTTACAAAACAGTAAGTCATGGTGTGAAACCATTTCAACCTTAAATGAGGGTAAATTAAATTACAAGTATTATTTCCTTTTAGAGTGACAAGAAGCAAGCCATTTAGTAGGTTATTCTGCTTGTGTGCTCAATGGAGCAAATTTGTTAGTTTGTAGGCTAAACACTGTTCTACTTTGTTTGGTAAGCTTAGCAAACCTTTCCTCTCTGATTCTAAATAAATGTAATACCTTTTTTAAAAGTAATTTAATTTTATACTTATGATGCCATCTTTATAATTTAAAATTATGTTACATTTATTTCTAAATGCACAGGGACACATTTGCTTGACTTGCCAAACAGAACGGAATTCAATAAGCCCACTTCAATGAATTTATAAAGTGGAACGCATGCTGCAGAAATTGTAATAACTTTAATTAAGACTGGAAGAGAGGGGTTTACAACGGGGAGGAGAGAGATAAACCAAACCAATGTATTTTTTTCTTACTCTTGCTTAATTACAGCATATTTCCATTTGTTATTATTGGACAGGTCTTCCTTTTATAATACCTGTATATGTAAAATGTATGCAAAAATATACTGGGTAATTATTCAAGTGCATTAATGGACATTTGAAAGTTGGAAATTAATTATTTTTCCTTTGCTTTGGATGTTTCTGCTTCCAATGTTTCGGCTCACCTTGTTGAATAAATGTCTCGCTTACTGATTACACAACAAATGTGTGTGGCACATTAAGTTATTTAAGAAGCATTGAAATACTGATAGACTCTATAAAATAGTAATTCTTTTGCTGAAGCAAACTATATTAAAATGTTTCCTTTAATGCAATGAAGTTGATTAACTCGGTATGAGATCTTTGAATAATACTTGCACAAAGAGCTAGAACTATATCATCTCACTCCCTTACTGACCTTTTTCTATGCTATATTATCGTATCAGGGCATTCAAGATGTGGTTGCAAGAGTGGTTGTCCCTGACTCTTGCCTGAGCGGAATCTGTTTATCTGTAACAGTTTATTTAAGGCCATTTGCCCTAAACTGTTTTTTTTAACAAACAAACTATTACAGGAACCCCAATTGCCAGTATTGAAAACATCATAATAATAATAATAATCATTACATTTGATATAGAGCCTTATCAACTTGTTGAGACATCTCCAAGTGCTTCACAGGATATAGTGTAAAGTGAATTGACTGTATATTTTGTGGGAGAATTATGGCAGTCAATGGCGAACAGCAGTATCCCACAAACGGTCATGGATTGAATTACCTATTTATTTATTTTGAAGGGATTATCCCCAGAAAGCAATTGACTGACAACCAGATTCCTACATACCACTAGGCAGACAGAGGCATGTAGAGTAAAGAAACTTGCCTAAGGTTTCACCCTACTCGGGAATCGAACCTAGGTTCTTTCGCTTGCGAGGTGAGTGCTTTAACCAATACACTACGAGACTCTAGCATCAAAAGGAGTGTGATTAGAATTTACATTTTTATTCCTGAAAAGAAGAGCCTATTTGAAACAAAACTATACAACAAATCTCTTTTAATGGTCAGAGTTGTTCAGTAAGCTGCCATTTATGGTTTCTGTGCAGCTCTGATCATTGTCTTGGTGTAATGTATTGTCTTACAAGAGCTGCTGAAACTATTCTATCCATTTATATGGAAAACACAGTAATAATGTTGTGAACTGTCAGGACATAGAAGATTGAGTATCTGTTCAATTAATTTCCAAGTAAACAGATTTCCAACAAACCAGATGAACAATTTCAAACATCTAGCATTATATACTTCTGTGCTGTAACTATAGTCACACATTTTGATATTCCCAGTTGTATGCAAAGAATAACACTCTCAACAGGCTAAATGGTCAAGAAGCAATACTGCACATCCAGCCAGGATTTGCTTTTCTTAAGCAGCTTTATTATAAATGAAATAGCAGAGATCAAATCTCCTTCCTTGTCTCTACATACATTGGAGTATAGTTCATGTATCCTGGGAGATTTGTTGATTTTTTTTCCAGCTGCTTGATCTGATCTAGAACCTCTGCCCCTGTCCTGTCCTCCCTAGAAGAAATCTTAAAGAAGTAGGTGTTTAACAGTCAATCCTCTTTTTAAAAAAAAGACTACTTCCTCTTACTGTTGCAATTCAATTTGAGTACTGTTTCCCCCATTTTGCATGGTTATAACAACAAATCTCAATGAAGGGAGTGAGATGGTAGAATTTGCTGTCGGGTGTGGTGTGTGTGTGTTTTAACAATTGTTATATTTGGCAAAAGCTTATTATAAGTCTTTAAGCTGAAATATGCACACTGATTTCATAAGCAAAGCAATTTCCCTATGGATTGGAACAGCACATTGTGTCAAATAAACTTCAGTAGTAAAACCTTCACCAAGTCTAATTCAGTGTTATAGGTGATAGCCAATTGAATCAGAAATGAACAGGGATAGATTCAAATAATTTAACTAAGATATTCCGTGCAAGCACACTACAATAGATTAATACAACAATGCTTTTAAATAACCTGATAAGTATCCAAACATTGTTGTTGGTCTTGGATTTGGCAAGCCCTCAAGAATGGCTCCCTCACGAGCCAAGTTCTGAGTCCAGTGACGGACGGGAGGAACTTAGTTACAGAAATATTCTTAAGTACAGTCTTAAGTACAGAAATATTCATTTGAAGAGACGGTGTAAGAATTCAAGTAAAAATGTTGTACCAGCATGTGCTCGTCTCTGACTGTAAATGGCAATTGCACTAAAGCCTTCAAGTCTGTTACAACAGGTGTCACTCCTGATTCTTGTGTTACAATGTTCATTTCACTTGTGGTAGAAAGCAGCCCTAATGCCTGCAGAGCCCGTTTAAAAATTCCCCCTTCACATTGTTGCGAAGCCTGAGATTGTGAAGAAGAGTTTCTTTGTAAATCAGTTTCTTGGTAAATATTTGATAACCCACATTACAAATGCGAGTTTAAGAAATTGTATACACTTTTCTGATTACAAATAAGAGGAGTATTTGTAACCTTGTATCTTTGTACTTTGGGATCAGAGACCGAAATTCTATGGATTGTGTGAAAGCTTTACTAGATGGAGATTCACAAGGGCAGTTTAGCATGCACTAGCCTTGAGAGCAATTCAGTTGCTCTTTCCTTCTCAACATTTTGGAGTCCTGTAGCTCAGTGGTTAGAGCACTCGCTTTGCAAGCGAGAGACCTGAGTTCAATTCCAGACAGGGCCAAACCTTGGGCAAGTTTCCTTACTCCACACGCCTAATAATAATCCCCCCAAAACCAAAACAATAATAAATTGGTCATTTTCAATCTACGACTGTTTGTGGGACATTGCTGTGCGCAATTGGCTGCCGCGTTCGCCCACAAATATACAGTCAATTCACTTTACAGTGTGTTCTGTGAAGCGCTTTGGGACGTCCTCCTGACGTGAAAAGCGCTATATCAAATGCAAGGATTATTATTATTATTATTATTATTTTCTGTAGCGTGGCAAGTGCTTGTGGTCCCAATTGACTCCTAGATTACATGGTAATTGGTAGCTGTATGAATGTGTGCCAACTTCTCTGTTGCAAAAAATGACTTTAACCTTGTGTGAACTAATGGTAGGTTCAAGCACATACTGTCCAATGCACAGCATGTCTATAAGCTGCTAGCCAAGAATTTTAAGTAGCTCTCAGACAATTTACACGTCAGCATCCCTTCCCAGTCTTTTTTAAAAAAACTACTTTTTAAACAACTTAAAGTACTGTTTGCTATTTAACAGTATTCTAATTGAAAGATGTTTCATCTCTTG
Source organism: Callorhinchus milii (assembly GCF_018977255.1). Classification (NCBI taxonomy): domain Eukaryota; kingdom Metazoa; phylum Chordata; class Chondrichthyes; order Chimaeriformes; family Callorhinchidae; genus Callorhinchus; species Callorhinchus milii. The sequence goes on along the minus strand of NW_024704745.1, from coordinate 15,013,062 downwards.
GATTTGATACATGCACAGAATATCTGGTAAGAGGTAAAATTTCTTTGTAGAATAGGTATTTTGATCACTTCTATGGATAAATTAATGTTATTGCTCTCCAGTGTGATGTGATGAAAATGGGTCACCTCTGTGACCTCTTAGAATGCTTTACATCACAGTACATTGAGGTGCTGTTATTTTAAACAAGGCAGCAAACATTTTTGGGTCAACGGGGTTTGGAATTTTACATGTGCAAACCTATCACTATGCTAAAGAGTATCCAAACCAGACTGAGAGTTCCACATATGTATGCCAACTACACATGGAAATTATACACAGAGTATAATTGATTGCACTTATATAACCATTCATGCACCTAACAAATGCAATGGCAGGAATTCTGATCAACATCTGCCTTGTCTAAGATTACAGGAGAAAAGTCCTACATGCGGGGAATACGCAGCTCTCAAAAGAAATATCCTTAAGGCATCAACTGTCTCACATCTGTTTGGTTGTCTCCTGGCTTCAACAAGAAATGAGATTCTTTTATCATTAAGGCAACAACTGTCCCACATCTGTTTGTTTGATTGTCTCTTGGTTGATGTGGGCTACAAGGTGCTTCCATGGTTAGTGACACTGTGGCATAGTTTTTATGCTCAATGAGAGACCAGCTATCATCAAGCATATAAGCAACTCAGTGAGGAGGTGTTCAACATTCTCAAATCAATGCCTCCATTGTTGAAATTGAGACACACCTTAAATGTATGCTCCAGACAGCATCACTATAATGGTTGTAGAATTGTAAATTGAATTGAATTTTACCTGCCATTAAGGCAACCACCAGAATCAAAACCACAAGGTATATATCTGTTTCATTTACCTTTAATGCACCCTTTTTCACAAACTGATGTTTAACAACAAAAACACAATACAACTCCATGGTAGAAAGAACTGAATGAAAATAAAGCTTAAGAGTAATTCGAACACCCAAGACACAGAATATAGACGAAAATTGAATAACAAAATTAATCTATGCATTTGAAATAAGGCCTTTCATATGAGCAGGGCATCTCAGGACTTCACAGGATATACTATAGAGTGTAGCAACTGTGTATTTTGTAAATGAAGTAACGTTTAGGAAATGTAGTGAAGAAATAATGAGAGTAAAGAAATAATAATGGGAAAGAGAAAAGGAAATAATGCTTTAATAGACACAATAAAAAGGATAATTTGAAAATATGACACCATTCAAGGAAATAAAGGGCAAATGTATTGTGGATAGCAAGCAAGTATTGAGAGTTTGCATCTGTGTTTACAGTAAACAGTGACAGAAAGGTGCTGAGGTAGAGATTAGATACAGCTACCAATAAGCAAAAGATTGATGGAATTTAGAGTGCACAAGATGAGTTTTATCCCATAGTACTGAAAGGGATTAAAGACCAAATATTTGAGCACTAAATGAAACATTTCAGCAGCTTTTAAAAACATGAAGGATTCCAACAGACTTGAGGAAACGTAAGTGTTGCTTATTGTTTAAAGAAGCGAACCGAGGTGAAACTATAATCCAGTTAATCTCTCATTGGTGGTGAGGAAATTGTGGGAATTGATGAGGGAAAATATTGTTAAACATCTGGAAAAGAATAAACTGATAAAGAATAAACTGTGCAGTCAGCACAGATTGTGGAGTCCTGTAGCTCAGTGGTTAGAGCACTCAACTCGCAAGTGAGAGATCTGGGTTCGATTCCTGGCAGGGCAAAACTTTGGGCAAGTTTCCTTACTCCGCAAGCTTCTGTTTACCTAGCAGTAAGTATGAAAACCTGGTTGTTAGTCAATTGGCAGATCGCTTTTCTGGGCGTAATAATTCCTTCCAAAAATAATAATAATAAACTGGTCACTTCAATCCACGACTGTTTGTGGGACACTACTGTGCGCAGTGGGCTGCTACTTTTCCCCCAACAAATATACAGTCAATTCACTTTCCAGTATATTCTGTGAAGCGCTTTGAGACATCTCGAAGACGTGATAAAGCGTTATGTCAAATGCAAGGATTATTATTATTTATGAAGGGTAGATTGTGTTTGACTAATCAAATTGAATTTTTTAAAGTTAATAACTGTGCACAGATGTGGGAAACGTGGTGAGAATCCTTGCATTTGGTATAACACCTTTCGTGTTAGGAGGATGTCTCAAAGCACTTTATGGGATTTTACTGTCCAAGGGTGTGACTGTGATTTGTGGACTAATGCCACAGGCCAGTTGCACACAGCAATGTCCCTCAAACAGCCGTGAAATAAATAATTTTATTTGGGGGATTGTTGGCCAAGACACTGAGGAAACTCCCTTCTCTTTTCGAGTATGCCACATGATATTTAATGATCACCTGAACAGGCAGATTGTGTAAATCACAGGCATTCAGTGCTGCATTAGAGTATTAGCCTAGAATAAAAAATTTAAGTTCAAAACCACTATCTTTTGATTCAGAGGTGAGAGTGCCACCAACTGAGCCAGACTGATGCACATGACACAATGACGGATATTGTATGTGTAACATTTCAGAATGCCTTTGATAAAGGAACTCATAAGAGATTAATATTAACCTAAGGGTCATCGTATGAAAGATAAAGTAAAATGGATAGAAGGATGGCTGAGGGACAGAGTTCAGAGAGTGAGAATCAATGGGTGTTTATCAGACTAACAGGATGTATTGGGTTCTCCCACCTTGACAGATGATCCTGGTTGTGACAATACTGTGTAAATGGGCTTTTTACCACTGGAATTGAGGAGATTGAGATGGGCTATAATTAGAGGTCTTTTATGATTCTGATGAGGCATAAAGAGGTAAAAGAAAATATTTCCTTCAGTTGGAGACTTGACAAGGAGCATAGTCTGAAGATTGACAGCAAAGGGTGAGGTTAGAAGGAATATCTTTATTCAGGTGGTGTTACGGATCTGGAACCACAAGTCACTATTGAGGTTGGAGCAATAGAATCATTCAAAAGGAAACTGAATAGGCACCTGAGTAATAAAAAATAAGGAATGCGGTAACGAGATGGAAAATGGGATTCATAAAAAGAAGTCAAGTAATGGTACAACAACAACTTGCATTTACATAGCGCCTTTCACGCCAGGTAGCGTCCTGGAGCGCTTGAAAGTGGCGGGGTCTGACATTGAGCCAGCGGAGAGGGAGGGAGGAGGTGACAGCAAGCACAATCAAAAAGGAAGGTCTTTAGGTGGGATTTGAAAATGGGGAGGGGGCAAGGTGGACGGGAAGAGGGAGAGAGTTCCAGAGTTTTGGGGTGTAGTGGCTGAATGATTGGCCACTGATGGCGGAGAGGATGAGGGCCAGACAGGAGGCCGGAGCCAGCCGAGCGGAGGTGGTGGAGTGAGGGGTGAGCAATTCGGATAGGCAGAGAGGTGAGAGGGCATGAAGGGATTTGAAAACGAGTGAGAGGATCCTGAAATTGATCCGTTCAGTACTTGGGAGCCAGTGGAGCCTGGCAAGGACTGGTGTGATGGGGGTACGGAGTTTTGTGCAGGTGAATATCTGGACGGTGGAGTTTTGAATTAGTTGAATTTTGTGTATGGTGGAGCTAGGGAGACTATTTGGAATAGTCCAGCTGGGAAGTGACTAAGCTTGGACAAGTGTTTCAGCTGCTTTGGTTGTGAGGTACGGATGGTGGCGGGCAATGTGATGATAGTACAGAGTTGATGGACTGAATAGAAAATGCCTTTCCATGAAATGCTCACTGTTATGCAGATAGGTAGCAAAACCAACTCACATGTTCCTCACATGCACAAGGTGCTTTGAAAACCTAATAAATGTGTTCAAACAATTTTTATATTCCATCCACAGCTAGGTAATATTGGAGGGAAGGATTAAAATTAATTATATTGTATGTCTAGGTTAATTAACTTTGCTTTGCTTATCCTTGATTTTTTTCTGTAGCCATTGGGAGATAGATGGCTTGTTTCAAGTAACTGATTACTGTGCTTTGACTGGAGTGTTTCTGTTCAGCACATCTTTGTATCTGCATTTTTCATCCTTAATATAAATAGTTTTTGGTGCATCTTCTCTGATGTTTTAGCCAACCAATTCTGCAGTTAAATTGGTTGTTAACTTCTTGGCTGTTTGTGGGATATTGCTGTGTCTGCTGCATTCACCTGCAAATACAGTCACTATGCTTAATGTAGTTACTGTGAAGCACTTTTGAGGCATTTTGACATTTATAGGTGCAATGTCAAATACAAAGATTATTACTGTATTTATTTCCAGGCTATTGTGATTAAACAATGCGGTAGAGAGCTGACTATCTATACTATTTGGGACAGGCCCCTTTGCAGATAAACACAGTGTGGATAATTGGAACTCATGCAAAATACAAATTGATTTCTGCGCCAACTGAAAAGTTTGATCAGGAATTATCACTCCAGTACCTCAGTATGCCAACCTTTCTCTCCTTTTCTCTCTGTTTTCTCATCATCTGACATATTTTCTATTTTTCTCTAATTCTCACTTTGGCCTTTTCTCTCTCTTTATTCAGGTGTACACGAATGCAACCTCAAATGCAGTTTAGCATATGCTTCCAAGAGTTTCTTGCCAGTATCTTGTGTGCCCATGCCCAGTTTCTGTAATGGAGCCCCATGTAGCTAAATGGACATGTGAATAAAAGATGTTTAACCCTCCCTTGTTGTAATGCTGTAAGGAATTATGATAATATCCTAAACTGCAACAAAGCCTTGAGTGACTTGTGAATGTCAGCAGAACCTTGAGAATCAATTAACGCTTTTAATTCTCTTACAGCATCTGTCAATTTATATAATGTGTAGTGAATGTGTGCTGGGGAATTTTTGATTAGTAACCTATTAAAATCGATGGATCTTACTATTGCTGCTGAGTTCTGGAGCTGTGAAGTGATGTATTGGTGAATTGCATCATGAAGGTATTGTGACACAGAAACCATTGTATACTCTTTTATAGGGCTACAATAATAGGAGTTATTATTCATAGCAAGTTCATAAAAATTGATGCATTTAGTGTACATCAGTTAATTTGTGTACGATACCTGTGCCTTACAATTAAAATAAATATAGATTTTTTTTCAAAGCAGTGACCGTACCATTCCAAGCCATTTCTCAGAGGATTTTCTTACATATGTAAATGGATTGATAGATATGACTTTGCCAATAATCTACTCCTCTGGAGAAAGCCTACATACACCTGAGACTAGCATCTATCTAAGCAGCAGTGTAGACTGGGCAGTGAATCCTCCAGTAAACCTCTGAATAATGTAGCATGTCAGCTCACACAGCCAGTACATGACCTTCACATTTTCTTTGATCCTCGCCTTTCTTTCAAGCCATCTTTCCAGCCCCTGATCGAAACCACTTTTCTTTACCTTTGGAACTTCCCTTGTCTCCATCTCTATCTCGATATCGAAAAGCTGAGACACATGACATTGTGTACGGTTTAAACCTTGAGGTTTTTTGGAATAGGCCATAGAATAATTATTTGACAATTCCTCAGTTCTTTCAAAAATACAGTACGTTTTAAATGGGTAACAGTTATTCCCTGGTAAATTGTCTTGCAGTAATAGTGAGTGCAACATCTGTTGTAACATCACATTAGAGGCAGCAGTCGCGCACAGGAAGCCAAATCAATTCTTCCCTCTCCAGATTACATTGAACTACGATTGAGTGTGGGAAAAAAATGCTGTTTTTTGACATTCTGCATCTGTGAACTGTGGTATGTGTACAAAATGCCAAATGAATGGTCACGCAATTGATTCCGTAATAACTTTTTAAAAACAGTCCTTTCAAAATTTAAGCTTTGATAGGATCACAGGGGTGTGTGCCCAATGTGATTTACATCCCCAGCATTTACTTTACACTGTATTGGGTGTGATTGCATTGCTCCTGAAGCCATCTCCATGTGCTGGCAGGAGAGAGCCCTCGGTTGTGTTGCCCCCAGCTTCATTTATTCTGGATATTTGATGGTGAAGCGATGGCAATTTGTGGTGATTTGCCACCAAGCGTGTGGCATAAACCTCTGTATTAAGGAGCAAAGTTTGTGATTTGATGTGTTAGGTTAGGTGGTTAATGTTCTGGTAATTAGCAGGAAAATGATGCAGAAATTTAACTGCGCAGGAACATCTGGGAAGGGTGAAAAACGTGACACTCGGAACAAAGAGAAGAAGGAACTGTGAAAGGAAGCCAACGAGACAGACTTGACTTATTGATCAGCACACGGCTGTCTAGCTTGATAATCTTTGGCATTTAAACTTGAGGTTTTGAGGATTGACACGAGAGGTTAGTGTGAGCGTGACAGCTGTGAATCAGTCAGGGAATGTAACTCATTGTGTCTGAGAGATAAGTGGCAGCCCACTGCTGTCTCATGTCACCTGTATTCATATAATAAGAGTGTCTATGTTCTTTAATTTTGACTACTGCTATGAATTTCCATTCTAGGTGGGGGTGTGGGGGTGCGATCACTGTTTTTGTACAATCTAACAAATGAGCTGTGTACACTCAGCATTTCCAGTAATGTTCCATGTTGATTCTGGTTAATTATACGGCTGAATGCTGAGATAATGGATGTTTCAGACCACAAAAAAAACATACTCGTTCTTAGTAACCATCTCACATAATTACAGGTCCAGCATCTGGAGAACATCTTGCAAAAAGATGTGATTTGTGGTTTTAAACCATGATCTGGAGGTGCAGTACTGGGTTTCTGAATGTTTTGTTTGCTGCTTGTGAGTACGGATGCAGTCCTTCAGTCTGGAGGGGAGATGAGTGACCTGGGCCGCAGACTCCTCTGTGGGTACCTCGCATGTCACTTCACGGCTTGCCAGTGGGAGAGGCATTTAATCAGTGAGGTAGGGCTTGCACGTCTTGGCATTTCTTCAGTTCTCTGCTGTCAGCGAGCGGCTGCTGATGCCTATTGACACTTCAGTGAATCAGGAAATGATGTTACAAAACTGAAGTAAATAATTTACTGGAGAATGGGAAGGCTTTAAATGAAAATCTCTTTGGCACCTTGGTGACAAGAAACATTTTAAGTTGTTTGAAATAAACCACAACGGGGAAAACAGTCTCAGTGGAGCAAAAGAAGGTAGATGAAATACGCTATCGAGCCTTGCGGCTAGGAGTTATTTTCTGTGTTGTGCACTTTCTGTTTTACACTGAATGATTTGGTGAGTTGACTGGATGGGGGGGATGGGCATCTTCAGGATGGGGATGAGATTGGTTGTATTAATTTAAATTTTTATTTGGTGCAAGAATACTAGAGAGATAAGTGAATAGAACAGAAAGATCTGTACTCGTAGGTTTTCCAGAACCCAACAACAACAACTTGCATTTATATAGTCCCTTTTACATAGGATAACAGTTCAAAGAACTTTAGAGAGATAGTGCATCACATCAAGATGGCCGAGGAGGGAGGTGACTAGAGTTATGGCTGAAGAGGTAGGTTTTAAGAGAGCTTTTAAAGATATGTAGAGAGGGTTTCAGATTGGGTGAGGCATAATGCATGAAGGCTGTACTGCTGGTGTTGGGGCAGAGAAGGTGAGGAATGCATAGCAGACCAATTTTTGCTGAGTGGAGGGGCTGGACAGGAGGTCACAAAGAAAGGGAGGGTAAGGATTTGTAGGTGAGAGGATCTTGAAGTTTATCCACTGGGAAATAGTGGAGCATAGTGAGGACGCAGGTGACAAGCAAGCAAAGCTTAGTGTCGATGTAAGGAGTCAAATTTTGGATCGAATGGAGCTGGGGAGGAGGTTGATTTTGTTTGCATGATCAGAGCACTTAACTGAACTATTTGCCCATGCAGTGGATAGCAGAATAGAATATGGATAAAAGAAGCTTGGTAAATGTACAAAATAATTTTTTTGCAGCACAGTGCTTGGGACTGTGCTTAGCTGGGTGATTGGTAAATAAAGTTGGTTTTGCAGTTGCCTGTATGAAACTGCTTCATCTTCTCAATCTGAACAAAATTGTATTTGGTCGTTGCTTGAAAATGAGGGGAGTAAAATGAGAGTCAGTAAACCTCCCAATGCACTGTGGAGTAGATAGTGTTGATAGTGTAGATAGTGCCACCCTTCAAGGTGGAAGTCTTAGCCTAGCTTTGTATGGCTTCAAATCTGTTTTTTTTCCAATGAACGATTGTTTTCTTAAAGTATTTATATAATTTCTTAACTCCATATTCTGTAGATTTCGATTCCTAAACCATTAACAATCATTTAAGGAATAACAACAACAACTTGGATTTATATAGCGCCCTCCGCACCGGACGGCGTCTCAGAGCGCTTTACCTCGTATGGTGGATTTTCTTTTGTGAAACTCTGCTTAAATCTTTCCAAATTCCTTGATCTTTACTGTTTCTGTGAGATCGTCAGAACCCCTGGAGTTGAGTCCTGATTTCGCTGTTTCTCTATTTGTAATACATGACGAAATTATGAAACAATCTTTGCCTGTGACATGTAAACAAATCATAAATGAAGAAAGCAAATATTTGTGGTGCGCAATTGCTGAACAAAGTGTGCGGTTTGGTTGCTGAAGTGTCCAAACTATTTTCTTTGTTGTGCTGTTGATTCTGTTTACAGTTCATTAATGTGACCATATTGTGTCAGGCCTTAGATGAATCTGCCCCATGAACACAAACACCAGACTACTGAGACCTGACTGGTCTGTCCGTCATTTCTGTGTTCAGAGCAGTGTACCACGTAGACATTAGTGATGCATTCATTTTCATAAAAAGAAAGTTATAGAATCCGAGAAAGCGCTTTTTTCTGTGGTGGAGTTATTTGTTTTCATCCTGTTTCCCCGCTTTAATATTTTTAACAAGAACAAAAACAAGAACAACTTGCACTTACATCGCGCCCTCCACGCAGGGCACTCAAGATTTTATTTAATTTCCTTTTACAGTCTGAAGCAAAGCCCTGATAGTTATGGTGGTCTCAGCTGGGCAAAAGGTGGGAAGCTTGTCAGTGTGTGCAAACCAACCTGCCTGGTTTAGCTAGTAGGTTAAACTACAACAGTACCTGAAGGCAAACTCTGGGGTTTTCAGGCATTGGCTATTGCCTTCCTACATCTAATATTTTCCAGCAGGGTGCATCCCTGGGTAGATACTGTGCACTCCTGCTCAATTCCACATGAACAGACATTCGCATGCAAATGTGGAAGTCTCATTAGCTTGGTTTGCCTTTACTGTCAATTCATTTTGCTTATAAATAGACAACTAGGACCCACCAAAAGTTGCATATAAAAGTACAGCCCAGAAGGAAACCATTTGGTCCATCATGTCTATGCCATTGCTACCTGTTTGATCACCCTTTATTATGAATCCCACTTTCCAGCTCTTTCTGCAGGTCCCTTTCCTTACTGACCAGGTGCTTATCCAGCTCCATGTTGATTGTTTCTATTGGTCAAGACCTTAAAAAAGACATTTGTGGTAATGTATTCTACACCCAAAACCCTTAGAACCCTATATGTGAGATTTTTTTATAATCTATTTTGCTTTTCGTTTGCTAACTATCCTGAGATTTGGCTCCCTTGTCACCAAAGCCTATGTCAGCAGCACCTGACCATCTGGAAGTTGGCCAGTTTTAAGCATGGGAAGCCCATTATTCAGCACCAGAAGCCAGATATGCAACGATACCTGCTTCACACCAATGTGCCCCAGTAACTGAATTTACACCACTTCCAAGACTGATTTTTGGTGACAATGGTCCATTTTTCATTTGTGCACAAAATTTAGTCGCAAAACTTTACAGTAAATCCTGTGAAGCACTATGAGATGTCCTCCTGATGAGAAAAGTGCTATATCAAATGCAGCATTTTTTAAAAGTAATTCATTCTTTAAGAAATAACAATGGGTATAAATTATGGTTAAAAATTTGGATTTAGTTTAGGTCAATCTGAAACTTTGCATATTTTGCAATTCAGGGCTGATTTTAATTCTCGTCACATTGTTTCTCTAGGTATGTTCATTTACATTGAAAATGTTCAGTTTTCACTTTTTGAAGAAGCGTTTTGATTAGAGCTTAAATTGAGAACTAAATTATTTTTTAAATTGCAAATTTTAATTTTGTTTTTGCTTCTGCTTGTCTTTGACTATCACACTGCGGGCACTGACAGCATCACCATTCCTGGATGCTACGCCTCACTGAGCCGGTACCGAGCCTTGGCATCTTGTTTGACCCTCAACTGTCCTTCAAACTCCACAACCGTGCCATGACCCCATTCTGCCTTCCCCCGCAATTCCGCAACATAGACCGACTCCGCCACCGCGTTTCCCCTCAGGGGGCCGAGATCCTCCTCCACGCGTTCATCACATCCAGGCTCGATTATGCTAACTCCCTGTTTGTCGGTCTTCCCAACTCTTCCCTCCACAACCTGTAGATTATTCAGAGCTCTGCAGCTCCTGTCCTCTTCCTCATGCACCAGGTTCCATGAATCTATCACACACCTTCTTCATCTGGCTCCACTGCCTCCTCGTTCCCCAGAGGAGAGAGTTCAAAATCTGCGTCCTGGCTGTCAATACCCTCCACTGCCATGCTTCTTCCTAACTCTGTGACCTGCTACTCCACACTGATCTGTCCTCTCCCTCTGCTCAGCAGATTCTAGCTTGCTCCATGTCCAATGGCGGTCAGCCTTTCTCCCCCTCACACTTCCCTCTCTTTAGAACGCTATCACACAATCTCTTTGCCTTTGTCTCCTTTAAGGCACATCTGAAGACCCTCCTCTTCGACCACACTGTTGGTCACCCACTTACCCCCCCCCCCCCCCCCGCCTCCACCTCTCCTGCTCCCAAACCCCAGCTCAGGTCTAAATCCTTAACTGTCCAGTGCCTTGGGACGTCCTCCCGACGTGAAAGACATAATACAAATGTAATTTGTTCTTGTGTTTGACTATTATAATTTTCCTGAAATATACTCACGGACAGATGTAATAATAGGAAACAAATGACATTAATGATTGAAGTATTCCCTTGGAACATATCCTCTATATCCTTTACACAGTAAACTGCCACTTCATAAATAATGATTGATGCTATTTTAACTGAGAACTTGAAGTAGCTTTTAGGATATCAGAACGAATGAGTTGGTGGAGGTTATAGACAGTTGACATGAAATGCTGGTTTTGTGATCTGATGAATGCTAGTGACGTGTTTTGAAGTTGTTGTAAAATAATTTTAAAACACTCTATTGCACTGTGAAAAGGTAGGATGCTATGGTGGTGAGTTACCAGCGAAGGGAATTGCTAAATGTATGTGGGGCATATCCTATATGGGGAGGTCACTTCAGGACTTAACTTGTCCGCCTCCTTGTGACCACTTCCAGATTGACATTGCCAAGATTATTAACAGGTCAACTCGCAATGCTATTAACCCAATCTGGAGCCTGAAATCCTCCTGTTCTTTGGGTTAAGAGCATTGTCTTTCACTGTCTGTAACCAGGGACACAAGTATAAAATAGGGGAATAGGGATCTAAAAGATAATTTATGAGGAACTACTTCACGCAGAGAGTTGTGAGACTGTGGAACCTGTTCCTGAAGTAACGGTTGAATCAAACGGTATAGATGTGTTCAAGAGGAAGCTAGACCCTCACACGAGGGAGAGGGAAATAGAAGGGTACGGGAGGGGGTAAAGAGTGAGTGGACATTCGTGTGGAGTATAAACACCACCATGGATTGTTTGGGTGAATGGCCTGTTTCCACGCTGTACATTCTGTGTAGCTCTATTCACTGTATCACTGGGACTGTCCTGTGCCCAGTATTTCAATGGTATTTGGAGTCTGCTGTGCAACTAGATGGTGTATTATGGAGGGGGGAAACTCTCAGTTGTAGCGTTGCTGTACCACAGAGGTGCAACTTCTTTTCGTCAGTGACATTGTGGATAGAAGCAGTGATTAAATCACAGCCGTAACTGTCCCACTCACCCAGTTGTCATAGAGACAGAAGCAGAGAGCAAGCGGAAAAGGTGATGTGAGGTGTGTGGGTGAAACGTGCTGTGGGAAAACGTTGCTAATTGCAGAAGGATTCTGACAGCAAACTGTTCTGCAACAGCATTTTTCTCCCATCTGCAAGTTCAATTCTATTTTGAAATGACGGAGGCTGAGGGGCTGGAAGAAATTGCAGGAGCTAAAATACATCATCTCTGAGGTTTGGATCTGTGGGGCGATGCAGCTGTGACCCGGTGACAGTATCTGGCTGTTGATCAGCCAGGTCATGCCTTATATCTCAGTTGGCATGTGTGACAGGCAGTGTGCGTGTAATTATGCTAATAGATGGGATGATGCACTATACAACTGCTTTTATGTTTGAGTCCTTTAGGTAAAAGTATTTGCAAAAGAGCAAATCACTTGTTTTTAAAGAAACTAACATATAAATAACGATTGTTCTGAAGGAATAATGTAACCTATGAGTTACGTAAAAAAATACGAGTTTTGGAACTTCTGTGAAGCATCTAAAAATGCCTCTATTTCTTGCCTTTTGAGGCTCGCTAGAGTCTACATGTGCAGCTGAGAGCAGATGGCAGCCTGCTCCCTATGTTCTGTCAGTGCCGCTCTCCAGCCATGTGTTTGAGATGTGTAACAGTACATGCCTCTCCTAGTTTTCCTCCCCCTATGGTGAGGTGCCTCACTTCCACTTGGGTTCTCTCCACAGAGCAGCACGTTGGAGATGGTGAGCTCAGTGGAGTTTGGGGTGGGGAACTAAGGGATGTGTCCTTCCACTTGGTGGCACTGTGTGTTGTATGTGGGGTGCTGTATGTTCTCAAATTATAGTAATAATAATCCTTGCATTTGATATAGCGTCCAATCATGTCTCAAAACGATCACAGAATATACTGTAAAGTGAATTGACTGTATATTTTTGTGGGCCAAACAAAAATGTCATAAATGTTGCAAAAAAAACCCGAGACCCATTTGAAATTAGAAATAAACTTCACCTGGGAGAAAAATGTTGTTCCAGAACAGATTACTGTCGGAATCCTTCTTCAATTAACATCATTTCCTACAGATTTCCAACCCGATAATTAAAGAAAAAAGAAGTAGCTAGTGTTGTTCAGAGAGCAATAGAAAAGGGTACAAATAACTAGTGACACCAGAGAGGAAAACTGACCCAATAAAGCTTTCTGGAGATTTATGCTCATTGAAAGGCAAACCATATGAAAGACATAGACAAAAACAACTTGCCCTTATATCATGCCTTTTTATGCAGGAAAATGTCTCGACTGCTTCACAAAGATGGATTCAAGTGGCACTAGCTGAGCCAGGTTGCCACCTGTGTTAATGTTGTGCTGTTTTGTCCTGGGTATTTTATGGCCACGATTGTTCCAATATGTCTCCAGTACCACAGCCAGAGTAAATTATCACAAAATCCTGTCAGAGAAAAATGAACCAGAAGGATAATCTTTACATTTAATTTCTTTTTCCTTTCATTTTCTTGGTTTCTTTTCTTTAAGCCTGTAAGGAAAATTTATAGGAAGGCACAAATTGTGTTGTACACAACTAAATCCCGACAAAAGGCAAATGTTACCTGGAGGCTGCAGAATTTTAAAGTTAAACTGCAAGGAGTGATTAGGAGCATATGAGTGGCATTTTGCTGTACTGTGAGAGACAGATGGTATATATCAAGTGCAAGGATTATTATTATTATTATTATAATATGTTCATGTAAAATCAAAAAAGAGAGCTTTGATTCAATTGTCTGAATTCAACTTCAGCCATGTATTGGCATGATATTTTCTTGCCTTCTGGCTTTGCCAAATTAGTTTCCTTAATCATTAAGATATGATCCTTTTGTGTACATTACAGTATAAGTTTATACAATTCGAACATTTCAATCACATTGAAATGAAACTACCATTGCAATGAAGAAATAATACAACTTGTATTTGATATTGCGCCTTTCATGTCAGAGGACATCCCAAAAAGGTGCTTCACATTGTATACTGTAAAGAGTAGTGACTGCTGTGTTTGCCCACGAAACACACAGTCAACAGGAATGACATTTTATGTGATCGTCAGTATGTTTGTAATGTTTGGACACACACCTATGTGACTTAAAAGATTTCCTGTGAATATTGAATAATCTCCATTTATTTCTGGCGTTGAATTCTGCCGCTAGGAGATTTCAGACTGCCGTTTTTAATCTTCGCAAAACTATGCTGAACGAGCATGAAAAATTCCAGCACTGTTTTGAAAAGCAAGTGACATCAATGATCTTTCATGTGCAGCCAGTGATGTTAGTAGCTGCCTACTGCACATGGTGTGCATTCATGCAGCGTGCAGGAAGTGATGTCGGTGGTGACCCGACAACCCAGAAGTTGGCCATCTTATAATATGCCTCTTTACAATGTATGGCCATAGGAATATAGGATCAGGAGTAGGCCATTCAAGCCTATTCCTCCATTCTATAAGATCATGGCTGATCTCGGCTCCAATTACCTGCCCTTGCCCCATGTCCCTTGATATCCTTACCTAACAAATATCTATCAAGGCCTGAAACATTGGACCTAGACGGTCATTTATAAAAGGTTGCCCAGAAGCTATTAATTGTTAAATATGGATAAATTGGAATATAATAATAATAATCCTTACATTGGGTATTGTGCCTTATCATGTCGGAAGTACGTCTCAAATTGCTTCACAGGGTTTGCTGTGAAATGAAGTGACTGTGTTTGAAGGCAAATGCAGCAGCATAATTGACTTAGTCTTCTGACTCAAAGGCGAGAGTGCTACCACTGAGCCAAGCTGACACACTGAAATATTTTGCAGATTGGTGTATCAATATGCCAAGCAGCACAATATATGAGAGGTGATGCTATTCTTTCTTTCACGCTTATCACTTTGTGCCAACACCACCAAGACCGTTAATATTAATTTCCTAGCTGTTAGCTTGATTACTTTCCAACTTTGGACGTTTCAGTTTATTGCTGGCATTATTACAACCTGAGGAAGCTGATCTAAGATAGGGTAGTTGTAAAACCCTTATAAATGATCTCAGTCCTCTGGTAACTAGAAGAGGAAAATCAGTCAGATTTCTGCTATCTTGAATCCTTTTCTGAGCACTATCCCCTGTTAGAAGGTGTGGACAGGATTGGGCACAGTTGTGATGCCACTGTATTTGAATGGCTTGCTGGCATTCACTGTCAAAAGTCATACTTGGTTGAGGTGCAGAAAGCCTTGGATCTGTAATCGGTGGAAGAGAGGAATGAGTCCAAATACTTTTCGGGAAGAAGGGAAAAAAACTAGTGAGAAAATACATCAGGGAATCAACCCAAAGTACAATTCCTGACCCGATCTATTGCAGAAACTACATATAAAACTTCTAAATCCATATTTTAGAATTGGCTTCCATCTCTGAAATGGATACTGAGAGTTGGGAGACAAATGCAAGTATTTTATGGAGAGAGAATTGAAAAATATACAAAGAAAGTAGGTCAGATGGAAAAGTAAAATAAAATATACAATGAATGTACATAGAGTGAGGATGAGTTAAAAACAAACAGAAGTCGAGTTTTTGTTTTTATCCATCCATCCAGGAACCCGTTTTTTGGTGATTGGTGGATCACTTTCCCGGAGGTAATCATTCCTTAAAAAAAAGAATAATTTGGTCACTCAATCCATGACTGTTTGTGGGACACTGCTGTGCGCAATTGGCTGCTGCGCTTCGCCCACAAAATATACAGTCAATTCACTTTCCAGTATATTCTGTGAAGCACTTTGAGACATCTAGAAGATATGATAAGGCGCTATATCAAATACAAGTATTATTATTATTACCCAGCTCTCTGCTTTGACCCCTCTCTCCTTTACCTTTAAAGACCATCTGAAAAGTCCATTGTTTCGACCATGCTTTTGGTCACCTTTTTCTTTCCCTCCACCCCATCTCTGCTCTGTGAACTGTTTGAGACGTCCTCCCAATGTTAAAGCCGCTAAATAAATTATCTTAACTGTTAATATTTTGTACTGCCCCAGCTAAGATCGCTTCCTCGGGTGATAATGCCTGCAGAACTCAAATAGAAGGTAGGCAGAGAGTGAAAATGCCTTCAGAGAATAGATGTTAAATAATGTCCCGGAACATCAAAGTGACTGGCACATCACAAGCTATCCCTGCAAAGGTCCTCCCACCACACTGAAGGCAGATGTCTGTTGAATAGCTGATGAGGAAACTTTGAGGCTTGGGATAATAGGAAGGCATTACCTGGAGTCCAGGTTTTGTAACTCACGCTCATTTTTCCAGGGCTTGGATTGTGTGGTTTGGATACTCATAAGCATGGTGATGGGTTTCCGTTTATGTCAGACATCCGGCTGACCACAAATAATGTTAAACATTTCTCAAAAGACTCACTGGCTCAGGAAGATGGGGATTTTCTTGGATGATATAGCAAACTTTTGGCCCAGATTGCCACCTCATCTTTGCCTGTAAAACCTTTTGTCTTAAATTTAAATTGTTGTAGTACTGTGGAATATTCAGCCTTAATGTAGAAGCTGTTTTTTTTCCATACTTTGTAAGAAGAACCGGATAAAACTAGATAGAATTTCAGGCCCCAAGTGTTAAAAGTAATTTGCATTTTTTTTCATTTTAAGGTTACTCTGATAGAAATGGAATGTTGGATACAGAATTACATGGGATTAGCAGAGGTGAGAGAGGCACCACTCTTTTCCTGGAGTAACATGTAATGTTTAACAGGGTGTTTTGCGAGACATTTAAGGTTTGAATGACCCATGACATGTCATCCAAGCTTCATGGGCTTTTTAGTACCTAAAAAGGCAAGCAAGTCACAGCATGGCAACTCAAATCTGAGCAGTTTCTTTGTCATGCTTGTCATGTGATGGATTGATTTTCCTGAAATCCATAGCTGGTGTGCTGATCCGTAGAGCAGGAAATACACTAAGTGAAGTAACTGTACTCTTGGTAAAGTTTGGGGATAGGGATCCAGTGGAGCCTGACAGGGAGCCAGAACAGATCAATTTTAAGATCCTCCCACTCATTTTTAAATCCCTCATGCCTTTACCTACCTCTCTGACCTGCTTACCCCCCAACCCACAACCCACTGCCTCCGCTCGACTGGCTCCGGCTTTTTGCATGCCCCTCGTGCCCTCAATTTGACCATTGGCAGTCGTGCTTTAAGGCCTGACACTCTGGAGCACTCTTCCTCTATCCCACTGCCTTGCCCCTTCCTTCCCTATCTTCAGGTCGTGTCTGAAGACCTTCCTATTCAACCGTGCCTACGATCACCTCCCCTACCCCTGACATGGCATTGTGCTCTGCCACTGTCAAGTGCTCTGGGACACTACCCTGCATGAGGGGCGTTATATAAATGCCAGTTGTTGTTGTTAAAACTAAATTTCATAATGAGGTAGTGTAGGATAGCTAGTAAAGAGAAGAGCGAAGCAATTCATTGATTTTGTAAAATAATGACTAAAACTCTTGTTACGCATAATTGCCTGCTCAACCAGCATTTAAAATTACAATGTTAAAGATGTAAACAGACAGACACACAGAAGAACAGATAGGCTAAAATCTTATGCAGCTAAAGTAGTACTTCATCCTATGAAAATAAATACTCGGCAGCTACTGGCACCTGTGGAAGAAACACGTGTTGTTTGATCAGTGCTTGGTGCCTGCACAACTCAACTGTTCAAAGAGGCAACAGCTTTTTCAAGAGGATCGATCAGGTTGAGATTTAGAACTGGTTTAGAACAGCTGGGGGCTAAAAGAAACAGTTTTTCTGTCTTGAATTCTGCAAAACAATTGCCCAGACCTCTGCAGTGCAATTCTGGTGAGAATGTAAATTACAATCCAGTAGCACTCGTCATTTAAAAAAACTGATTGCAATCTTCTGAGAGTTGCAGCCTGCACTCAATAGTTTTAGCAAATTACAATTTGATTTGATTACAGTATTTGGAAATGCATTTATGTTGCCGCTACACTGTCCATTGTAAATCAGTTAAGGATTGTCAGAATGCCCTCACCAAATACGAAGTCGGTCATTTTCTTTTCACATTAGAGATTTTTATACATTTGCTGTTTGGTTGTGAATTGCAAGTCTGAAAGTCTGATTCAGTGGCTCAAAGAGTATGGTGGAACCACGTGAGGGCAATCAATAGACTGGTCTATTTTACCTTCATTGTTAGGTACCTTTATCAATGATGATTTGGGGATTTTTGAAACACCTTTTGTTACAAATGGAAAACCCAGTCAAGGTTGCTTGAATAGTCAGTTGCACTCATTACTGAAGTGTGCACAAAATAAAATTTACCTGCAGTTTAAAAATAATTGAATTGTAATAATGGACTTATTCTGTCCTCCACTGGGAATCTGAGAAAAGAATGGTAGTTGAGTAAATCTGCCCTGCGTGCCCTCCATTCTCTGGTATAATTCAGGCAGCCGCCCATTATTTAAAAACAAGCTGCCATTCAGGCTTGTAAGGTAACATACCAGCTGCAAATTCAATTCTCTCACTTCTATACTCCTTCTGTGTGAGCTCTGCTTTAAAAAATTGCTATGTGGTGAATGCTTCCGATTGACATTTTTCATAGTTGATTTCCGATGGATTTATTCAAATCGAATTAACAATTAACCGTTTTGTCTTCAGCTCGTGGCAGTTGTTGGGTGTGGAGCTTTCTTTGAAAGGTTAGTGAGACCCAGGCTTGATTCAGGCTTTGCGTGGTACTGTGCTGTATTTGCTGGCAGGCTGAAGGATGAATCTGTTGTTGCTGATGAGCACCTGGTGTTAGTGTATAACTGGGTACTGATGATCCAACATAATGATTTTCACAGACATCACTGCCAATGGTAGGCACATGCAACCCATGCAGTTGCATAGGGTCCCTGCCATCACGACTCTGTTACACGCCCTATTCACTTGGCAAATTTGGGCTAACTCTGTGTCCCCTGCTCTCTTTGTCCCACCATTTGGCAACTGAACTTTATACCTTCCACCCTCTGGAACTCTTTCCCTTTACCCCTTTGTCTTGCACCCTCTCTATTTCTCTTAAAATCCTTCCTTTTTTTAAAAAAAAATCTTTTCACCTTCTTCCTGGTCAGGCTTCTGACGCTGCCTCTGTAAAGAGTTCCAACATATTACTCCAGGTGATCTAGGCATTATAGAAATGTAAGCAATTGTTATTTTGTTTGAATTTTGAATAAAACTATAAGCTGTAAAGTTAACACTGTCTCTTTACAAATGTACAGCTTACTGGATTTGTACTGTGTTCTCTGACATTTGCTATAAATAAAAAGCACACATGCTACACACAGCATATGTCCATGGCCATCGCTGGAGGGACAGAATTGAAAAACAATGTATTTCCATCACCCATGGTTTATAAATAGCTCGAATGTGAACGTAAAGAGCATTAGTCTTCTTGCAAAATGCCTACCTCTCCGAGTTCACTATGCCAATAAATATACCTGTTAAAGAAAATTTGACCTGGATTTTTGGCCATGTATAAAATACTTTGTTTTATTTTGTCTAGAGAGAATACCAGTGTTGGAATCTATATTGTATTTCAATGAAATAAATATTTAAATATAGTTTTTTCATTCTTAGTCTGTACTAAAATGCAAGGATTATTTTACTTTGTCAGGTAAGGGATGCCATTGGTTGGGAACCTCATGTTAGCATTCGTTGTTTGCAGGTTAGGAAAAGCTTCGCCAGATGGAAGAGGGAAAGCCCTCTGCTACATTCGCCTAGAAGAAATAGAACATTCTTCATGCCACTAAATGTAATAATATTGAAAGTGTTTGCAGATGTTTTGCACATATCTTCATTGTTGCCCCACATAGGAACAAAAAAAGGAAGAGCAGGAGACCATTGAGGTCATCGAACCTATTCCACCATTTTATTAGATCTTGGCAAACCCTTTAATCCCAATCCGCTGTCCTTTTGCCATTAACTTTAATAACTCTACCACTGTGCCTTAACCCCACTCTCAGAATGAAACCCTTAACTTCACTAATATGTTTCTGTTTTCCATTTCCCATACCAGTAGAGTTTCTGAATTAGTATCAAGTTATAATAATCTTTTGTTTGATACAGCGCCTTTCACTCTGGGAGCATCTCAAAGAGCTTCACAGGATATATGGTAAAATGTAGTGACTGAGTGTTTGTGGGTGAACATGGCATCCAATTTGTCCCCAGCGCTGTCCCACAGGCAGAGCTGTCCCGTAGGCTGTCCCACTTTTATTTGGGGGCTTGTTGGCCAGGATACCAGGAGAAACTCCTTTTTCTTTTTGATTAGTTCCATGGAATATTTAACATCCACCCAACCTTAACAAGCAGATGGGGCCTCATCTGAAGGTCGCCATGTCCGACAATGGAGAACACTTCCAATAGTGCATTGGAGTGTCACCTTAGACTATAGTTCCAAGTCCTGACGTGGGGCTTCTGATTCAAAAGCGAGATTGCTATTACTGAGCCAGGCTGACACCTCACAGTACGACCTGTGAAATGTGATAGCTGTAGGAAGCTGGCTTAAGAGCACTCAAACGCTTTCAAGTAATCTCCAATTTCAGAGACTGAAGGACAGGGTTCCTTCCAGAATAAAGAAAGATTATTATTATTCTAACGATAAAGAAATATTGTTTTTTAAATGGTGGCCACAAACGTTTTGCTGTTTTAGTTTCTGGTACTGAAATTGTAAAGCGATTCTACAAGGCTCAACTACTCAGTGGATAAACAAGCTAAACATCAGGCAACTGGAGTTCACTTTCTTTTATTTAAATTGCTAAATGGGAAAAATCCACATTTTGTGAAAGAAACCAAGTAAGAAAAAGGTTAAGTACCTAAAGCTGTTAATCCTGATTAACAGCAGACTCTTTCACACATTCTTATCTTGTAGATGCTGCATTGCCAGTTGTTTCTGATAGAGTATCAGCATTGCTGATAAGTCCTCAACAATTTTCTTGGAAGCTTAAGTCAGCGAATTTTGAGGTTATTGGAAAGCTGTGAATCTTTCAGATAATTTTTCTTTTGGAAAATGAGACCATGAATCTCTCCAGTCTCGACTTTGGATCATAGCTAAATCATAGACGGTGATCATAGCTCGCAGCAGAAAAAGCTGCCCTTAATTTGGCACTGAAATAGTAGTCTGCTCAGAAGGCCCACAGGTGACTAGTGTGGGAAATGGAAAATGCCGAACTGGTGCAGGGCAATAATAATAATATAATAATAATTCTTGCATTTGATGTAGCGCTTTTCACGTCTTCTAGACGTCTCAAAGCACTTCACAGAATATATTGTAAAGTTAATTGACTATATTTGTGGGCGAAATGCGGCAGCCAATTGTGCACAGCAGTGTCCCACAATCAGTCGTGGATTGAAGTGACCAATTTTATTGTTTTGTTTTTTCTTGAGGGATTATTATTAGGCTCTGTGTGGAGTAAGGAAACTTGCCCAAGGTTTCGCCCTGCCGGGAATCAAGTCCTCTAACCACTGGGCTCCAGGACTCCACAATGTGTGTTTAGTAGAAACAATGTTTTCTGAACTAGGGGCTGGGGAACTTTGTTGGAGGCAGACCAGAGGGAGCAATGCTCTGCAGCTAATGCTTTTTTTTAAAAAAAACTGTTCTCTTAGTATAGATTTAACATGAAACTCACATTAAACTGACACTGAATTAAGCATTGAACAAAATCCAGTTCCTTTCCCACCGTCACAAATTTCCCTACCTTTACAAAATTCAGCCCAAACGGAGAAAATCACTGAGGAATCACATTTTGGAGACTTTCTCTCTGACAGGAGACCACTTTTTACTTCATGATTTATTTTGTCAGCAACAGTATCAAAGGTTTTCACTAAATAACCATGTCTTATGATTGCTACTACAGCATACAATATTTGTACGATATTTGGTGAAACTGCTTCCATTAAAAATGAAATCTTCTGTCAATTATTGTATACCGTGCATTGGTGTATTATAAAGGAATATGACGGCAACACAACACTGCTTTTTCCTTACAGAGAGGAGGTGAATAGCATTGCTTGTCCTTTTCCACTTTCAGTTTCAATGCATCGCGACATGTTACAGTATATATCCTGTGAAGTGCTTTGAGATGTCTCAACGATGTGATAAGGCGCTATATCAAATGCAAGGATTATTATTTATTATTATAAATGTCACCCAAATCCTACTTTAAGGGATTTGATCATGTCACGCATTATAAATGTGACTGACTGTCTGTGAGAGCCAAGCACTCCATCAGTTTAGGTTTACACAGAACTATGGAAGGCATAGTTAAGAGAAAACAAATATATATATGTATGTGTTTTACCAACCTTGAATTATTGAATTTATTCCATTCCAACCCCTCCCCCAGGTATAATGGTATCTTTACAAATAAATACCATCAATTTTTAATGAGAGCATGGCTGCCTTCCACTGAACGGAAACAATTATTACCCGGGAGAGCAGACAAGTCAGCATTGTGTATGTTTGGAGGGCAGTGAGGTGATATATTGGACCACAGATGACCATAATTAAAAAGAATAATTTTGCAACTATTAAATGGAAGAAAACAATTAAGATGATGTAGAAACGACCAACATTGTAATAAACCAGATTGGCCTGCTTAAATATTAAATATCAACAGATTGGCCGGCACGTCTCTCATTTGTGTTAAGGATTATAAATCCCAATTCTGTGTTTCTCTGCAGCTTAGAATATTCTGCGTCTTTCTTGATTCTTGGAGGTGCTAGGGAATTTTGAGGAGCTTAAATGTTTTTAGAATGCAAGGAATTGCAAGCAATTCTTGAGTATTTTGTTTCATTCTTCACATGTTTGCACTGTATTTTGCATTATTAATAAGACAATTATAGTTTTTTATAATGAATGGTAGCTTGTGTATGTAGGAGAGGAGCTTGGAGATTGAAGAAGCCTGTGAGAGGCAGGTGTGAAAGATGGGTCTGCTGACATGAGGGGTGCTACCAGTGAATAATATTTAACTGGGTTGCTCTACAGAGTACTCCTACCTAAGCTTTAAACATTATTATAGCTTTAATATGGAAATTTCATTTTGGAGCTTAAGTAAGAAATCGCCCATCAGGATTCCTTTTATTATATCAAAATGCACCTGAGGAATTCATATTAATCTGAATAATCTTTCACTTCTGTCCATTTCAGTCTTGCTTTTGTATATGTACCCCTATAATCTTAGGATGCGCTGAATTAGAAAGGTGACTGAGCCTGCCAGTATGAGGATGCTGTATTGAAACACAAAGTTGATGATGACTCAGCACAGCTTTGTGGAAACTCCTGATAGGCATTGGTGATCTAGGTGTAAACAGACACTTTGACTTTGGGGATGAAAGCAGAACTAAAGGACATAGGTTTAAAATTAACAAGCTTTCAAGTAAGACTTGAACTCAGAGGGATTATTTGCCCGCAGCGTGGAGGATATAAACTCTTAGCAAAACAGTTGAAGCTGTCAATCAGCAACTTCAAAAAATAACTCAAAGTATTGGCATTCAAACCACATTGGCGGATACATTGTACTCCACAATGCTTTCCACATTGCTGAAGCCTGGGAAGCAGGACAAGTCCCAATGGTGATGATTTGGGAATGAATATAAATGAATAATCCAGATGTTTTGCTGTGTGTGTGTGTGTGCGCATGTATGCGCGGTACTGTGGGATGGAGTTCCAGAGAGTGGGGCAGAGTGGCTGAAGGCCCCCCCTGTCAATGGTGAGGTGGGGGACGTGAAGGAGGACGGAGCTCCCTGAGCGGAGGGCATGGACAGACTGGTAGGGGGTTAGGAGGTCGCAGAGGTGTGGGGAGCAAAGACATGGAGGGCTTTGTAGGGGAAGACCAGGATCTTCAACTGTATCCTCTGCGATGGGAAGCCAGTGGAGTTGGGCGAGGATAATAATAATAATAATAATAATCCTTGCATTTGATATAGCGCTTTTCACGTCGGGAGGACGTCCCAAAGCGCTTCACAGAATATACTGTAAAGTGAGTTGACTGTATATTTGTGGGAGAACGCGGCAGCCAATTGCGCACAGCAATGTCCCACAAACAGTCATAGATTGAAAATGACCAATTTAATTATTGTTTTTGTTTTTTGGAGGGATTATTATTATGCGTGTGGAGTAAGGAAACTTGCCCAAGGTTTTGCCCTGCCTGGAATTGAACTCAGGTCTCTCACTTGCAAAGCGAATGCTCTAACCACTGAGCTACAGGACTCCACCTACAGGATGGGGGTGATAGGGTCACGGAGCCTGGTGCAGGAGAGGACACGGGCTTCAGCGATCTGGATGATCTGCAGCCTATGGAGGGAGGAGTTGGGGAGGCTGACAAGCAGGGAGTTTGCATAGTCGAGCCTGGATGTTATGAAAGCATGTATGAGGGTTTCGGGGGCCTGCGGTGTGAGACAGTGGTGGAGCCGGGCGATGTTGTGGAGTTGGGGGAAGGCAGAGCGGGTCATGGTGCAGATGTGGGGTAGAAAGGATAGTTGAGGGTCAAACAAGATGCCAAGGTTCCGGACTGGCTTAGCAAGGTGGAGTGTGCAACCATGGATGGTGTTACTGTCAGCGCCTGAAGTGAGGAGGCACTGACGGGAGCCAATCAGGAGAGCCTCGGTCTTGTTGACATTCAACTGAAGAAAGTTAGCTCTCATCCAGAACTTGATGTCTGACAGACATTCTGTCAGGACAGCAGTGGTCCTGCAGTTGAGGGTGGAGGCAGAGAGACAGGGTTGGTGTCACCCGCATACATGTGGAACTTTTCTCCTAGGGGAATGCAGAACTTGCCCCTAGGAGAAACACTAATTTTAGGCATGTGATGTGCTCCCTGCTAGGTGTCTGATTATAATAAATAATGGTTTTCTGCCTTTTGTAAAGTTTCCCTATTAAAATTGTCTCATTAAGAGTCCAAAGCCATCGTCTCCCTCCTCTAAAATAGTGATCGTTCTTCTAATCACTCCAGTGGCACAGACATGGAAGAATCATTTGTGAGAATACGGGACAGATTTTTATTAAATTGACTTTGAACGCTTTATGAACCATAAATAATTTTGCAATAAAATGTTTCCAGATGAAGAAAACCAATATTTAAATAATGAGATTCAAGTCAAATGTGTGCAATGAACATTGTAGTGAGGTTTTGTAATTCTTTGCTAAGTGTTATTGAATGAAGAATTTAAAATATAAAACTTAAATTATTGCTTGTATTCTTGAAAGTAAATTTTAAAAAAAATTGTATATCCGTGGGCATATTATCCCCAGATAAAATTGGTTATTCACTTCATGACTGTTTGACTGTTTAGGTGCTCTGGGACCGCTACCCAGGATGAGGGGCTCTATATAAATGTAAGATGTTGTTTGTGGGACATTGCTGTGTGCAAATTGGCTAGCACATTCGTCTACAGACTGCACAGTCCCAACACTTCATAGCGAATCCTGTGAAGTGTTTTGAGATATCGTTCGGACCTGAAAAGCACAATATCAGCAGCTATTATTATTATTACATGCGCTTTGGGCATCTTGCCGACGTGAAAGACGCTCTATACATGTAATTTTGTTATTGTTGTTGTTGATCTGTCTCCATTGGAAGATAAGAAGATGGGCTGGTTGGCTCCTTCCCCCAGATATTGAATGATTTATGTCCCTTATTTGGATCAGAACTACAATCACCATAAGGCCTGGGTAGTTCAGTCAAATGATGCTCGATTTAGGTGCTGGTTCAAGCAAGGTTTGCTCAAAGTTCACTCAAAGTGTACAGGGATAAGAGAAAAGAATTGGATTAAAATGTAGTAGTTAGCTTCTGTGGGTTAGCTCGCGTCAGTTTAGGCTCTGGGGCCTCCCCCTTCTTATGCTGTGACTTCTGTGATTTTGAGATTTATAAGTGTATGCTATCTCACGATGTGAACAGAAAGCAGGAGTCTGTGTGCAGTGCTGTCACAGTAACTATCCTCACATATTCCTAGCTTTTCGCTATGTAAATGGGAATCAGCACAGACCCCAATCAATTGTGTGCCTGATGGAGAAGGTAATCTTGCTGTTTTCAGAGAACGGAATATATAATTGCTTTCCGTTTGTATATTAAATCTTTTTTTTTCTGTATTGTAATAACATTTTGAAACTCTGGTAATGCATCTGTCAGGCATTTCTCTTCTCTTGATCACTGTTGTAAATGTTGTCAGCCTTTATCCAGATTTGTGCATCTTTCAGATTGATCTGGTGAATCAATGAAATCTAGAACTGCAAAAGAGTGAAACATCGTCTGCCTTTTACCTTACCTGCAGTCATTATTTTCCTCCCTTTACTGACAGACACTTTAAAGCCTTGTTCATTTGCGTAGATAAAGTGGTTTCTTTCAATTTGTTAGAGCAGTAAATTTTAATTATTTCAAGTGATGTCCCTTTAGGGCTTTAATTTATCACTATTGATGAGTTACAAAGCAGTGGTTCAGAATATTGGTTGCCAGCGGCTCAAGAGTAACGGACATTTAACACTTATTTACCCTGCTAAGACCCTACTGGTCCAAATCCCTGACTGTCCAGTGCCTTGGGACATCCTCCTGACGTGAAAGGTGCTATACAAATGTAATTTGTTGTTGTAAGTACCTTTATGTTCGGAAGTCCAGATATAAAGCTTTGATTTTTCAAAAGGTTCATGATCATGACTCCCTTGTTGTCTGCTAATTATTTATTTTCCTACTTTCTCACTTGCTATTCGAATCCTTGGGCAAGTTTCCTTACTCCACACGTCTAATAATAATCCCTCCAAAACAAAAAAAATTGGTCATTTTCAATTCACGATTGTTTGTGGGACACTACTGTGTGCAATTGGCTGCCGGATTTCGCCCACAAGTATATGGTCAATTCACTTTACAGCATATTCTGTGAAGCGCTTTGAGACATCTAGAAGACTTGAAAAGCGCTATATCAAATGCAAGGATTATTATTATAATTCATTGCTTTGTTTCATTGTGAAAGATGGGATAAATCTGCTTCCACCTTTTATTTATTTATTTAATGTCAGAGGAATTTGATGCAAATGCATATATTGGGTTGAAACATGTGATATGAGGATCAGATTGCTCAAACTTGTGGCTTAAGTCACTTGTTAATATCAACTGGTTGTGTACTTGCGAGGGTCCTAGTAAGTGAATCTCTCAGTGTATTCCAAGTGGTAAAAATCATACATCATGGAAGGAAAGGGGGAAAAGGACCCCTGGTGCCACGAAGCCCAAACCTGGAAGATTCCCCCCAACCAGTATTCTGACTGCCCTTCTTTTCTGATGCTGCCATTTGCTCCCCTTCTTAGGGAGATGAAATGATGGAGACGATTTATTTAAAAAAAAAGCCAATTCAGGGGGAAATAGCTTCGGATGAGACCTGTCCTTTGGATGAGATGTTGAACCGAGATCCCGCCCACCTGTTCTCGTGCACGTTAAAGATCCAATGGCAGTCCTTGAAAGGACTCCCCAAATTAAATTGGTTGTTTGTGGAATATTGGTTTGTGCAAATACAATACAAATTATATTTGTAAAGTGCCTTTCACATCATAATTGACTGTACTGTTCGCCCACAAAACACATTCACTACATCTTACAGTATATCCTGCACTTTCTTCTGACGTGAAAAGTATGATACCAAATATAAGGAGTATTATCAAATTAAATACTGGATAATTCCTTCCCGACTGGGGGAGGCACTCAGGCAAAAGAGCGACCCAGGCCACCAACTTTCTGAATTAATGCTTCTGCACTATTACCTTGCTGTCACTGTGGTATGATTAGGCTCCTTGCCTGTAGCTGATCTCATCTACCTCGAGAAATTTGTCTATATTGAATTTAATTACAATCAATTCATTCTCAACTAATAAATGATCCATTGGACAGCTCAAGAACATTTGAGTGAACTATTATTAATATTTCTAAAGAGCCAATTGCCTGGCTATTAAGTTGTACATATCTTAATAGCAGCAAGAAATAATAATTGGGTAATGAAGCTTTGTACTTGGCCTTATTTACACCTGCATGCATTTCTCTTCAGCCTCAGGTGAGAGTGTCTGGGAGCTGGAAGTATAACGCCAGCTTCCCATGGTGAATATCTGCTGCATTGCTTCCAGCAGAACAAGCTAATCACTAGTCTAGAGAGACGGTGAATCAATCCATAGCCATTCAGATATTACAAGGAAAGAAAAAGGGAATCTTTCTTGGTTACTCCTAGCTCTGTTGTAAGAAATAGTTTCAGAATTTCACATAATCGCTGTGCCTGCCCCTAAATTAAAATGTGGTTTGAATACTATGCAGACAGCTCAGCCTGGCCAGGTAAGACATGCAAAGATAATTACTGGATTCACTGGTATGTAGCTCATTTTGGTCTGTCACACTCCAAGCCAAAAAGTTTCACTATTGATTTTTTCCCCCCTGTAATATGACCCCTCCACCCACCCAGGGAGTGTTTCCTGTATAGATTATTACCTGTTTTATTTTGGGATGGGGGAGGGGAATTTCCCAAAGATTGTTGCATTCCATCTGCATCATGGATATTTATGTCCCCCGAAAAGATGTCTTTTTTTGTGGTGGCAGTTGTCAATCTTTTGATTAGCGCGTCTGGATTACAGGCTGACTGTGTTACAGTAGTTGCTAAAGGTGCTAAATTGTAATTTATCAAGGCTGAATTCTGTACAAGTGTCTCACATTTCCATGATGCTGACCGGAAACATGTTGTACGTCTTAACAGTCGAGTGAGTAAGTGAGTGTAAATTTACTTCTGTTATTGCAAATCAGTTGTCATCTGTTCATTAATATTGCTAAACAAGTCAGTGCCCCAGTTATTTTTATTGAACAAATGCTAAATAAGCTGCTAAATAATGTCCTCATGCTGAGACATTTTGGGGTCCCTAAAGTGACTGGAGCAGTGTAGAAAGAATACCCTGAGTTTCAAACCAGCTCGTTCAGCAAAATAAAGAGTCGAGAAGTGTTTGACTCCAAGCCAGTCTAGTAGTATGTCCTCTGAGGTTTCCATTTTCTCACACTGTAAGCAGCTAATATTAAGATGCAGATCCATACTTTGGAGATTACTGCAAGCAAGCTAGACTCTGTTGATTATTTTGGTTGCTATTGTTTTCAGTCTTACAGAAAGCCCATGTAATACCCAGGAAAATAGTTTCCCACCATTTGTTTTCCCCAGCAGTCATTTTCCCATGCTCCGATTGAACATTAACCAATGTCCCAGGAGGCAAGGAATATCATAACTTTTTTTTAACTCATTGTAGCTCTGATACTCGTAGAAAACCTATAACAGATATAGTGATGCACTTTTATAAACTATCAACAAATGTACAAATATGATTCAACTAATCTAATTAATTATATCCGAACCATTGCATGGAATCTAAACAAACAACAACAACAAAATTACATTTATAGAGTGCCTTTCATGTCGGGAGGAAGTCCCAAAGCGCTGAACAGTCAGGTAACGGGGCCCGAGCATGGGGGAGGGGTGGTGTAGGGGTGAGGGAAGGCAGCGAGGTGGGGGGGCGACTGAAGACACGATTAAAGAGAAGGGTCTTGATATCAGCTTTGAAGGAGGCGAGGGAGGAAGCGAGGTGAAGGGACTGTGGGATGGAGTTCTAGAGTGTGAGGGCAGAGAGGCTGAAAGCCCGGCCACCGATGGTAGGGCGGTCGGGCAGGAGACATGGAGCAGGCCGGAGCCCGATGAACGGAGGGAGCGGGCAGGTTGGTAGGGAGTTAGCAGGTCAGAGAGGTAGGAGGAGGCAAAGCCATGGATGGCCTTAAAGGTGAGGACGAGGATCTTGAACTCGATCCTCTGGGGGAGCCAGTGGAGTCGGGCGAGGGTGGGAGTGATGGGGTCACAGAGCCTGGTACGTGAGAGTACACGAGCTGCAGAGTTTTGGATGATCTGCAGCTTGTGAAGGGAAGAGTTGGGAAGGCCGATGAGGAGGGAGTTCCCGTAATTGAGCCTTGATGTGACGAATGCGTGGGTGAGGGTTTCGGCAGCCTGAGGGCTGAGGCAGTGGCGGAGTCTGGCAATGTTGCAGAGGAGGTGGTAGGCAGTGCCGGTCATGGTGTGGATGTGGGGGAGAAAGGACAGTTCAGGGTCAAACAAGACACCCAGGTTCCTGACTGGCTTAGTGAGGTTGAGTGTGCAGCCGTGGAGGCTGATGCTGCCAGCACCCGAGGTGCGGAGGTGCTGGCGCGAGCCAATCAGGAAGGCCTCAGTCTTGTTGACGTTGAGTTGGAGAAAGTTGTCCCTCATCCAGGACTTGATGCCGGACAGGCAGTCGGTCAGGACACCGGTAGTCCTGGAGTTGAGGGTGGAGGCAGAGAGGTAGAGTTGGGTGTCATATGCATACATGTGGAAATTAAAGAAATAGATGATAGGACAACCTTCGGTATTGAGCTGTTCAGAAGCAAAGAATGCTGCACTCTACATTCTAGCTATTTATCATTGATTTTTTTTTACATTCATTGAGAACACAAGGTGATAGACCAAGGCCATAGTTTTGGGCATACTCAAGGTTAAGTGTGCTTCCATTTAGACATTTGCTTTCTCTCTTTCAACCCCACCCCAGCCCCATACACACTTACCCTCTTCAAATATGGATTAAAATGACAAGCAATTACAATTAGCATGAAAATACAGAAGAAATGCTGTACAACACAACAAATCAGAATTTAACATGTACTGTACTTGCAGTTATCGCTGTTGAAGTGTTGGGAAGTTTCTTTGTTTTCAGGGGCTTCAGCATTTGCAAATGGAGTCTGAGAGGAAGGGAGAAAATTAACAAGTTGGACAGGCAGTAGTACAGTCACTACACTTCACAGTAAAAATCCTGTGAAGCATTTAGAGGCACTTCAATGACTTGATGAGATACTGTATCTGATGGAAGGATGATTATGATGATTATTTCTGAGAGCTGCGCAAAAGAGAGCACCTCAATTGAACAAGAATGGTCTTTTGGCAGATTCCTTTAAGAACTACAGAAAATCAGTCCCAAGGTTAAGACTGAAAAGAACAATTTACCAAACTGTGGACATTCTAAAGCACTGGGTTACCATTATGTTAATAGAGTAAATCTAGACCTAAAAGGAATTTTCCTCCATTGGTCTTTGAAACCTTGGCAATCCAAACTATTGATGGGGACATTACTGTGAGACCATCCAGCTGTGACAGAACCATTTGGTTATTTCAATGTCCATCTGAACTCAAGCAAGTTTCCAGGAGCTTCAGGATATGCCTGGGGAAGCAGTGGAACCTTTGGCTTCTGACACTGCCTGCTTCAGAGCAGATCTCCTTTGGGATTTAAAAAGTGCTTGATTGGCATAGCTTCTTGTGACTGTTGGGAGAAATGTCCACGGCATAAATCATGATTGTTCCAGGACAATGCACTGATTTGCTGGACCTGAGCTCCGAGGAGATCTCTAGTCAGTGGTGAAGTCTTGTGAGTTGCAGCAAAGTAAAGAGTACCTCCCTGTAGAAATCTGTTTCATGTTATTGGTATTAGGCTTAAGTCTAGTTGCACTGTTTCATACTTTTCCAGTTCATCGTCTGAGATTTGGCAGTCCAGTCTGTGTGTTCTGATTTGTTGTGAGTGTGTTCCGCTTCTTTTCCCGATCTAAGGGCATTATCTCAGTGGCTTTAGATTATTTTCATCCTAGATTTCGAGTTTTATATTTGTACCAGTATGTGCCACTAGCACTTCACGTTAATCTGAACTGAGATTT
Source organism: Callorhinchus milii (assembly GCF_018977255.1). Taxonomy (NCBI): domain Eukaryota; kingdom Metazoa; phylum Chordata; class Chondrichthyes; order Chimaeriformes; family Callorhinchidae; genus Callorhinchus; species Callorhinchus milii. The sequence goes on along the minus strand of NW_024704745.1, from coordinate 14,981,375 downwards.
GTCTTGACATGTTTGCCTCTGTTTGTTCATAACAAAGATACACCTATATGTAGGAAATTATTTCTGTTGTTTGCAGATATTTGTTGCCAAAAATACATTCCAATCAAAATAGAAAAATTTGCTTTTTTAAAAATTTAAGCGCCATCTAAATTCAGCCTTTTGTTAAGAAGTATTATCACTGTTGGGCCTTAGATCATAATTTTTATCCAAGGCTGCTGCTGCCCTGCTGGTATTGGATTTGACATTTTAATATGCTTTCCTTTCATCTTTGCTTTATACAGCTTTCCTGCACCATGTAACGTACAGAGATGTAAGAGATTGCAAATTGGGGCTCAACGAAATGGAGCAATGAATCTCCCAGTAAGAAGCATCATGTAAGTTTGAATTTGTTCATTTTAACAGGCAGAGCGATAACATCACCTGGATAAGTAGCTGGGCTGAGTTATTGAGCTCAACTGTGAGAAGAGCCGAATTAAGACCCACAGTATTGAATTTGAAGTTCCCCAGATTAATGACCATAAAGTGAATTCTCCAATGATGGTAATGAGATTACTGTTTCATTTTGCTTTGGCTTTTACCTGTCAGTAATAAAATAGTCACTTCAAGAGAACTCTATTCTGCTGGTAGCAGAAGGATACTAATAATAAGAGGGAGTTTGTGTAATTACTGACCTTGGCTCAACTCTTCAATATGATATTGGTATAAACCAGTCAGAGATTTAATATCTCACAGCTGGAAACAGATTTTAAAAAAAAGTAGAAACTGTGAGCAAAACAACGATCGGCATTAAATGTATGACACTAACTCATTAATGTTGTGCTATGTAACTGTCATGTGGACAATCTTGCCACGTTGAACATTGGAGCTAGTTATTGTGGCTGCATTCCTTGCTTGGAATTTTTATGTACTGTGGTTTTGGTTAGTCTAAGGCTATTCATGGAGTCCTGTAGCTCAGTGATTAGAGCACTCGCCTTGCAAGAGAGACACCTGGGTTTTTATGTACCACAAATGTACAGTCAATTCACTTTACAGTATATTCTGTGAAGCGCTTTGAGATATCTGGAAGACGTGAAAAGCGCTATATCAAATGCGAGGATTATTATTTATTGTCAAAGGGAATGGAAAGTGATGAGGAAAAGGACCCACATCCCACATATATTTTAATACAATGTTCACCTCCTTCAGTTTCCATTTTCTTACCCTGATCTATTATTTGATTTCCTGTTTTTCTTTGAACACTTCTTTCATTTACTATGGGTGGGACGATGGCTAAGAGTAAGGAACAGTCGGCAGACGATACAGAAAGACAGCCAGAAGTAAGAGGATATTGCAAGGAGATGAACAAGAAGAAAGAGGTAGGGCAAAGTAGAGAGGCAGCCAGGAGAAAGGAAACTTGGACCAAAGTACCACAGGGTTAGCCAGGAAGAAAATAATAATGTAAAGTGATGGCCAGAAGGACATAGCAGCAGAAATTGGTTTCTTGGAAGGATGGGAAGGGGAGCAAAGAGGAGAATATTCGGTGTTCTGCAAATCACTGTGCAAATACTGCTCTGGAAATAGAAAAGCAAATTATTTCTTTTGAACAGATGAAAGAGTGGCTGCTTACACAAGAGGCTAGGAGAAACGCTGTTTTCATTGTTTGAAGATGAGAACTGCATTGCAAGCTCAAGCAGATTTTATGAGATATATAAACTAAATTAAACTAAGAACAACACATGTTGATTTGTTGTTTGAGGCTGACAACATTTGCTGCAGGATTTCTTATCAAAATGTTCGAGTTTCGGTTGGTTGTATCTCTTTTAAATTTTTATCAGTGTCCTAAAATTGGAGTGAAACAAGTTTTCATCCAATTGTGACAAAGCTAGCCAGTGCCCAGTAAGTCAATCAACATTTGAAAGAGGAAGATTAGGGCACCCTTTCATAATTTAACTTTCATCTGAACTGCTCATCTATTTTCATCAAATGCTCTGGGTAGAACGATTTCCTAAAACAACAACAACTTGCATTTATATAGCGCCCCTAACGCAGGATAGTGCCTTAGAGTATTTAACAGTGGCAGAGCCTGCTGCCAAGCCAAGGGGTGTGTGGGTGGGTAACTGTACGCATAGTCAAAGAGGAAGTTCTTCCAGTGTGACCTAAAGATTAGGAAGTGCGGCCGCTGATAGTGGATGGAGGGCGTGAGGGACGAACAGTTGTGTCAAAAAAAGCCTCAGTAAAAAGCATATATAGACACTATTTTTTTAATTCTCATAGAGAAGACCAGCTAGGACTGACTGTTGTATTTCAGAAGCAGCTAAGCAGTAATGTGTATGGATCCCTTCATAAACTGATGGCAGATTCTAGACTTACTGCTTACACAGTAGTAAAGTAACACAAATTGCAAGATTACACAAGATTCAGATGAAGAAGGTCCTTTGACCCATTTAATCTTATCCTTCCAGAATAACCCACCTCCCTCGCATCACATCATGAAGCTGTTTTTTAAATGAGTCCAGGATTCTGTTCTTTTGTGGGTTATTGCTATGTGCAAATTGACTACCACATTTGTCTGCACAATCACTGCACTTTGCAGTATATCCTGTGAAATGTTTTGAGACATCCTCCCAATATTAAAGGTGCTATATCAAATGTAAACATTATTATATTTTATAGACAGATGAAAACAACAACAACTTGCATTTATAAAGCACCCTTCACACTTCCTGCAGTACTTGACAGTGGCGGAATCTGACACTGAGTCAGAGGGAGGGGGCAGGTGACCGTAAGCATGATTAAAAAGAAGGTTTTTAGGAGAGATTTGAAAGTAGGGAGGGAGGGGGCCAGGTGGAGGGATTGAGGGAGAGAGTTTCAGAGTTTTGTGGCAAAGTGGCTGATGCACGACCATCGATGGTGGAGCAGAGGGGACGAGGGACAAACAAGAGGTCAGAGCCAACCGAGCAGAGGCAGCGGGTGGTGGAGTGGGGGGTAAGTAGGTTGGATAGGTAGGGAGGTGTGAGGGCATGAAGGGATTTGAAAACGAGTGTGAGGATCTTGAAATCAATTTGTTTGGTAATTGGGAGCCAATGGAGCCTGGCAAGGACTGGTGTGATAGAGGTACGGAGTTTCATGTGGGTGAGTATCCGGGCGATGGAGTTTTGGATTATTTATATTTTGTGTATGGTGGAGCTGGGGAGATGAACGAGGAGGGTATTTGAATAGTCTCCAGCCGGGAAGTGACGAAGGTGTGGATGAGGGTTTCGCCTGGGTTGGTTGTGAGGTATGGATGAAGGCGGGCAATGTGATGGAGGGCAATGTAATGGAGGTGTAAAGCAATCCCTAAAGGGGCTTGTTATGTAATGAGAAGATCACTGTACACTGTCTAGACAGCGTGAAGTAGATACCCAGTATCTGTTTTGGCATTTATTTGGCATGCAAACAAAAAAACTAGCCAGCAAGATTAATGTTAGTGTTGAAAATGTGCTTGTTGGAAAAACGGAAACAGAAATGATGCCTTAATTCAGAGGAAAAATAATCTGGATGTAAAGTACAACTGCTGCAGAGAACTATAGATTGATGATGTTGATTTGAGAGATCTCCACTTCGATCCAAGATTGCATCAAAACGATCCAAGATGTCAGCTAAAAGACATTGATTTTCCAAACATTTAATTCAATATTACATATCTTGCATTTGTTACGGTTAGGTTTAAAGCACTCTAAAACGCTACCCCACGAGAAGAGCGCTATATAAATGAAAGTTGTTGTTTTATGACCTGGTGTGTTCTACTTCTTGGGAACTACAATTAAATCTCTTACAAATGTGCATTGTTCTTCACCAGCTTAAATTTCTACACCATTGGAGCCTGAGCATCTGTGAGGTAATAGATCTGCAATACCTTTCTGAAATCGCATTTCTAACACTGATTCAGATTCCCTCACAAAAATTTGACAGTCTCTGCATTTATTAGTTGTTACTATGTGACCCCAATAAATATTGAGATGAAATGTATCTTAACCAGCATGTTGACTGTATTAACCCGAATACATCTGAATGGGAACAACTTGGAATAAGTACATGTCAGTCTGGCTCAGTTGGTAGCACCCTCAGTTTTTGAGTGAGATAGTTGTGGGTTCAAGCTCCATGTTGGAAGTTTCAACTCGGATAGTCCAGTATAGAGCTGATAGTGCAGAACTGAGGATAATAATAATAATCCTTGCATTTAATATAGTGCCATATCACTATATGTGGGACACTGCTGTGTGCCATTGGCTGCCGCATTTCGCCCACAAAATAGTTAATTTGCTTTGCAGTATATTCTGTGAAGCTCTTTGAGACGTCTCAAAGATGTGATAAAGCACTGCATCATCAAATGCAAAGATTATTATTATTACGTATTATAATGGCAAGTGAATTGACTATATTTGTGGACGAAACGCAGCAGCCGATTGCGCACAGCAGTGCCCTACAAACAGTCGTGGAATGAGTGACCAAATTTTTTTTAAAAGAGATTATTTGCCCCGGAAAAATGATCCGCCGGTCGACTAACAACTGGGTTCCTACTTACTACTTGGGAACAGAGACATGTGCAGTAACTAAACTTGCCCCAAATTTCGCCCTGCCTGCGAATCGAACTCAGGTCCTCTCACTTGTGATGAGAGTGCTCTAACCACTGAGCTACAGGATGTGCTGCATTGAGAGGGGTACCATCCCTCGAATAAACCATGGTTCCACCTTCCTGTTCAGATAGATGTTAAAGATTTGCATGTACTATTCGAAAAAAGAAGGGAGTTTCTTCCGATGCCCTGGCCAACAACTCCTCAAATAAAATAAAATCCATGACTGTTTGAAGATCATTGCTGTGTAGCACTCTGAGATGCTGCCCTGCATAAGGGGCGCTACATACTGCAAGTTATTGCTGTTGTATACCTGTACAAATTGGCTGTTTGCACATGTACATACTACATTAGAATAAATTCTGTGAAGCCATCCTCCCAGTGTGAAAGGTGCTACATTAAAAGTTATTGTTATTATAATATGTGTTAATGAGGCCTTTGAATATCTTGACTCTCTACCCCCTCCTCGCTCCCTCCCTTCCCTCCCCTCACGCTGACCATTTCCCCCCTACTTGGGTCCCGACCCAACTGTCCAGCGCCTTGGGGCGTCCTCCCGACGTGAAAGGCACTCTATAAATGAAATCTTGTTGTTGTTGTTGTTGTTGAATATCATGATCTCTAAGGTCCTGTAAATTTATAGAAAGCTTTGCCCTTTGTTTCCCTAATTGGTTACAAACCATGTAACAGTAGTAGCGATAATAAAGGTCGTGAAGCAAGAAGCATTTCTACCCTATGGAGGAAACAAACTCAATTTGAAACGTTGCACAGACGTCAGTTGAATCCAGTTGAACAATGGGCAACATTCCCAGAGTAACTTATTTTATCAGTCTCACTTCTTTGTAATCTCTGACAAAAGCTAAAAGGGGATCTTTTATTTTGAAATCTTGGATTTCGATTTAAATTGACGACTTTAGAGTTGTTTCACGGTAGAGGGGCAAGGAAGTAGCAAAGAGAGAACAGTTTTAGCCTATTGAGGAAACGATCAATTGCGCAGCCTGCTAATACTGGGATTGCTCATTCTGCAGTCCAAGCCTTTTCATTGGAAAATGCGCAGTGTTTTTCCATTTTAAACAATGTTATTGAGTTGCATACACAGTGCCATTTAGATATCGTCACTTATGTGACATTCTAAATTTTGTGAATGTTCATAACGTTTGGTTCTTGTTTACCAAATTGGTTGCTAGCCAAATAATGTTGGCAGAGGCCGGTAACTGCAACTGCAGCTGAATATCAGCTGAATTGCTCCTATTCTTTCTCTGGCACCTCTGCCACTTGGGTTTGCCTAGCGGCTCATTGGGAAACTGGTGTTAAACCTCGAATGGAGGTTCAGCCGTTGGGAACTGCGTAGACCAATAGAGGAAGGGCATCCTGTGGAGAACTGGTTCAGCCGCTGGAGGCTCAAAATACGTTTAGACCCTGAAAGACAGACTTTGGTATAGCGTGGGTACTTTTACAAGGGTTGACCCTATATCAGAACTATGATAATAATAATAATAAACCTTGGATTTGATATAGCGCCTTATCACATCATTGAGACGCTTCAAAGTGCTTTACAGAATATATTGTGCAGTGAATTGACAGTATTTTGTGGGCAAAAAGCTTCCAGTAATGAACCGCCTGGATTCTTGTGCAAATGGTGCAGGCACAAAAGACGTCTCGGTTTTTCACTGATGACCCAGTGGTGCTAAATGACTGCGAAAGCAGCTGTCGCCTTCGCCGTGCAGGAAATGCTGGCGCTGGCTGGTGGCAATTTTTATAGCACAAGGTCTGATTTCTTTCTGGAGACACATTTATCGCAACTTCCAACTGTCGGCTGCATTCGTTTCATTTCAGGTCGGCCCAGAGCAGCAGCAGTGTCATCTCCTGCAGACACAAAGTTCACACCTGGTCTCAGTCCAGTACTAATGGCTTTGGGCAAGCTGAAATTTTCTGAATTGTTATCTCAATTTCTATCAGCGTTGGCTGCTGATTGTAGCTTCAGTTTACTGCATTCATCAGAGTGGCTTTGTGGCTAAGGTTGCTTATGTTACCTGTGCTGGGCTTTACCTACTGCACTTAAGTGGATTCCTTTTCATAATACAATGTTCAGCATATTAACATCCTTTGGGGTCTCGGGAGTTCTTTCCATAAATGTTAATAATGGTCATTTCAACTCAAAAAGGAACCCCTACAAAATCCAGTCGGATATGTTTTATCTCAGCATATGGTTGATCAGCTTGAAGACAGTCTTAAAGGAGATTATTTATTCATCCCAGCACCAAGTCTGATGCACAATTTAGTTCCAACATCATGTAAACTATCTCTAGTTGCTCTTTTCTCTTTGTTAGGAGTTTGAAACGTGATTCATTATCATATTTGTTCTGCGCTGACTGCAGGAGGCTCTTTTGGGAATCAATCTTTAGTACTTGATGTTTTTTACATTTTCAAATCAAGGGTGCGTTTAGGGAATATGGATGCTAATGCGCCAACTTCAAGCCAACGTTTTGACGTGCTCTGTTACTTAGTGGCACGAGGGGAAAGATCAAAGGCTCCATTCTTTCTTGCACAAGGCTAAGTGCAAGACTATGGTGCGTTGTACTGCTTTTTAGTATTTGCTTGAAACCCATGAACAAAGGAGTGAGTTTTTCCATACCAGTGTAATAACGGGCTCCCTTCCCAAATCCATACTGGAGTGCAGTCTGTTGCAGAGGTCTGTACAGTAGTTCTGTATTAAATCTGGCTGGATAAATAGCAATCTCTATTGATTTGAACAGCGGCTGCCTTTTAACCTTACTGAGAGGAAGAAATTTTAAGAAGGTTTCAACTTCAGGAAACCTTTCTATTTTATATTCGTAATAAATCCATTGCACATCTAATTAATCCAAATGTATTGTTGGATTAAAGTAAACATCAATTAGTTTGGTTATTAGGGGATGGATCTTATTTAAACTAACCATACTGTTCTTTTCAATGCCACGTTTTTAAAAGTTTTACTACTTGAGTATCACAGGTCCAATTTTGACTGAGATATAACAGATCCTCTGAGTTCAATAGAATATGATCAGAAAATGATTTGCTTTAGTTTGCAGCTTGTTTTAAATTGAACAGCACAATATGAATATTTATGATGCAAACCAAATTACGTTTTGCACAATCTATGCACCAAACCTTTGTAAGAATGAATCATTCTCAGTGGACATTTTGTGAAAGTTTATAATTGCAAATCTTTTTTATTAAATTATATGTGCAAACCAACCGCTAGATAAATACACTAATGAATGTAAAACCCACAGCATAAGAGGATGCCACATGGTAGAAAAACCCAGAGTACACAACTATTAGCATACAGAGAAGGTCAACTCACAGAACACTTAGGATTTGTTTCAAATTACTATAACTGGTATTTGATTACTTGTGTAATTGACACTGGGAGGGTAGAAATTCCACCCAGGTCTGGATTTATTCTATGTATATAACATTTCAGTATATCCAGACAAACTGTCTTGAATTCCGTCTTTGAAACCCGTTTTCTGCAATTCTTAAAATAGAAACCCAGTTTCAAAGTTAAGGGTGGATTTAAAACTTTGCTAAATTCTGGCTGTTGGGAAATTCTACAAAAACAGAGTAAATCTAGATTCCAGGTGGAATTTCTCCCCACAGATGTGATGAGTGACTGTCCATCATGTGTACTTTAATATGGAAACACAAAACCTTAGGCTACAAACTACTGATATTGATATCAACCCAATTTCTTTTCTGGGACGACAAATCTTGAAACCCATCACCATGCTTAAGGTTTATCCAAATCAGAGTTTCACATTTATATGCCAATCTACATATGGAACTTTCCCTATGTCTGGAATAAAGTGCACACTTTCTCCCAGAAGGATGCATGCTGCTTCTCTAATGTGAGGAGCAGATTGGCAAATGCAAGTGCTTGAGGACTCCAGTGTGTTGTTGGGGTATTGCAGCAGTTTGAATCAGCTAAAACTGCATAGCCATCGAGAGCACTAAGTGACAAGCTTCCCATTGTTTATCCAGCAAGCACATCCTACCCATTAAGGCCTTAGCTTGCAGGAGCTGAGTGGAAAGAATCCTGTCCCTTCAAGTCCTGCAGACAGGCTGAACTTGCTGGTGTGTTCTCAGCAGTACTTTGGCATACTGTGACTCAGAAACCTGACTACTGAGACCATCACGGAAGTTTGACTCGATTCCAACATTCTGTTGCTAAACATGTTATATTGGAGCCAGCTTAGGTCCAAAACATCCCACTTACCTCCCACCCCCTCCCATAGGAGGATAGCCATTTAACAAAATCGACCCAATGTTTACACTTCACAAGAGAGATCAGATAACGATTTAAGACCATCCTTCTTGGATACCCACCCGATCTCTCCCCTTTACATCGATAAGCAGATTCTTAAATATGTCCAGGACCCTGGTCTCAACTATGCTTACTGGTACCAGTCCAGCTGTATATTACCTTCTCTTATGCAAGAGAAAAAGTGCCTTTGATCTTTCCTCTCATCTCTTTAGCTAACAGATGGCATCAAGGTGATGGCTTGCTGCTACCGCACTGACATGCAAATTCCCCGAATGTACACATCCTCTAAGGTAAATAAGACTTGTGCGCTGTTAACTTCAACACAGTAACATAACACAATTACCTACTTTGTGTGAAATAAAGTAGTAATGCTTACAACTGAAGAAATATGAACAGAATTTTAAAATGTCAAATTGAAATGAGCACTTTTGAGTTGACCCGTGTTTCAATAGCGATCGGATTTTTCTTAATGCATCTATTTATTTGCAGAATTTGCACAGAATTTGCAACAGAGCTTTGGGGAGACCCAAAGGATCTTGCTCTCTGGATGAGCAGGCAAGTCGCTACTGTGAGTAACTACTGTGTCACCTGTTTATTTTAGTCTGATGGAAAGTGGTCTCGTCACTCTATTTATCTGGGTAACCCCAGACTGCAGAATCTCTACAATATTTTACTGTCCTCGGAGCTTAGGGTACTGCTCGCCTGCCATGTGCTCTCAGTCTGAGTGGGGATGAGAGTTCAGCGTCTGTCCACCGTAGCTGCTGTGTGATCTCCTTCATCAGCAGCGGCATCACCTCACAGTCACCATCTGTTCTCATTAGGAACAATAGTCTTTTGCAACAGACCCAAAGGATGTGGTTGTGGACAAATCATCTATCGAGATGTGAAGTAGTGTTTCTCTTACTCTGTACATGTTGCTGAGCTATATATAAAGAGTGTTTTAGAAGATATTGAAATAAGCGATGCATTAAATGCACCCTCTGGTATTTTGCTCTTTCAAAGACCCATCTCAGACACGATGCACAGAATGGCCTTTTTCTGTAGATTTCTATTCTCTCTCTCCCTGCTTGCCTGCCTATCTTTCTCTCTCTCTTTATATATATATATATATAAACATTCTGTTACTGATTTTGTAGTTCATTTTTGGCCAAACACTTGGATTGCCTGAACATTGGCTGGTTTTCAGTAAAGCCAGTTTGAAACCAATTTGTTTTTTATGTGATACTAACCTTTCAGACAGTAGTAAATTTTACATCTAAAATAAATTAGGAAAAATACTGTTTTTGAATAGCTACACCAGAATAAAATAGAAGATAAGTTCAAATAATACAAGTATGAGTGTGGGATCAACTTCGAACAATTTTTAATTTTATTTAAAATGAATGTTTTAATATTTAGTTGTGTAGGATTGCAGTTGTAATAAATCTGCTGGTGACATCTGAACACCATTATTGAAGTATTCTGTTTATTTCGGCTGGCCCAGGAGACTGGAATTGCCTGGAGCTGTTTTGGATTCTGAGAAATAAATTGTACTTGATCAGTTCAATTTTACAGGACGAATATGTTGTTGGATTTTGTCCTCTGTATATGCACTGGGTAATGATTTTAGTCATACGGAAAACTTGAATCTAACGGAGACAATTATATTGAGATAATCCTTCATTATTTACTTGAACTATTGCATGTCTGTCTTACAATTAACTGTAACGTTCTGTAAATAAGGCATACGGATTTTCCAGAGTCTGTAAATCAACTGGCTTGCCAGAAAGGTGGGAAAATGCCCTGTCTTTTTGTAACCTATGGTATTTAGGCATTGTTTTCCATCCATGTCCTGTGAATTTGTCTCCCTTGATGCAGGCAACCCAGGTTTCAGGTTATTGATTTGTTTTCCACAGTCCTCTGTAACACAAACAGCTTTGGAAATTTTATAATATTATGGATGGCACTACTCAGGGTCTCTCAATGTAGATCAGAGGCTCGTGTTTTTGGTGCCACCGAGTGTGTTTGCTTTGATAATTTTGTTTCACAAGTATCGATCATTCTGACAATGCAAAATAAATCTCATCTGCATGTTGAATTGGTTGCAGTTGACATTTTCTGCCAGCGAGCCACAACCTGGCTCATTTGAAAAAGTCATATGGTCCATTTGTGTTTGATAAAGTGGTCAAATTAATTAATTCCAGCTAATCAATCTTTAGCTGGCTCAACATTCCACCGATGGTAAATTAATACAATACACAATTTCACGTTGGGAGGATTCCCCAAGGCGCTGAACATTCAGGAATTAGGACCCGAGTGTCAGGTGGAGGGGGGTGGTATTGGGATCAGGGAGGGTGGAGGGCAGAGAGGGTAGGAGAGTGGCCGAAGGCACCGTCGAAGAGGAGGGTCTTGAGGCATGCCTTGAAGGAGGCAAGGGAGGGAGCGAGGTGAAGGGAATGTGAGCTGAAGTTCCAGAGGGTGGGGGCAGAGAGGCTGAAGGTCAGACCACCGATGGTGAGGCAGGCCGGGTGGGGGATATGAAGCAGGCCGAAGCAACCTACAGGTTGATAAGAGGTGAGCAGGTTGGAGTGGTAGGAGGGGGCAAGGCCATGGAGTTTCTTGAAGATAAGGACGAGAATTTTGAACTCGATCCTCTGAGGGATGGGGAGCCAGTGGCCCGGGCGAGGGTGGGTGTGATGGGGTCATGGAGCCTGGTGCGTGAGAGGACACGAGCTGCAGAGTTCTGGATGATCGACCTTTTGTGAGGGAGGAGTTGGGAAGGCCGACAAGCAGGACATTGGCATAGTCGAGCCTGGTTGTAATGAAGGCATGTATGAGGGTTTCGACTGCCTGAGGGGTGAGGCAGTGGCGGAGTCAGGCAATATTGCGGAGGTGGGGGAAGGCAGAGCGGGTCATGACATGAATGTGGGGGGGAAAGGATAATTGAGGGTTGAACAAGATGCCCAGGTTCCTGACTGGCTTGGTGAGGTAGATTGTGATTCCTTGGATGCTGATGCCTTGGTCTTGCTGATTTTGGGTCTACATCCAAATTAACAGTTCATTCTACAGAAATTGAAGAGTCAATACAGTTTAACTCTGAAAGCAATGTGAACATTGTTACTTGTCAAAAGATGATTTTTTTTGTTAAAGTTTGGATTTTCAATGCCGTGGGACATTTTAAAAGTGGAAACATTGTCATTGACATTGGAAAGGATAAAATGCAACAGGAAGAAATGCAGCTCCAAGGGAATGGTAAACGTACAGGATGCTCATTATGTTGGGGCTTGTGATGTTTTATTAGATGCCTTGTTGTATTTGGCTCAGATTTATAAAAGTGTCAATTCTGTTTAGTCCTGTAGAGACACTGGGTAAGGATTTTTGTCCTGTGTACATGTATTGGGTAGTGATTTTTGCCGTTTACATTGGCTAGGTAGGATTTTTAGCTTGTGTACACAAACTTCCTAGGGATCTTTGTTCATTACAACCATTACAACCTATGCAATGGGTTGGGATATTTGCCCTGTATCTATGTACTGGATTGGGATTTTTGTGAACAGGGTATGTGATTTCAGTTGTACTTGAACTTAACACAAGCAATTTTGTTCAGACAACCCTTTATTATTTACTTGAACTATTCAGTGTCTGTCTTATGATTAACTGCAACATTCTGTAAATAAGGCATACAACTTGATTTTAAGACCAGAAGCTCCATTAACATTTCCTCTGACTGCACCAGCCACTAACACGGTTGTTGAAAATAGAAATGTCTAGAGAGCTGGCAGGGCTGGGGCTCTTTTCATTATCACTACACAAGTATCACAGACACCTTCACATTATATACTGCTGTTTCCAAAGATTTCAGGATATGAGAAAACTCCCTATTGCTAGCATTATATTTGGACTCATTCATTTTACTGACAAGCAGAAAATCACAGTCCGGATGGAAAACGTTTGTTTAGTAATATTGCTTCCATGTTTATATTTTCAGGTCTGGGTTTAATACAATGCTCCCTTCTCGGGAAATCAAACCATCAATTTGAACAATTTTTGTCCTTGAATATTTCTAATGTTTAAAACCATTCATAACACAATAAATCACAATCCAACCATGCTTTTATTACTGCAAAAAATCGTAGTGCGTTTAATTTTATTTTAAAAGCATACTGTATATTTTCAATATAAAATTCATCTTTGAATGTCAATGATATATTCTGATTGATGCTAAAACAATACAAATGATATTGCTGCTCGAATACGCTTTGCAAGTCTATTGATATTATATAATCTTCTGAACGTTGTGGCACTTTAGAAAAGGTTGTTTGTGATAATGATGATTGTGCACAAACTAATGGATTGTTTTCGAGTGACACCTTCCGCATAACAGCGGGACTCAGGGGAATTAAAAAGTCACTGTACATAATAGGGAATTCCAGACATTATACCTGTTCAAACACCTCTTGTTCATTAGCCCCACTTATTAACAGGAGCTCTGTTCACTGAAATGAATTTTAAATTAAATTAGAGGATGAAGAGGGAACAGGCTCTGGTTCTTTTATAAATAATTACCATCATCAACATAATAATAATAATAATCCTTGCATTTGATATAGCGCCTTTTACGTCGGGAGGATGTCCCAAAGCGCTTCACAGAACACACTGTAAAGTGAATTAACTGTATATTTGTGGGCGAACGCGGCAGCCAATTGCACACAGCAATGTTCCACAAACAGTCGTAGATTGAAAATGACCAATTTATTATTGTTTTGTTTTGGAGGGATTATTATTAGGCTCTGTGTGGAGTAAGGAAACTTGTCCAAGGTTTCGCCCTCTGCCTGGAATTGAACTCAGGTCTCTCACTTACAAAGCGAGTGCTCTAACCACTGAGCTACAGGACACCAACATGCATATAAACATGCATTTATATAGTGCCCTTCATGCAAGATAGCATCTCGGAACACTGAAATTATATTAAAAATGGGCAAGAAGGAATGGAGGAAGGAAAAATACTTGGCAAAGAAATGTGGATGTCCTCCCGACGTGAAAGGCGCTATACAGATGTAATCTTATTGTTGTTGTTGATATAAAAATGGGGTACTTTTCTAATTAAAGCAATATGAAATGTAAGTGATAAACTTGTACAAGTTTGTTGAGGTACGACTCTTTAAGGATGCACCTTATAGAAGTGTATAATATTTGAAATGGGATTGAAAAGTAAACCCAGAACAGTATTTTCAGATGCACTATGACAGTAGAACTAGAGGACATAGAACATACATTTAGAAGTAGAGTGGTGTGAAGTTGCTTTATAAGAGAGATGATTGACCATTGAGGCATATTTTAGTTCAAGGCCTGGAATATTACACTGTAATTTTCCGCACAAGTGTTGCCTTGAACAATGAAACTGCCCCAGCGCCTTGGGACGTCCTCCCGACGTGAAAGGCGCTCAATAAATGGAATCTTGTTGTTGTTGTTGTTGTAGTAAAGTCACAGGTTATATGCTATTTAGAGTAGAAGTAATTATTTGCTCTCTCCCTTCCCTCCCCTCACCCTGACCATTTCCCCCCTGCTCGGGTCATGACCCAACTGTGCAGCGCCTTGGGACGTCCTCCTGACGTGAAAGGCGCTTTATAAATGGAATCTTGTTGTTGTTGTATTTGTACTGTATTAATTGAAATATAAGTCATGGATCTTATCATTAAAGTGAAAATGTTATTTTGAGTGATTACATTATTTTGAATACAGTCGTTGGTGCAGTGAAATGGTGTGCAAGTTGAACACAGACTGGAGGGTTGAATATTTGCATTAACATTTTATAAAGACACCAGAGACTGAAGATATCTGCTACTGATGGATGGAAATTCAAAATCTGGGAGAACTGAAAACATCAGAGATACAGCTGTGAGTCTGAGCTGCTCTTAAAGCTATGCAATTCATAACTTCTGTGAACAGAGCTCCCATTAATTAAACAGGAGTAATGAAGAAAACCAGTCTGGAATAAGGGGACATATTGCAAATGTGCTTTACAAGTTTGTTCTGTGAAATGGAGTGACATTGCTGATTTCAGTTTTGAAAAAAGACGTCCCAGAGGATGTACCTTAGAGAGGTGTGCAATATTTTAAATGGGATTGAAGAGTAAATCCAGAACAGTAGTTTCAGATGCAACAAGACTGTACAAGTAGAGAACAAAGGTTTAGAGTTGCAAAGGATAATTGTAGTTGCAAAGGACACTGGACTTTTTTTTTAAAAAAAGCTTGATGCTGTGATGGGAAGATAGTAGAGTGGGTTACTAGAAGGATGGTTTCAGGTGAGCTGAAGGACATTCTTCCTTGGAGCCAATTTTGTGATCTTGTATAGTATGAACTTCTAACAACAAAATGACATTTGTAAAGCGCCTTTCACGTCGGGAGGACGTCCCAAGGCGCTGAACTGTCAGGGATCAGGACCCGAACGTGGGGGGGTAGGATTGGGATGAGGGAGGGCAGAGTGGGTAGGAGGGCTGCTGAAGGCGTGGTCAAAAAGGAGGGTCTCGAGTCGTGCCTTGAGGAAGCAAGAAAGGGAGCAAACACAAAGGGATTGTGGGATGGTGTTCCAAAGGATTGGGGTAGAGAGGCTGAAAGCCCATCCGCCAATGACTTGATGGCTGCATACGTTTCTGTGTCCTGCAATGTGTTCCTGGTTGGTGGTGATTTTACATGCAATGGGGTTGAACTGTCATGTATTATTATAAGGATTATTATTATTGATCATTTTTTAGTCTAAAGCATGATGGTGTTCACAATGGGGGAAAAAATTTATATACAATTAATTTGTGAAACAATAAGGTCCAGTGATAGCAAGAAAAATTTGCTTCACAATGTTTATAAATTTAAAGAAACTCATTATTCATATTTCTGTGAGAGGCAGACAAAAACATTATCTGGCAGCATTTAAATTGAAGTCCAAACTTTCATTGCATTCCTCTTCACTAGATATACATGTTTTGCACTTAATGATGTGGTAACTTTGACCCTCCCACCCCTTTAGAACTTCATAAAGAAGTTTTTCTGGCAAAGTAGAGATGGTTGAGATAGGTGAACATATTGAATGATAATTTAGGTTGTGCACAACAGCAGCCAAAAAGAGACGAGACTTGTGTAGGGGAGCTTTCCTCATTATAATTTCAGTGCTAACCATCCTGCTTAGGCTGATGCAGATGAGCAGAAAAGCTCATAAGAATCCAACACAAGAAATGTGATCTGATTTATAGCCTTATGACATTTGCCTGAATATTTAACAACATGCAGAATTTTGGAAAATTCCTTAACTCAGGCTCCATTTTGAAGCTGGCACTCACTCCACAGTTCTTAAAAAGAACTGTTGAGTGAGTGCCACTTTCCAAGTGTATACTGAATTTACAAATTTTCCAAAATTCTGCCTGCTGTTAAATTCTATGTGAGATATTTTGAACCTCTTGAGGCTAAAGAATGACTGGATATGTGTTGGCAGTCGTACAATCAGTTATTTCTAGGTATTTAAATGCCTTCCAGTGTAGACGTGTTTCCTTTTTCAAATCCTATTCGAGATGTATATTTTTGTTGGTTGTCGTTTTTAATTTTTTCCTTCCTTCTCCTTGCTCACTGCTTATTCACGTTTATATTTATTAAGCATTTTGAGACACTGCATTTTTCCCACAAAATATACGGTCAATTTACTTTAAGTGTATTCTGTGAAGTGCTTTGAGATGTCTTGAAGACGGGATAAGGCGCAATATCAAATGCAAGGATTATTATTATTACTAATTCCATGCAAAAGGTAAATGTCTATCCAGGGCAGTGTTTCAGGCTAGCATGGGCTATAGCTTGAGTTACAGTCTGACCTGTGTAAGACTTGCACAGGAGTAAAGTCTGCTGTATAAGTTGTTTCTTGCTGGATAACATGAGTAATAAAATCACAACAGAATGGTATGGGAAAAGGGAGCGTAGCAGCCGAGACAACAATGGGAATCAATATGTGTAGCACAAGGTTGACTATTTGACCACCATGACACAACCTCTCCTTGTGTTGCTTGCATAATAGCAATGGGATGAGTGTAATTACACTGCTGACTAAAAAAAAAGCGTGGCTAATTGCTACCGCTAGTTATCAGATTTTCTACTTAATGTAAACCAGAGGTTTGCTGCTCAGGGAATCGCGTCATGAGTAGAACTGTTTGTGTGATCCTGGAAAGTCCTTACCTCACACTACATAAAGCTCAGAGTTGCCAACCTCTGGGGTGGTAGGAAAACATGATGCTGTGATTAGGAAAACGTGAGGTGGTGGATCGGAACTTTTTTTTATGAGTTTATCCGAAACTTAAATCCATAGTAGATTATGTGTCTGTACAAATGATGTTAAGGCAAACCTACTGACAATGAACTAAACAAGGTGGAGAGCAGCACACAACACATCATAAGAACATAGGAGTGTACACTGTGGTGTAGCTGGTCATCAAACTGGAGACTAAAGATTGCATTGTGGGCTTAGAAGGTAGAATTACAGTCTGCCCCAGGCTGCAGTTTAGACTAATCCCAGGTATATAACCTCATTCTCCTCCAAGACTAGTGACAACTCAAGCTACTCGTCACCATAAATCACCTCCTCCATCCATTTTCTCAAACCCCTTCCAAATGCGAGGAGATCATGGACTTCCAAAATCAACAAAATCCATCTGGTCTTATCTTTCTCCTCCACTCCCTACCACACTCTGTACCCTCTCCCCTCAGATCCCTTTCCACTGCCCTTGCCATTCACACTTCACCCGCATTCACCTTCGTCCCTCTACACCCTCATCTCCCTTGTGAAATCCACTACGTGCTCCCTTGGTCCCCTTCCCACCCATCTACTGACTTTGCAGTTGCCCCTTCTTTGTCTGTTGCTTGCAGATTTGGTCAATCTTTCCATGTCTATTGGCATTGACCCTTTTACCTTTCAAAACCATTGTCATCATCCCTCTCCTCAAAAATGGCCACCCTCTACCTTTCAAAACTTTTAAATTACCAGTCCAACTCCAACCTTCCCTTCCTAACTAAAGTCTTAGAAATTGCTATTGCTGTGCAACTTTGCTCCCAATTCTCCCTTCAGCCATCCTCTCGGTAACATTGTCTGCAAACCTGTTAGTTTCCACGTGTTTGTGGATGATACCCAAATCTACCTCTCTACTTTTATCCTCAATTCCAGGTTCACTGATGTTCTGACCGTTTGCTTGTGTAAGAATTTACAGGATTAACGTCTAGTTCTGTCCTTCTAGGAATATAAGAATAGGAGGAGCCGATTCAGTTTATCGTCTATTTTATTAGATCATGACAGATCTTTTAATTCTGTCGTTGCTCCATTCATCTCCAAACCATGTTTCCCAAATATCTCTCAATTCATAACATCCCAATTGATTTTGCTTCTGTAGCCTTCTATCACAATGCCCATTTTGCTTTTAAGAACCTTTGTTAATGTATTGAAGGACCTGAACTCAGTTCACACTTTCAATCATATCAAATTTAGTTCTCTTCTTGTTTCAACTCACAACTTAATAAAGGAAATTCAGTTTTCCCTTTCTTGATATCTCTCCTGTATTGTATTGTACTTGTCTGTCTCATTCAGGTTTCAATGACTTGGGCAGGTTTCCTTACTTCACACACCTCTGTTTATCTAGCAGTAAGTCGGAACTCGATTGGTGAATCACTTTTCTGGGGGTAATAATCCCTTCAAAAAAAATGTTTAAAAATGATAATAATTTGGTCACTCAATCCATGACTGTCTGTGGGACACGACTATGCGCAATTGGCTGCCGCATTTCACCCATAAAATTCAGTCAATTCACTTTCCAGTATATTCTGTGAAGTGCTTTGAGATGTCTCAAAGATGTGATAAGGTGCTGTATCAAACGCCTTATCGCTTTAGCTCTTTTTTTGTTATTTACTTTAGGTCTCTTTCTTATGCTATGTGTTTCTAAATTCAGAGCTAAGCTAAAGGTTAGACAAAGAGAACCATATTGAGGTGTATGTAAGATTCTTAACAGGCCAGAGACATTAAACCACAAACGTTACATTCATATATGCCAAAGTAGGAAAGCAAAAAGGCACAGGCTCAGGGTTGTGAAGGGCAAGTTCTTGGTGAATGTACTGAGAACTTCCAAAGGTAATTAACAACTAGAATGGGATATACTGGATGCTGTTATGTAGAGATGTTGTTGGATTGCTCTTTGGAAGATTAAGATGAAATTGCCTGAAGGGCCTTCTTCATCTAAACCACTCTTGAAACTCATTGTACAATATGGAGATTGAAAAGAGTAGATAAGGGACAAGGTAAATAAAGATGATGTGGTTAGGAGATACAAAGCTTGGAGGAGAGTTGTAAGGGCCTCTGGACATGTATCATGGGAATGTAAAATTATGTAGAGATTTGGGAGAAACAAGAGTGAAGGGTTTGGAGAAAAAAATATTTCTATCCTCTCTTACTTAGTATCTCCTTCCGGGGTGAAATGTTAGGCAAGTTTCCTTATTTCACATGCCTCTGATTACCTAGCAGTAAGTAGGAACCCAGTTGTTAGTTGATTGGTGAATTGCTTTTCCGGGGGTAATAATCCCTTCAAAATAAATAAATAACAATAATGATAATTTGGTCACTCAATCCACGACTGTTTGTGGGACACTGCTGTGTGTAATTGGCTGCCGTGTTTCAACCACAAAATATACAGTCAATTCACTTTACAGTATATTCTGTGAAGCGCTTTGAGACGTTTCAAAAACATGATGAGGCGCTATATCAAATACATTATTGTTCTCTCTCACACACACTCACACTCAGACACACACATACAAGCTTACCCAATTCCTCCATGTATATTGTAATGAATTCCTAGTCTGCCATCTGAGAATCCTGTAGCAAATAACTGATGGATTAAAAACTAAACTCGGATTGAGGAATGCTTCTTGCTAATAGCAATAATCTGTTCAGAATGCTTTGCACACATTCTACAGCCCCATAACTCCAATGAACTGTAACCAATTGAATCACAGGGTTCTGCACAAGCGTTCGATTCCCACCCGTACAATAGTATGTCTAATATAATTTATAAATATCCTTCCTTGTATTCATTATTGTAGAATATTAAAGACGAGGCTTGCTTCCATTACTTTTTCAAAATAAAGCTGGTGATAAAAATGTGATCAATTTTTTNGTTCTAATTAACTCATGTTAATTGTTTAAACTTGGAGTGCTGGTGTCAGTATTGCAGGCACTATAACATGTTACTGAGGCTGACAATGTCAGAGAGCTGGATTAATATCTTTAAAGTCATTGTCATTAACTTTAGGTTGCTTTTGGATGCACTATATATGTTAATTCAACCTCATAAGAAAGCATAGACAGAAGCTAATTCACACATCAAGTTCACATCAAGTTCACCGCAGACTATGTACAATCTATCATATTATATGTGTATTCTATCCCATCCATGTAAACCCACAAAAATAGTTGTGTAAATGCTTGTTGATCCCTTAAATGACATGCATAATATTCATTCAATCTTACATTCTCCAATCACTCTTGGTGTAGATACATCTACACTTTGGGGTGTTTTATGGTGACATTTCTTGTGTATCCATACTATTGAATATTACCCACCCAATTCTGAACAATGTTCCTTCTTCCTTCCATCCAGGCCACTCCACCAGTACAGGAGCTATTGTGTTCCATAGAGTTTGGACTCATTACTGTCTGCAATTATCTTGTGAAGCACTTTGAGATGCCCTTCCGATGTGAACTGTGCCATATCAATACCAGTATTATTCTTATTTTACATCATGGCTGATCTGCACCTGAACTCCATTTATCCTTTGCTCCATATCCCTTCACACCCTTACTTAACAAAAATCTATCAATCCTAGTGGTTTACTGCTGTTCTGATACAGGAAATGGTCAGGTCAAAATATTATGTTTTAACTCACTCTGAGTCTGTGTTAATCATGTAGTAGATTTGAGTTGAACTGCTCCTTGAAGCTGAACTTGAAGCTGCTGCTGTCCAAATTTCATCAAACTGTAAGCACACTTAGTAAGTTCTAACATTTTTTTGTGGCAAATCAGATTTCAGTGTTGCCCAGAATTTTCCCTTTATTTTTACTTTCTGGATGCTGTTCCTGCGAAGTGAAGATTTATGTGGTTAATCATATTGCAAGGAAGAAAACTGTAGTGCATGAAGCACAATGAAAGCCAACTGAGCAGAAACCAGTAATTCTACACAGTGGCTGACAGATAAAATATCTGCATTTGCAGGAGGCATGAATGCAATCACTAAAGCAGAAGTGGTCTTGAAAATGACATTTATGCTATTTTATACACAGCAGTTAATTTTATCAGTACTTGTGATAATTGCTGATGGGAATATACCTCCCTGTCATTTCACAGTCCTGTTTTCCTATCTCAGGGTTCTTGTTTTCCGGACTGTTTGGCATTCTAATTTTCTATCCACAGCAGAATATTCTGCTTGTAAAATTCCTGTATTTTTGAAAAAAAATTTAAGGTGTCAAATTATTTTTTCAATTTCTCCTAATTGGCATATGTCTGTGCTCCTGAGCCACAGTTTCCTCGCAGGCACTGGCTGTCTTCTGGTCACTGTTCATGTCAGGGATGAATTTTGAGAGGCACCTAACTGTGGAGGACTTCACTGCTGAATGTGACTAGTAGAACCACATGCTCAACCACAAGATTAGTTTGGAGAAGAAGACTCTTCAGCTCTACCAATAAAAGATTACCCAGACTGTTTTCTCCTTCCCGAGGCCAATTTAGCCTCCCCATGGAGGACATGCAAACTCAGTACAGACTTCGAACCAGTGAGTTCCTGCACCTCTTTCCACTGCACCAGATCTCTTTAAATTATTATTTCTCCCCAAGATCTGTGTGTACACAAATAGTTCCAGTAAAATATTTGTTTCTCTCTCTGAAGTGACTCAGGATTGTTGGTTGGCTGATCTGGAAGATGTGAAATTGATGGCTGATAAAGTCATCAGTGACTCCATTGCTCACCACTGTAGGCAACACACCACTGTATAGACAGCAACACATTCCCTTTCTTCTGATGAGTTAACATTTCAGGTTGATGACCTTTCGTCAGAACGAAAGGTCATCGACCTAAAATGTTAACTCACTTTCCTCTCTCCACAGATGCTGCCTGACCTGCTGAGTGTTCCCAGCGAGTTCTGTATTTATTTCAGATTTCCAGCATGTGCAGTATTTTGCTTTTTCCTTTTTTCTGATATCAGTATCTTATAGGGCCAATTCTAATTTCCAAGAGATTCATTGCGGTGCCAGAAAAGGAATGATGTGACATCATCATTTGGCTTCTGTGTGTAATTTTTTGTTGGGGGTCAGTTCTCCTCTTTCTCTTCTGTCCCTGATACACTGGCATACTGCAGTGTTGAGAACAATGCAGTATTAACTTTAAGCGATTTCCCTGTCTGTGATAACAATAATAAAAATAATAATAATAATTGCATTTGATATAGCGATTTTCACATCTTCACTCAAGGCATGTACTGTAGTTTTCTTACTTCCTTAAGGGAACTGTAAATTGTACCGTCTAATCTTGTGTGAAGCGCACTGTAAATTTTAACACTGAAGGCTTTGCCTTCATTGGAATCCTTTTCTTTTAAATAGATGCAAATAAGGCGGGTGAATCCATGATTCATTTGGGATTGAATCACAGACTGTAAAATGGGTATATCAAATTATCTTTTATGCAAAGTGAGAATGGTGATCCTTTATACTGGATTAAAATGTCAGGCAATATTAAATAGTGCTGTAGTCTTGTTGCCAAAATGTCAGAGCTGCATGAGAATGAATACTTTGTTAAATTGGATTTTAAGACGCAAAAACTTACCACTGATTCAGATGCATCTGTTCACAAACTAATTCTCATGTATATGTTCAAAAAGTAACTTACTTCATGAAACAAACATTAATGTGTGCATATTTAATACTTTATATTTTAATACAGAACCTTTCCTCTGTGCTGCTCTCTCTTGTGTACAAATCCATTGTATAACATTTCAGTTTGTACTCACAATGCGACCACATAGTTTCCCTTGCTGAGAAATAATACTACTATAAATTATAATATTCATTTTGCACCTTTCACAACAGGAAGATGTCTCAATGTATGTAACAGGATTTACTGTAAAGTATATTGACTGTATTGTTTGGTGAAATTATCCTTGGTCTCCTTGGCTGAAATGGCAACATGCTTGGCAATGAAATGTCAGAATCGAGTCACTCCTTTGTAGGAGTCTCGGTTCCTGAGTCAGGTAGGTCCACAGTACTCCAGGGCACTGCTGATGATAGCTGGCCTGGATCATTGCCATAATTTTAAGAGATAGATTGGTCACTGAGGGCATTGCTTCTTCCCCTCAGCTCCTGTTAACCCTATAACTACAAAGCCCTAATGCGTACAGTGGTCCTAGCTGGTCAAGCAGTGGGAAGATTGCCATCCAGTGCTTTCAATGGCAAGCTATGTTGTTTTAGTACCCCATCGCACATTCTGGGTTCCTCAAGCCTTAGCTCTCGCCAACCTGTACCTAATACACTACAGAAATTAGATAACCTGGATATGTCTCCAGGGAGAGAGTGCATGTTGCATCCCAGACACAGGAATTTCCATGTGGAGGTATGGAACTCTGTCTGGTTTGGATATTCATAAGTATGTAATACATTTCTTCATGAGAATAAATACTTTGCTAAATTGGATTTTAAGACAGAAAAAACTTACCACTAATTTAGATGCTTCTGTTCACCAGCTAATTCCTACGTGTCTATTCAAAAAGTATCTTCCTTTGTGAAACAAACATGTGCGTGTGAAGGTTCACAACAGAGTGAAACATTTTTAAAAAAAAGACAATATATATTGGGTGGGTTAATTTTGCACTCGAGAAGACACTGCAATGTTTCAATCCGTATTTTGCCACAGCTTGACAGCAAATTGTGCACCAAAGTTGGCACAGCATTTGTCTTAAATACTGAAATCAGGTAAGGTTGTACTCTTAATATCCAGTTGTCTATGCAGTTTTTGTATGTGATTCAGCCACTCGAATTTTCATGTAGTCACGAGTATCTTGATGCACAAATTGTTGCAAATTATTATTTTAACAGGCGATTAATTGTAGTGTGTGTGGCAGAATAACTGCAGGTTGCATCTATAATATGAATGAATATATTATGAGGTTAAGTGAAATGAGATCAGTGGAGGTGACATTGAGCTGTTGCTTCGTACAGATATTGTTTTTACAAAAACCCAAACACAAATTTCAGATGACTACATTCAGAACTACAGTATATCCCTAAAGAGTTCAAAAATGAAATGTGGGTCAATCAAAGCAACTGGATGCCAGCATTTTGGTAGAAGGAGGCTGGACAGAAACAGAATACAAATATCTGTGTGGCTTACATGACAACTTGTTTCACCAGATTACACCTTGAGTGGTCTCCAGGGAAGAGAACAGCTGTTACTGAGAAATAATTTGCTTCACCAGTAGGGTATTCAGAGTAATTATAGCATGTGGTTAATGGTGTAAGATGACTTCTGGATCAGTTTATACCATTGCAAAACATCTGAAGAAAATCTTCTTTCAGGAGACACATAGGGTTTATTTCTGGTTTGACAGTGAGAAGCTGTAGGACTTTTTATATTTAAAAAAANCTGAAATCTGCTGCAAGAAACAGCATTCCTACTGCTTGGCAACCTCTTGAATGATGCAGTGCTGCAGATAGTCCTAATGAGCATATACTTGGTGGCATATGCCTTAAAGCAATGCAATTCCTTTTATCTCTTTTTCAAGCAACGCATGTTAATTTGTAGGCTTCCATCAGCCACTTCAATAAAGGAGGTCATCCTGGCAGGACAGGCGAGCTGCTGTGCAGCAGTGACATTCACTGAGTCCTTGTCATACTAATGGGTTACAGTGCATGTTTGTAGCTTCATCTAGGTTGCGTAGGAAAGCACTCTTAATGAAGAGCTGCTATTTATACAGTTGCTTCATCTTCTGATATTTCTGTTCAAGAGTGTGGGTCATAAAATCCAATTATCTATTGGCAATAATGCATTTAATAGATGTTCTAAACAAATTCAGTTAGCAAATAAAAGTGTGTATAATATATATTTATTTATATATAATACATATTTATATATTATATATTGGATTGAAAAGGTCAACCCCTAATAAGCTTTCTTTCAGGTTTTGTAAACTTAATGTTTCACTTCAAGTCTCCCAGCTGGTTGTGTGAGCTGAAACTTTCATTCCCCATGATTGTGCTTGTCTCATGTGTTTACTCTGACCTCAGGACAGGCATGACCCAGGAGATCAATAAGTCTGTATTACTCAAGAATGTAGTAAATATTACCGGAGGAATATTACAGCATGGATCAACAGATTATTTACTAGAATAAGGTTTATTTTTTAGCCAATTAGATCAAAATTCACAAATCCTAAAACTGTTTAAGCACACATAACCTTGCCATAGTTGGCTTTCTTACAGTCCTGTTAAATGAGAGACTTCTATGTATTTTTCCTGTTTGTTCTCTTCTCATCCTTCCAAAGCCAGACTAATGAGACCATGGTCACCATAGACAGAGCAATCCTGATTTGCTTGATTTGTAACAGAACCACTGAATCTGCGTTCAGCTCTCCTTTACAGCACAAAATGAGCATTTTTTTTCAATCCACTGAATATAATTTCACATAATAAGGGAAACACAAAAATTGTAATTACAGAGCAGTCTCCTATCTGAGGTGGTACATTTCCCATATTCGTGACAGATTTCAATGTAAACAGTCTCAGTATGAAAACCACTTTTGCTAACTTACTCCGTCCAGACAATATTGCTTTTGTTTGAACCCCGTGAAAAGCTTAAGATTTTATCTTTTTGAACACATGATAAATATGGTTAAGCAAGAGCCCTGAGTTTTAGAGCAGCTGGAGCAATAATACACAAGTTAGCCATACTATAGTTTATTCAAAGTCAATATTTTGTTGCTCAGATAAATTTAATGATTTTTCAAACATGCCTCTATTGGTGTGTCTTACCCTCACACTCAATGAGCTGAATGCTGTAATTTTGATGATTTGCTTCTTGTATGTTGGTAATTAACAGACTGACTGCAACAACAACAACAAATTACATTTGTATAGTGCCTTTCACGTCAGAAGGACGTCTGGCGGTTGGGATCAGGAGGAGTGGAGAGCGGGGAGGATAGGGGAAGGAGGGTGATCGAAGGCATGGTCGAAGAGAGTCTTGAGATGGGTCTTGAAGGAGGCAAGGGAGGGGGTGAGGCCAGATGAAAACCAGTCCGGTATCTGTAACACAATGAGGTATGGACACCAGCCACATATCGTAAACGCTGCACTGTTCTGCGCATATTAACATAATATTCTGATTCTTTTTTTAAAAAAGTCTAAACTACTATATTCATACATAAAAGAAAAATGGGAGAACAAAGGCAAGCAAACTTTGGGGGAAAAAAACATTGTTTCACCAATTCTGAAGTTCCATTGATACCAAGGTGAACAAGACAATTGTGGTTATAGAAATGCTACAGTAAACAAAACAACATTAGAGTTGGTGTCTATCCTCTCTCCCCCTCACCGCTTGAACAACTATTTGAAGTTCACAAATTTGGGGATAAAAACTTTAAGTTCATTCAAAGATGGTAGCTCTTTGTTTATTGATCAGTTCAAAGAGTAAGAATAGAATTTGTAGGATGAAAACCAGGCTATGGAATGCTGACTTTTCTATAATAATCCTTGCATTTGTTATAATGCCTTTACATTTGTCAGTTTAACATCTCATCTGAAAGACGCACCTCCAATAATCCTGGCACTACATTGGAGTATCAGCCTAGACTGAGTTTCAAAATTGTGGCGTGAACTTTGATGTGGAAATCATCATTTTTACTCATGCATTCAACAACAAGATATCATTTATAGAGCACCTTTCATGTCAGGAGGACGTCCCAAGGCACTGGACAGTTGGGTCAGGACCCGAGCAGAGGGGAAAGGGTCAGGGTGAGGGGAGGGAAAGGAGGGAGCGAGGAGGGGGTAGAGAGTCGAGAGCGGAGCTGAAGGCACGGTCAAAGAGAAGGATCTTAAGACCGGCCTTGAAGGAGGAAAGGGAGGAAGCAAGGCGAAGGCACTGGGGGGATGGAGTTCCAGAGCCGCGGGGCTGAGAGGCTAAAGGCTCGGCCACCGATGGTAGGGCGGTTGGGGCGGGGGATGTGGAGCAGACCGGAGCCAGAGGAATGGAGGATATGGGCAGGTAAGTAGGAGGATAGTAGGTCGGAGAGGTAGGAGGGAGCAAGGCCGTGAATGGCCTTATAGGTGAGGATGAGGATCTTGAATTCGATCCTCTGGGGATTCATACTGGGCCAAGCAAGGAGGGAAAAATAATCTATTTTTGAATAAATGAGATACAGTGTGTACAAAAAGAGCAAAGAGAGTGTCTATATGTGTAAGTATAAGGCCAACAGATTATAATAATAAGAATCCTTGCATTTGATATAGCGCTTTTCACGTCTTCCAGACGTCCCAAAGCACTTTACAGAATATACTGTAAAGTGAATTGACTGCATATTTGTGGGCAAACGCGGCAGCCAATTGCACACAGCAGTGTCCCACAAACAGTCATGGATTGAAAATGACCAATTTATTATTGGTTTTGTTTTTTTGGAGGGATTATTATTAGGCGTGTGGAGTAAGGAAACTTGCCCAAGGTTTCGCCCTCTGCCTGGAATTGAACTCGGGTCTCTCACTTGCAAAGCAGAGCTACAGGACTCCATATGAAACTCTTGTGCCTGGTGCTTATCCAACTCACCTGCTTATTCTACAGGTTGTTGTTGCACCGAACACGTTTCCCTCACCTCTGCAGCTGCTGCCTCCAATGATCAGTTCAATCCCCATATACGGTTTTGCTCAGATTGCTGTGTTGCCACTGCCTGAAGAAATCTTCAGTTCTGGTTGAATGAAAACAGCAATTTAAAAATAAATCATTGTGAACGCTTAAATGCTTTGGTCTCTACAGAGTTCATGCAAGTGGAAGGATTTTTATTAACATTTTCAATTCTTTTATAAGCTTCGGATCTCTATCCAACTGCACAAAGTAAGCTGACACAGTCCCATCTAACCAGACAATGCACTCCAGACCTCAGAATTGTTCCAGTATGGAGGTGGCTCTCTGGCCAGTTCATTACATTTTCTGGAACAACATTAGATGTAACGAAACTAGAAGAGCTTGTATTTATCCAGTTACCTTGATGTAGAATGCCTCTGGGTTTTTCACAGGGACTGTGTGAGCAACAACAACAACTTGCATTTATATAGCGCCTATCATGCCGGAAGGCGTCTTGGAGCACTTGTGAGCACTGAGCAAAAGAGGAGGAGGCGGTGGGTTACTGTAGGTGGAGTTGATAAGGTAGGTTTTTAGTGATCGAGAGGATGAGTGGGGGTGAGATGGAGAGGGGGGGCGACATGGGGTGGGGCAAGAGGAGAATAGTTCAAAAGGTTTGATGCTTAGATGCTTGTCCATCAGATGTGGAGGAGGGGGGTGGGGGACATGTACCAGACCCAAATTTACCAAGCGGAATGGGTGAACAGAATGGTGGGATAAGAGAATATCACATAGATTGCAACTGCTGGGGCATGAAGGGATTTGTTGGTGCATATCTACCTCCCTCTTAAATTCAATTGTCGATTCAAAAGTTAGCCATTCAATCTCCAGGCTCTGACATTCACAAACTGCTCCTCATCCACAAGTATGGTGTCACAGTACCTGCCTGATTGCATTGCTCACTGTCCGCTAAATTAAAATATGCAGTCATGCTAATACATGCTAATGTGCACAAAATGTATTCATCAGCATCACAATACAGGAGCTTGAGGAGTATTCTGTCATTACCTGGACATTTCATTTTAGAAATGAAACTTGGCAGTGTTACAGAATGTAGTAAAGTAAATCGGAAACTAAACACTATTT
The DNA here is from genome assembly GCF_018977255.1 of Callorhinchus milii. Taxonomy (NCBI): domain Eukaryota; kingdom Metazoa; phylum Chordata; class Chondrichthyes; order Chimaeriformes; family Callorhinchidae; genus Callorhinchus; species Callorhinchus milii. The sequence goes on along the minus strand of NW_024704745.1, from coordinate 14,952,475 downwards.
CAAAGCCTTCAAACATTATTGGTCTCTGTCTTGTCAGGTTGTGAGGCTCTGTGGATGAGTGGCTCTGTTTTATCGGATTTGAACATTTTTATGAATCAGTGAGTGTTCTACAGCTATGTCAATCATTGGAGCCAAGAAAACAGTGACCAAAACATATTGAGATGATCAAAAGGAATGGATAGAGGGACCTGGCCAAAATGATTAGAAAAGAAAACAGATAGGGTAAATTAAACTTTAAAATGTAGAGAGCAGGGGGGAAGAGAGAGATTAGGAGAAAGGAAAACGTAGTGGCAGGACGAGCCCAGGTAAGTGTTTATATTTTTCTTTTCTTTTTAGCCTTTGTTTTACTTTAGGACTAATGTTAAAGTAATAAAGCTATTTCTGATGTTTGAGTAACTTTATTACTGTAATAGTATTATTTTCAGTATTATGGTCGGCCACAAAATACAATCAATTCACTTTACAATATATTCTGTGAAGCATTTTGAGACGTTTCAAAGACGTGATAAGGGGCTATATCAAATGAAAGGATTATTGTTATTACATATGAGCTGGGACTGTATAAATTTGTTTTATATTCCCTGAATCTAAAACAGGATCTTTCCCTAGCACAGCAGCAATCCAAGGGTTTAACAGTAGTTTCATTTAGGAATAACAATCCTCCAGATAAAATTGACTATTCGCTTCATGGCTGTTTGTGGAATATTGCTGTGTGCAAATAGGTCGTTGTGTTTGCCTACAAAATACACACACAATCACTACACTTTCCAATAAATCCTGTGAAGCTTTGAGACATCCTCTCAACATCAAATGTGGTATATCAAATACAAGATTTATTTTTAATATGAAATCAGCCCAAGTGACAGGGGTAGATGGTCAATAACATTCAATCCAAGCTATTGGCTAACACTTAAATTGTATATCTTTATTTCAAGCAAACACTTAATATTTAATAAATGTTTAATACCCCAAATAAATGCATTTTGATTCTTCAATAACACCCCTTAAATATTTAATCGATTATTCTATTATATTAGCAGTACATCAGCAAACATGTAAATATAATGCTACAATCACTTTATAAATATTTGAAAAGATCTCTACATGAATTATTAATTTGAAATAAAGCTACTTGTTAAACATTTAACATGTGTTTCTTCACCTCGAACCATCTATAACAATCCTTGCATTTGACAGAGCGCTTTTCACGTCTTTGAGAGTTTCAAAGCGCTTCACAGAATATACTGTAAAGTGAATTGACTGTAGTTTATGGTCAAAACGCGGCAGCCAATTGCTCACAGCAGTGTCCCACAAACAGTTGTGGATTGAGCGACCAAATTATTATTTTGTTTTTTGAGGAATTATTATCAGGTGTGTGGAGTAAGGAAACTTGCTCAAGGTTTCGCCCTGTTGGGAATTGAAGCCATGTCTCTCGCTTGCGAAGCGAGTGCTCTAACCACTGAGCTACAGGACTCCTTAATCATCTATAATCAATTACAACCAAAAGAAATGCTCACAGCTCCCAAATGGTTCAATGAGTAAGTGCACAACATGATGCAGTGGAGTTGGGTCGATTAGCAGGGTCTCGTGTCCGATGTGTGCTAAATTAGGTGGTTCTAGTTGAAGCAATGATGGAGATGCTCTAAACGGGTTAGTGTAAAGATGGGAGGGGGGAGAAATTGAGCAGCATTCCTGCCCTTGATCACTATCTAATGGAAATGTGTGTCCGTCCTCAATTGAAGGCAGGATCAGGCTTGTTTGTGGTGTTCCTAAAGTAATATAGTTGATGAACACACTGTGCCCAAGCTAACAAACGACTAGTTGAGTAAATTTCCATTGGCTTGTGGGAGTGTACACAGCATGAGTTTCCTTCTGCAGCGAAGGAGAGATCAGTGAAATAAAATGATCACTGCCCATTATTTGTCAAACTACATAGAGGCATATTTTATAAAATAGGGAATACTAATAAAAAGCAACAGTATTAGTAGGACAGATGTTTTCACAGTTGTATTAGAATCACATCATGATTCACTTCCCAATTGGCCTGAGCCTGCACCGGAGGTCATTCTGTTTGCCCAAATCTACAAACTGTGTAGCTATTTGCCAAATTAGCCATTCTGCCCCACTTTCTGGAACTCCATCCTCTTCCTCCATTTCAAAACCCATATTAAAGCTTGGCTCCCAGGCAACTTTGTGAAGCTCCCTGAAACGTCCTCATGACAACAAAGCGCAAGGAAAGTAATTTATTATTGTTAACCCATCTCTCTTGGACAATATCTTCGCTCTGAAAGATGTATTATAGTTGAATCACTTAACCACTTATTACTATAAATGTATTATAAGAAATGCTAATTATTGTAATGAAGTCAATCTGCAGGGGAGATAATGTGCAAAATATCCTTGTGATACAGCAAAACCGTATATAACATATCTGTTCACAAAGATGCCCATTTTTGCTGGTAATTTTGTGGGGGGGTGTTGCAATGTCGATGTATAAAAATAATTTGTTTTCTTTCCAATTTACAACTGCTCAGCAAAACTGCTAAGTGCATGCTTTCAATCACATAATTACTCTGCACAAGGAATTTCCTTCCACCCTCTAGGAATGCAGATTTAAATATTATTTAAGCTCAGAGGCATCAGGTTAGGCCTAGACTAAATACGACAGCAGTAGATTTGTGTTTACACTTCCAGTTGTTCGCTTCCTTCCTGATCTTGTACAAAGTCTTAATAAAGTCAGTTGCTTTCAGGGAGCATTTTCCCCCAACTACTTTAGCAAGTGTTTTAATCTTGACAGAAGAGGTTGCCACAAGAAATTTGTTTTAACTAATTAACCATTCTGCTCAGCAATTCGTTCAACTTTTCATTAACTTTAGTGAAGTGCCCACAATACCTCCCAATAAATTGTTGGTGTATCTCATAGTGAGTGGGAGGAAAGCAGATGGCAAATTTCACAAATCTTGTCATGTTTGCGATTTTCTTCTTTAAAGTCAGTGAAAGTTAATTAAAACACTTGAAGGTGAATTTGATGCCTTGGGACCAAATCGCAATACCTGTAGACATATGGCCAGCAAATGTGTTTGTGTAGACAATTTACAGACTGTATAAACTCACTGCAACAACACAATTGTTTAAAGCTTAACAAATCAATGTGTTTATTTGATTACCAGCAGTAGATTTTGTAACTCAGGTTTATTACACTGTAAATGTAAGTGGGTTTAGGTTTGCCAGCTACTAAGCTAGATTGCGGGTTTACCAGGAGGTCTCGACACAAACACAATAGTAAATAAATACAGAAAGCATTCCCAGTTGTATGCACTTTTAGGTAACTTGGAAGACTAGAAAAATTGAATAGAATGGTCACTTATTACATCAAAGAGTATTATTTATTTGGAGAGATGGTTGCTTCACAATATCATGGATCTTCTTCCCAGTCGTGACTGATGGATATGTCTACAGCTCACATGAGTTAAAGACTGTGATTCAGCAGTACCTTGCTCCTGCCTAGCAAATATGCTGCAAATATTGAGATGTAACATCGTAGCTGGTCAGTCACAATAAATTTTAAACACTCAATCAGAAGTTTCAATTGTTAAATTCTCAAATGTTAGTGAGTGACAATGAGGGACATTACCTTTAATGTAATGAATGTGACATGATATGCTGAATGCACAAAAGGATACATTTGCTTAAAAAAGCATTCCGTTTGATAATGCGTCTTATCACATTGGCACAGAGTCCCAAAGCTCTTTGCAGAATTTCAGTGTGAAGCCTAATAACTGTGTGTTTGTAGGCAAAAAATAGTAACCAATTTGCATGCAAACAAACAACCATGTAATGAATGACCAAATTTAGCTCTGGGATTCATTGGCTGGGATTCTGGGAGAAACTCCCTTTACTTTTCAAATAGTGACAAGAGAATTTAAAATCTACTTAAACAAGCATACAGAACTTTGATTTAACATCTCATCCGAAGATTGGCATCTCTGGCAATGTACTAGCCCCAGCATTGCCTAGGCCCTAGACCATGAGCTGAAATTCCTGATGAGGTTCTTAAACCCACAATTTTCTGACTGACCCAAGCTTACAATAAAAAGAAACCCACATCATTGTACAAAAGGGAATCATGCTCTACTGATGAGGTCTCGCTTTGGTAGGACACGAATAAGTTAATGACTTCAATTGGTTGACACAGAGTAAAGTCAATACAATAAAGCTTCAAACCACACAGCAGCAGCTCTCTGGTGAGAGAAAAAATCTTATGTGACCTCAGCGCATGGACACAAAGCAATTTGATACACTGTAGGAGGCATCCCCAGAGTGTGTCCAGCATACAGTATTAAGTGTGTGATTAAAAGTATTGTCCCACCATATTCATCTTGCTAATATCAATTTGTAAAGCCATTCATTTGTGTAAATAAATTCCATAATCCACAGCTGCATTTGAACAGCATTAATTATTCCCTGGCTCTCGCTCTGGAATAAGTCCGACATTTACAGACCACCTGTTGTTCAAAACTAGTAATGGAAACAATGGACCTCGTTCAGCTTTTACATCACCTTAACACAATAATGTACACTGAGGACATTAATAAGCCCCCAGACAGGGACGCTGTGGCCCCCCAAGCAGAGGTCAGAACCGCAGGTGAGAAGACACTGATGGGAGCCAAGGAGTTTGGTTGCAGAAACTTGACGCTCAGCTGCAGAAAGTTGGCGCTCATCCAGGCCTTGATGTCTGACAAGGTAGAGGACAGAATATCGGTGGATCCTGGAGGAGGAGTAAATTTGGGTGTCCTCCGGTAAGTGTTGATCCCATGTCTGCGGATGGCATCACCGAAAGGGAGCATGTAAAAGAGGAAAAGAAGGGGGAAAATTCAAGGCAACCTCCACCCCATCATTGATGGTTGAGCCTTTAGCAACGAAGAACCATCCCCCTTCTACTCTTTCACCCTCTTCAAATGCGCCTAAATCACCTGCTCCTAACCCTCCTCCCTGGCTTGGCATTTGATACTATCTCTGTGAAGCGATCTGAGATGTTATCATACATGAAGGGCGCTATATAAATGCAATCTATAAATGCACTCATTTAATAACGTTATTACATTGATCCTGAAATCCTCAAGTAGCTGTGAACCATCTTATTGTGACTTGTGTACTTGAATCCTTAGATCTGTTTGTTCATCTGCCTTGTCTAGTTCCTCCCCATTTAGCATGTATTACCATCTGCCATTCTTAGGTCTAGAGTGTACTCACATTTCGCCACATTCAACTCCATTTGTCAACCTTCCACCACTTTGCTTATTCTATTTTTCTACTTTCTTCTTCAGTATTCACTGAACTAAATTAGTGCCCCTTACAAACTTGGAAAAATTTCCTTACTTTCCTATATCCAGGTCAGTTGTATTATAACCAGAAAAACTGAGCCCACAACATTGATCCTCGATGGATACTGCTTGTCACTGACTGACGAGCAGAAAGCTATTCTACTCTGCCTTTTCTCTGCCAAACCATTTTCTAATCCGTGCACCAAGTCGCCTCCTATTCCATGCACCTTAATTTTAGGTATAGATTTCTGTGTGTGGATCTTTATTAAATCTCTTCTGGAAATTGATATTGATAGCGTTCATAGATCCACTCTACCTTAGCTTAAAATGTTTTGTCAAGGAATGTATTAAATTGGTTAAGCATAACCTACCCTTTACAAAATCAATGCTGACTATTCCTTATCATCTTATATTTGTCCAAACGATAATTGATTTTGCCTCTGATTATGAATTCTAATTGTTTTCTTACTACTGACATTAAACTCACTATATCCTATAGTTACATCCTGTAACCTGAATTGCCTCTTCCTCCCTTTCTATATATTAGTTTCCAAATTTTCAATCTTCTTCTGAATGCTTTGGCAGATTATAACTCATGCATTTCCACTTTCTTTGCATATGTCTTTTATTATCCTCGGGTGGAAACAATCTAGATTTGGAGATTGGTTCAGTTTCAATCCCATTACAATGTTTCACTCTATATTAATCCCTGATAGTTTATCCTTTCATTAAACTTTTTTTTTGTGCACCTTGAGTATCGGTTCCCTTTGTCCACTGTGAAGACTATCAATGTCTTTATCATGCTCTTATCCTTTAATTGGTGTTCCCATTCAATTTTTAATGGGACCACCTCCTCCTTCACCACTCTTTTTCCTAATGTACTTACAGAAAGGTTTTTGCTATTTCCCTTGATACTAGTTGCAATTTAATTTCTTTGGCCTCATTATTTGCATACACCAATGTCGGACAAACAATCATGAATATAATAATCCTAGCATTTGACACAGTGCCTCATCACGTTCTTCAAAATATCTCAAAATGCTTCAAAGTGTGTTGAAAATTAATTGGATCCATCTTCCAATATTTATGTCTAAAGTCCACCTGCATAAAATATTCACTATCCTATTAAACCTATATCTATGGCCCCACCGCAGATGTCAGCTTGTCAGAGAAGCTTGTGAGTTCAGGTCTCACGTTGGGACTTTGACCTCATCATCTAGACTGATCTTTAGTCTAAGACTGGAAAGTGCTGCATCGTCAAAGGTATCAACCTTTGGTTGAAACATTAAACCAAGATCCTGCCTGCCTGTTCAGGTGGATGTTTAAGTTCTCATACCAAAATCATTCATATAAATTGATCGGTCACTATTTGTGGGGCATTGCTGAGCACAAATTGGCTGGTGCATCTTTCTAGCAATTTACAGTTACTACACTTGACAGTAATTCCCTGCAAAAAAAACTTTGAGACATTTCAAAATTATAAGTACAGATGCAAGGATTATTCTTAATGTTTTGACTGCCATTATTCCAATTTCTCTGAAAACCTTTCGGGAAGAATAGCATTTCCTGGAAACTCCACGAACCAAGAGAACAAATCGGTTTGGTTAATATATTTTAGGAGGTGGTGAAGTCAAGATTGGAGGATAGCAAATGTTATCTCAATCTGATATGTTCAAAGACAGAGCAAGATATGAATTAAAGAATGAAAGTGAGTTAAGCTAACATTAGTAATGAGGAAATTGTTGATGGTATTTTATAGATGTGAGCATTGTTCGTCTGCTTCTGTGCTGAGGTCATCAGGAATAGTCAGCATGGACATAGAGCAATAAATCACACTGGACAAAACTACTGGAATTTATTGAGAAGATAACTAAATTAGTGGATAAGGAGTTATCCAGTAGATAAAATATTTTGGATTGATAAAGTAGCTATGAGGAATTTTTAAATAAAATGAAAACTTAAGAGCAAGTTAGCTGTTTTGAAAGATGATTTAAAAATAAAAAGCAAGAATATCGATGTATGGAAAAGGCACTATCTGTGAGTCACTGAGCACAATCAGTTTCTGCAAAAGTTTGTTCAGAGTTTCCTGTTGTTCAGAGTGTTCATAAATAATACAGGACTGCAAACCTCTTATAATGTTATAAAATCTGCTGACAATTCCAAGCTACAAACAGGTGAAACGTACAAGAGAAATTGACAGGATTCGAAGAAATCCATCAAATAAAATAGATAGGCTTAGGAGCCACAGAAAAATTTAACACAGATGATTGTAAGTAGAGTATTGCATTGGATATGGGAACTAGATAACACAAAATGTGATTACACAAGGGAACATATGGGTAGATGTTTGTCAGCAGAAGTGGGAAAGGGACAGGCTTTAAATGGAGTTGTCAACAATTCAGTGTAGTTTTTATCAACAAGACTATTCACTTAAGAGGTATGGATGAAGAAGGTCCTTCAGCATATGTTTGATCTCTTATTTTCAGAATATCCAGCCAGCCTTCTTTCATTTCTACATCAAACTGTATCTCCTGCCCTGGCTTTACCCAGGCGTCTTTGTAACCTTTTTGTTGCTTTACTCTTTATGTGAAGAAGTGCCTCCTGATGTCCTTCACAGCTTTGAACTTGTCGCCTCTTGTCCTGCTAGCTTGATGTATCTGAAGGTATTGTTCTTGGTTTTATTTTTTCTCATCCTTCTAACATTGGGAATCAGCCTCGTTCTCTCCTTTGCTTAGCTTCATGCCCTGGAATATCCCTACCTCTCTAACCTGCTTAGACCCCACTCCTCTACACACCCACTTTGCTCAACTGGCTCTAGCCTCCTACATGTTCCTCGTCCCCATCACTTCACTATCAGCAGCTAAGCTTTCAGGCTCAAAACTGGAACTCTCTGCCTCAATCCCTCCACCTTGCTTCCTTCATGGATAACTTTATGGATAAGTATAGACACAGAGATCAAATAATTTATAGAGCATGATGGCACTTAAATGAGTAAGTCACTTGCAGGATTAAATTACTCAGAGTAGACAAGTGTGGGTTGTGGGGTTGGATTAATATCTTTGCGTTTCTTTTACATTATCTTTTGGATTCGGGGAGAAATTTCAGTTTTATTCTTTGAAGCTTTTTTAAATTAAGACTTGGGTGATAAGCCAGGGCTCTGTTTATATTCAGTTCACCGCCAACATTGAAAGGAAAAGCAGAGAAATAAGATAAGTCAAAATAAGTAGTTATTGCCATGCTTAGCTTGGGCTTTAAAAGCCTTTAGAATATTATATGAAGGAAAGAAAATAGTGAGAGGTAAAAAGCCTCACAGTTTCAGGGGCCCCGGGGAAGAATGAGTGAAGCAGGGAACATTTATGATGAATTTTGATTTCAACGCAGCGAGTGTTCCAGAGACGATTTTTTCATTATAACATGAGGCCCCAACTTCCATCATAAAGTTGGAGGCAATACATGACAGAATTTTGGGAGTCAAAATTAAGCAGATAGTTCTATGTGCAGTGAGGTGCAGCTTCTTATCTGATCTTTAGCAGTTAGCAATGAGTCTGTCTATCCCCACACATGATTACTGCATGTGAAGAAGTTAGAACTGGTGCGAATATATTCCCCTATTAATACATTTTTATCTGAACTCAAATTTGCAACCCTCACAAATGTACAATTTAGTCCACAGCCTTCTGTTTACCTAGCAGTAAGTAGGAACCCGGTTGTTAGTCGATTGGTGGATCACTTTTCCGTGGGTAATAAACTGTTTAAAATTTTTTTTAAAATTGTTCACTCAATTCAAGACTGTTTGTGGGACACTGCTGTGCGCAATTGGGGGTCGCGATTTGTCCACAAGATACACAGTCAATTCACTTTACAATATATTCTGTGAAGAGCTTTAAGACGTCTCGAAGATGTAATAGGGCGCTATATCAAATGCAAGGATTATTATAATTTCAACCTTGTAATGGCCCCTTCTACTGATCGTGCTACCCCATTAACTCTTTTACAACTGGCTTCACTCTTTTGTTGATGATTCTATTCTACATGGAATTCATGATTCTTTATGTGCCTTGGAAAACGCTCTGGACGTGAAAGGCCTATATAAATGTAAATCTGTATTGTTCTCGACAGTTCAGCAATATCTTTTGATTGTCATGCCCTCAGCACATTTAATCTTCACTTAGCTCACAGTTCAATATATAAACTTTGATCTCATCCATGCTCTTTGATGATGTAGAAGAAACCTTTCTACTTTGAAAAGCACTTTCTTCATAGCTCACACACATCTATCCAACAACAATGATTTCTTGATATTAAAGGTTTCACTTTTAATTCTTTCAACTCTCCATATTCTTTGCTTCGGTGTCTCCTTTGATCTGAGCTGGAATTTTCACATCTCCTCTAATACTAAAGCAATATTCAAGAATCTTGGCTTGCTCTTAAATGATAAACATTTCTTCTACCTTCACTCTTTCCCCTTACAACGTTAAACTTTTTGCATCTTATTTTAGGAAATAATGGGAAGACAATAGGGTCAGATGTTCTGGAAGAGTGAGATGAAATTAGCCAAAGGACCTTCTTCATCCAAATGAGCCTATCTTGTGAAACCCAAAAATGTTCAAAGACTGAATACTGTTCCTAAAAACTGCAGGGACTTTTCCAGCACTTGTTTTACTGGCAAGGTTCCAAGTAAAAGCTTGTCAACTGATAGATGAGATGTAGCCTTTATTCTCTTATCTTTTTCTCTCTTTCATGACCTTTATTAAATGTCAGCCTGGTTCAGTTAGTAGCGCTCTCGCCTCTGAAGGTTGTGGGCTCATGTCCTATATTGAGACTGTGAACCAACAGTCTAGGTTGACACTCCAATACAGCGTTGGGGAGGACTGCATTGTTGGAGGTGCTATCTTTCCGATAACGTATTAAACTGCAGTTCCATCTGCCTGATCAAGTGAAAGTTAGAGATCCAATGACACTATTTAAAAAGAGAAGGGAGTTTCTGATTATAAAACAAATCACCAGATAAAATTGACCATGCTTGTTGGTCTTTCCAACTCTTCCCCCACAAGCTGCAATCATCCAGAACTTTGTAGCTCGTGTCCTCTCCCGCACCACCCTCGCCCGGCTCCACTGGCTCCCCAGCCCTCAAAAGGATAGAATTCAAAATCCTCGTCCTCGCCTTCAAGGCCCTCCATTGGCTTGCTCCTTCCTACCTCTCAGACCTGCTCAACCCTTATCAACCTGTCTGCTCCCTCCACTCAGCAGATTCTGGCCTGCTCCACGTTCCCGGGCCGCCCCACTGTTGGTGGTCGGGCCTTCAACCTCTCTGCCTCCACTCTCTGGAACTCCACCCCACAATCCCTTCACCTCACACCCTGCCTTGCCTCCTTTAAGACATGCCTAAAAACCCTCCTCTTCGACCTCACCTCCTTCCCTCTCTCTGCTGAGTGTAAATCGGTTGCCATGTAAAATCTTGTGAAGAAGCGCTTTGAGATGGCTCAACAAAATTATACAATAAAATACAAAATTACATTTGTAAAGCGCATTTCACATTGAGATGATGTCCCAAGGCGCTGAAGAGATTATAAAGCACTTCTAAAATATAAGGATTATTAGCAATAGTATCTTGGCTTCAATTCCTTTAATATATCCTATCTTGATTCTTCACAGGGACAACACCATTATGTGCCCTCTTTCTCTTCTCTCACAGTATGGAACTAAGATTCTTACCAATTCTTTTCTAGGATCTGAATTCTACAGCCTTCCTTACCTCCTTCAGTCTTGCGTTCCTCTTGCAGTTTGCAGCTTTTTAAATCCCAAAATTGGTGTTACCGAATTGCTTCTTAACTCAATTCTCTGAGATGCTATCCTGTGTGAAGGGCACAAAACTGATGCAAGCTGTTGTTGTTAACTCGTTTTTCTTCCTACTCTAGTTACTGTCCTACAGTGTAGAGTTTGACTGTTCAGCAAGAATTCTCAACAAAAATAGGTCAGGTTTCAGTGGACATATATTCAGACAATAGGTTGTCAGATGTACTTTCACAACCATTCTCTACAAATGAGCGAATTCTGATTAGTCAGTTTAACTGGGCAGGTAAAGAGGTTAATATAGTCAATGGAGTGTAAGGGAAATAATAAAATACTATCAATATGGTCACCCCTCCCGGTTCTTTGTGCGTGGTCAGTCTTCTTCAATCCTGCAGTTATTGTTCATTGCTATGGAAATCACAAGTAACCAATCAGAATAATACAAGGTGACCAAAAAGTCGTGATAACTACCCTGTTATCTAAAAAAAAATAATTTCTTTAAGACTTATTAAACATTGTAATGGTATCACAACTTTTGGTCACCCTGTACTAATAAAACCCATTTACTTTGTGATCCCCCTATCATGGTTACAGGATCATAGTTGCAGAAATAGAAATCCATGTCTTTAATTTAAGTAAATAACTGCACGTTTATTCAATGAGACATGGCACATCCTGTGTGTTGTTCGCCAGAGGCTTCATTTTATTCTGTGTTAAAATAATTTATGCTTCCATTACTTACCCTGCTGCAGAACCATGTCTCTTTATTATCCCTCTGATTTTCTATTGTTTCCTATTCTTACTGGTAAATGTGTTCTCCTAGGAATTACAGACAACAACACTACTCTGGCTTGTTTATGTACATCAAAAGAACTCCATTTTCCTTTCATTTTTCTTTACTCATGGTGCATTTATAATAGATCTCAGAGTAGTTAATAAGATTTCTCAGTACTTTCTGGGGTGATTCCTGTCGTCTGGAATGCTGCCTGCACTAAGCCTCCTGCTATCCAGTGATTCTACTTCGCTTTGCCCACACGCTGAAGCTCTGCTATTTATTCATTTAAATAGAGTAATTGCTCCTTTATTTTTTAATCTAGCTGCTGCTGATTCAAAGCACAATTGTCAAAAGCATGTTCGGGTTTTCTATCTGTTATGATTTGCATCAGAAGCCACTGTTTTGGATTATTTTTCCAAAAGAATGGAGTGGTTTGATAGCCAGTTTTTCAGAAGCAGACTGCAGTGACTGCCAGGGCACATTTGGAAACGTGTAACCACAATTTCTACATTATTGGCACAGGCACACGGTCTGGTGCTAACGCTTGTGGTTTGTGCCCCATTTTATAATGGCTATATTCCTAACTGGCTCAGCACCAAAAAATATTATTATGCAAAGATTACCTTCAATGGAAACAACTTGCTAAACTGGTTGTATACGGATTTAAGTGTTCGACACAGGAAGCATGTAAATACTGTAATGGTAAGTGATTTTGTCCCATTCATTTATACATAGACTTAAAATATTACTGTTCCTGTAGTGCGGAAAATACTGTAAGCTGTGTAATCTAGTCAGTCTTATTGCACGAATAGAGACTTGTTCTAAAGTATTGCTTCTACTCGCATACAAAGAGCTTTTAATCTCCTCTCATTGCTTGGATTACTTTGGCCTTGATTAAAAGCAGACATGCCAGCCTGCCTCAGTTGGACTCCATCGCTGCTTTGAGTTTGAGACCGAGATAGTAAGCAAATGTTGCTGTAGCATGGGACCAGGTACTGTTTCTGCATTCTTAGAGTTAAGCAAGAGAGGACATTTGTTGTTTGATTTGTAGGAATCAGCAGTGGTTGCACAGGTGTCAGAGGAAGGCAAGAATGCTGCTGCAGGCAGCATTGCAAATGACAAATACAATTTTTCCTCTCACCTGTAACATTGTGAGTCCTGTAGCTCAGGGGTTAGAGCGCTCGCCTTGCAAGCGAGACACCTGGGTTCAATTCCAGGCAGGGCGAAACCTTGGGCAAGTTTCCTCACTCCACACAGCTAATAATAATCCCTCCAAAACAAAACAATAATAAATTGGTCATTTTCAATCCACGACTGTTTGTTGGACACTGCTGTGCGCAATTGGCTGCCGCGTTTCACCCACAAATATACGGTCAATTCATTTTACAGTCTATTCTGTGAAGCGCTTTGAGACATCGAGAAGACGTGAATAGGGCTATATCAAATGCAAGGATTATTATTATTATTATTACTGTACTCTCTCTGCCATCACTCACCTCCCAGATGCTCAATTGACTCTCAAAAGAAGTTCCTCACTAGGTGTGCTCCTTGTGTTTTTGTCGGCTTTGCTTGAGTTTTGATCATAAGATCTCAAGAGAGGTTTAGATGGAGAAAACCCTTTGACAATGAGTCCATCTCCTCACTATCCTCTGTGTAAAAAAAGATCCTCCTATTTTTATATCAAGTATTTATATCAAATGTAAGGATTATTATTATTTTAGTGTTCTACAATGCTAAAACCCACAGCTTTCCATCAAGCTGTTTTTAAATAAGTGCAGTGCCCTGGTCTAAACAACCTTCCTTGAAACTCGTTCCAGGTGTTCATTAGCTTTTGGACAAAGAAATACTTCCTGGTATCTGTCCTAAACTTCTCCCTTCACAACCTGAACCCATAACCTTCTGTCCTGCTGCTTGAAGTATTTCAAAATGTTATTCTGAGTTTACTCTATTTGTTCTGAATCTTACTTATGACTCTTTGGGCACTTCTGACATGTGCCTTTGTAAGGTTGAAGAGCCCTTCAGAGAGCTTAGCCGGACCCATACTGCTCCAGTCACCTTGAAAACTGCTTCTGCATATTTGTGGGGGTGAGAGAAAGGATACACACAACATATCTTAAGTTACATTTATTTGTGCCAATGGGAGATGAATGCTGTGAATCCCATGGTGTATGGAATTAAGTGTCTGGGTGTGGAGAGGATGTGTTCCCAGGGAGTCATTCTTGGCCTAATGTTGGGGCCTTCATATATTGGAAACCCATCTGTTCAATCTACCAGCAGCCAACTTGTCTCATTTAAAATTGTCTTCCCTCCAAAGGGTATTTGGGGAATTTAAATACTTACATTCGTTGGTTTGTTCTCATAGGACCGATCTAAAAGGGAATTTCGGAGGATCCTTTTTACCCAGAAGATAGTGAGAATGTGGAACTCATTGTCGGAAGCTGTGGTTGAAGCAGATAGCATAATGTATTTAAGAGAAAACATACATAAGAGAGAAGGTAATAAAGTGTTATGGAAAGACAATTAGGAGGGATGGAGGCTCATGTGGAGTATAAACATTGGCACAGACTAATCGGGATGTATGGCCTGTAACATTTTTTGTAAATTCTGAGTGCAGGGTATTTCTAACTTTAATGCTATACATTATTAATCTGTCATTTTCATTATAATTTCAAAAAAAAACATTGAGATGGGTACAGGGGAGCTCACATCATATATTTTTCATTCTCACTTTAGAACAAACGATTTGCCAATAAATAATTCTGAGGTCAACCTTTAACAATTTGCACCAGCAGAATCAATTGTGATGATGATGATAATAATAATAATTATAACCCTTGTATTTGATACAGCGCCTTAATCATCTTTGAGACTTCTCAAAGCGCTTCACAGAATATACTGTAAAGTGAATTGACTATATTTTGTGGGTAAAATGTGGCAGCCAATTGCACACATCAGTGTCCCACAAACAGTTGTGGATTGAGTGACCAATATTTTTGAAAGGATTATTACCCGGAAAAGCGATCTGCCAATCGACTAACAACCATGTTCCTACTTACTGCTTGGTAAACAGAACCATGTGGAATAAGGAAACTTGCCCAACGTTTTGCCCTACCGGGAATCAAACCCAAGTCCTCTCGCTTGCGAAGCGAGTGCTCTAAGCTACAGGATTGCATAATGTTTAAAAGGGAAATAAAGTACATTTGTTTGCCCCAAATACACAGTCACTCTACTATACAGTTTTCCCTGTGTCGGGCTATGTACAATAGAACCAGAACCGTAGAAATTTATTGCACAGAAGAAGGCCATCGTGTCTGTGCTGGCTCTTTTGAGGTCAATCCTTTCAGTCCCATTTACCTGCCCTTTCCTCATCCCCTTGTAATTGGTTTATTTTTAGATATTTACCCAATTTCCTTTTTAAAAAAAACCAATGTGGATTCTGCCTCAACCTTTGCTCCTGGAGGACATTCCATATCCTAATTAGTTGGTGTGTGGAAAAAATTCTCCCAACCTCTCCATTTTCTTGTTTACTAACTATCTTAATTTGATGCTTCTAATCACTGTCTCACTGACTGCTGTGAAAGGCGCTACGTAAAGATTATTGTTATATTCTTGGAATGTAAGGGCATAAAGGCATATGGAGAAAAGACAGGGAAATGAGATTAAAAGATTTGTAATGATCTAATAAAATGGTGGAGCAAGCTTGGTGAGCTAACTGGCCTCTTTTTTTGCGTTCCTATCACATGTTTTTCATACATAATTTTGCAGTCATTTAGAGTAACTACATATCAAGTCATATGAGATTTAAACTATCTGCTTATTTTATAGTGATGATCACACTTCATTCATTATTTGGTTTCCTGAATGGCCTGAGAGGAAAGAACATATAAGAATGAAAAAGGAACATGAAAAGCATTGACTGTACATCTCACTGTTTAAAAAGTACGACTAGTCTGACACCATATAATCTTTGGATTGTCTCGGCTCATGTATTTTTAAGGAACCACAGTCAAATGTTACGGAATCCAAGCATACAGATGTCAAGTGTGACTCACACGCCTTTCAACACTTTGTAGACAATTTTTAGATGTGAGTGACGAATAATAGCATAATTTTTAACTATTTTATGCAATTTCCAATAGCTCTGCTATCAAGAATTGGTCAAAGCACAGATGCTTTGCTTGGAAAAATAAAGTCTTTGTACTAAACTAGGCTTCCAAAAAGGATTTTTTATTAAACTCTGCTTCCCATTAATGGACCATTTAATGGTAATTCAGTGACCATTAGGTAGGTAGTACTACTTAGGTAGGACTGTTTCGCTATCTACAAACAGAGTCACTTTAAGATAGCCTGATGATGTGCAAAGTTCGCTGTATGAAATGCAAAGATTCTTCTTATTCTGATTATTTCTCATGGTCCCTTTACAATGCTTATGGCAGTCAGTGCAGTTCTCAACTGCTCTACTTTGGGTCCTCTCTAGCGCTACTCCAGGCAGGTCTCCTTCCCGTTAATGTCTGAATCCATATCCCACACTTGCCTCAGTGCTGCTTCTAATACATGTGCCACAAAGCCTGGAAATGGATTGGGTTTCTGTAGCCCAAAGAAATGTGTCCATTTACCACTGCTTCATATGTATTCAACAAAACAGAAAGAACGCAATGCTTTCCTCTTCCTTTCCTCTATCTAAAAAAATGTAAAAACATTACAGAGTGAAAATGACCATACCGTGGATCAATCTTGTTCCTTCCACATGTAGTCTTCTCTCATCTGAACCACTCCCTTTTCACAATGATAATAATCCTCGCATTTCATATAGTGCCTTATCACACCTTCAAGATGTCTCAAAGTGCTCCACAGCATTAAGTGGATTGTCTGTTTTGTGGGTGAATGCGGCAGCCAATTTGTACACAGGAATGTCCCACAAACAGCTAAGGAATGAGTGACCAATTTTATTTGGGAGATTGTGGGCTAGAACACTGGGAGAAACTCCCTTCGCTTTTCAAATAGTGCCAAGGGATCTTTAACATCCACCTGAACTGGCAGACGGGACGTCGGTTTAATGTCTCATCCAAAGGACGGAAATCTGCTGAGGAAAGGATTTGCTGTGATTTCCCCAGATCTCTAGCACACCTAGCCACAACTTCACGTGGGTGTTTAAAATACAAACACCAAGTCCTGTCTTTAGCTGGAAGTGCATCAGACTGACTCACTATGGATGTAGATTGAGTCAAAGTGGAGTTCCACAGGTAGGTGCGATAGACTTCCAGGTACTGGCTGGAGTAACTATTTGCATCGTTGGTGAATTATATTTTTAAATGAGTTCAGCCAAGGTATTACAAGCAGATTGACTGTAATACCTAAAGGGTATCTTAGTGCCATGCAACAGTCCAGGATCATAACTAGAAAAATATTTTCACTCCTTTTACATCCACTATAATCCTCCCGTTTTATCTCTGGTAAGTTCTTGTTACAAATATCACATTTTAGACCTCAATATCTATCAGCAACCTTCCTCTTGTTGTAATAGGAAAATGGACCCTTTCCGACCTGCTTTCTCCTCACTCCACTACCCGCTGCCTCTGCTCGGCTGGCTCTGGCCTCCTGCTCATCCCTCATCCTCACTACTCCACCAATGCTTTCAGCTGTTCTTTCAGCCTCAGCACCCCGAAGCTTTGGAATTCTCTCCTTCAATCCCTCCAGTTTGCCCCCTCCTTCCCCTCTTTTAGATTAGGACTG
Source organism: Callorhinchus milii (assembly GCF_018977255.1). Classification (NCBI taxonomy): domain Eukaryota; kingdom Metazoa; phylum Chordata; class Chondrichthyes; order Chimaeriformes; family Callorhinchidae; genus Callorhinchus; species Callorhinchus milii. The sequence goes on along the minus strand of NW_024704745.1, from coordinate 14,934,850 downwards.
AAGACCTTCCTTTTCAAACCATACTTAACGTAATCTCCTCCCTGTCCCCAGCTTGCTGTCCGGCTCCACCATGTTTAAACTCTCCGAGATGCTTCCCCGCCTAATGCAAGTTGTTGTTGTCCTGTACTGGGATAACTTTAACATCACATAAGCTGGAATAGTGTGAACAGCCTGAAGTGCCAGACTGGATTGCGTGCTCAGGAGACTATAGAAGTAAATGAGGGAAGAAGTGTGGAGCACAATGGTGGACGTTTTTCCAGAGTTGATAGATTGTAGGAGTGATAACAGAAGATTAGAAAATAACTGATGTAATTCTAAACATTGTAACCACATTAGTGGAATTATCCTGTGAATTGTTTGACAACTAGAAATAATTATAGAGAGCATTATAAAGTTGGATATAAAGGAAGCAAACAGAATCTGATAACAATAAAGGAAACCAGTTTAAGGTCATGTAAGATTACAAGTGAAAGGTCGTGCTTGAAAAACATGTTGAAATCCTGTCAAGATCTAAATAAATAAGTAGAAATGTTTCTTACATATCTAGACTTTCAGTAAATATTGAATATGCTCTTCAACAGGAAACTGATAATGAACTTGAAAGTTCAAGGTAGTGAAGATGAAATGATAAGTTACTGATCAAATGATAAGGAGCAGTAATCACTTACACTGCTGTGGTGGTCATTATATTTTGGCGGCACAACTATCAGAGTATCTCAGTTGATTTTGGGCTGTACTGGTGGATAATATTTTTGAAATGAGTTTCAACCTCCTTTATTGTTAAGTCCCTACATAAAAAAACACAGACTTTCTTGGTTTAGCTTCTATTTCCATCTGTTTCCCTGTGAATCCTATCCGTTCTACTTCCCTCATTCCTCATTTTCCCTATGTTTTGGTCTGCTCCACCCTCTCTTGTTTCAAATCCTCACCACTGTCGAAATTTACCACGGTCTCTGTACCATTTCCATCAGGTAAAGCCCATACAGACCGGAACAGCGTCCCTCTGCTCCAGATTTTGTTCCTGGAAACTGAAACCCCTTGTCTTCTGTGCAGTCTTTGACCAACACATTGAGATTCTTTGAACTGATTCTCCTCATAAAGTCCAGCACCAGCAGTAATGCCTATGCCCCAGATGATTGCCCTTGAGTTTCTGCTTGTTATCTGTTACCTAATTCCTCAAACTCTCCCTGTAGGACTTCCAGCCTATTCTCTCCTAAGTAATTTCTTCCAACATGAATCACAGCTTTAGATTGTTCTTTCTCCCTTTCAAGGAAAGAAGTTACTTTTTCTCACTTACTTTGTTAAGCCGCTCATCCTTGCAACACTATTTGAAACTCACAGTCACGACCGCAACAACAACTAAATTACCTTTGTATAGCGTCTTTCACGTCGGGAGGATGTCCCTGCAAACATTAGTTATTATGCAACCATGTAGTTATTACATAAAGGCTTATTATATAAGTGATGTATTCATAATCAGGCAGCAGAATTCAATTCTCAGTTTTTTTAAAATCTGGACAGTACACTGCAGCATAGTCAAATTGTAAAAAAAAAATTGCCAGTGGAACTTACATAAGTCTACATTTATTTAGTACTGTTATTACCATGTACATTCTCCTCGAGCGATTTTTAAATTGCATTTCAAAATACTTGGTTGATTAGAAAGGTATTCTGACTTTTCATTACTGGAGTACTGAACTGCCGAAATGCAACTAGCATCAGCACAATAGACTCCAGAGAACAAACTCTCCTACTTTTGTGCTGTTGACCTGTGTTCCATATCTTGGATATAACGTGTACGTTTGATTCATAAGCAGTCACAGGGCTATGGACAGGCAACCCAATTTACTGCAACAACAGCAGCAGTGGGAAATGGGCTGGGAATCCAAAATATTTTGTTTTAATTGAACGAAAGTTCCTCAATAATGGATGCTTGCAGGCTTCTTTACATACTTAGATTATTTTCTGCAGAATAACAGATTTTTGTGTATTTAAATAGAAAGGAGGTTATCAAAGATGAGGCCGTGCAGTTTGTTATATTTTGAACTCAAACATAATGCACATGTTGTGTTGCTGAGTTTTCCAATGAGGGTTTTTCCCTGCCAAATACTGTATATGTCATATGTGTCTTTCAGAGAGCAGTTGGAGTGTACTGAATATCCATATTACAACAACAGCAACTTCTATTTACAGAGCGCTCTTCACGCGAGTAATATCTCAGATCGCTTAACAGTGGTGTGGTTTGATGCCGAGCTGGGAAGAAAGGAGACATGACTGAAGGCACCGTCAAAGATGAAAGTCTTCAGCTGTGATTTGAAGATGGGCAAAGAGAGGGCAAGACTGTGAGATAGAGGCAAGGAGTTCCAAAGATTTGGGACATCGTGGCTGAAAGCACGGTTGTCAGTGGTGGAGGTGAGAGGACAAGACAAGAGGGGAGATTATTTTCAATATTTGTTATTAATCTATTATACTTCAGAAATGCCAGTGATGGAAAGTATACTTCACAATATATTTTATAATAAACAAGAGAGAAATAATGTTGTGTGCTAAACAACAAAAGGGAACACATTTGGAAACACTGACATTTTTATGATTTTCCTACATAGCTTTGGGATATTACTGCAAAGCTTGATTCCCTAAATGCTACAACCTCTGAAAGTGCGGATTTTTCAAGGTCACAATAATGGTATTTCATAAGCATTTTGAAATGCAGTTTCTAAATAGTTCAGTATAATGTACGGTTAACAATAGCATTTTGCTGTCTGTACATATCTATAGAAAGTACTGCATTTTACAAGAGAGAGATTTGCTTAATAGGATTGGGACACAGCCAGAGAAGCATATAGCTTCAGGGGTTGTAACTATGTATCAACAATTACCAATTTTTGATTCCTTGTGGAAGGAGCACATTTGTTAGGTAAACCCTCCCTGTGCTATTGTGCTTCCAACAAATACTCCATGGGACATGATTTCTGTATTCCTCGATCAGTGAAGGGGAGCATGTTACTGTGATTTAAGAAGGTCACATTTAAACAGTAGAGCTGTGGGACTATATGAATATTCTGCAAGTTTTAAAAAAAAATCTTTGTTTTCCTTTTTCAATCCCATTTAAAATTTTACAATTCTCTGTGAGAGACCTTCTCTCAAGACTGAAGAGCCCGAGCTTGTCTAATCACTGCTTACAGCTCATTCCTCTAACACTGTGGATCATCCTTGTTGCTCTCTTCTGCACTGTTTACGGAGAGCAGTGTTTCAGCGATGGTTTTAAGTGTAGGTAAAAATAGGATACTGTACTAGCTTACCTTGACCGGTGCTGTATGAAGCTGCACTCAAATACTGACTCCAGGGATCAAAAAAAGAACCGGCCCAACTAACAGGAATCCAAGAAGAAAATAAAGAGTTAAATAAAGGTTTAATTTGCAATTTGCAACAGTCCAAAATATATGTTTTTTCAACTGTGCTTTCGGTCATCTTCCCCTCCCCAACTAGCTCAGTTCCCATCCAGCATTGTTAAGCACTTTGAGCCATTCTCCTGATATGAAAGGCGCTATTTAAAAGTACATTTGTTTTGTGTCAGACACTCCTCCCCTCACCGATATCCGTAGTTGTTAACATCCCCTCGCCTTTATCAAAATTCCAACAGTTTGTTTCAAACAAATCAGCTTTAAAGTCCATTGTGCAGCTAACAACAAGCAGTCTGCCCATGGAGAGAACCTTATCAGTGATGATGCTGAAACTTTGTCGATAAACCTCCCTCCACTTGTTTTACATTGGCCTTGACCTTCATGCATTTGAGGCATATCGTCAGCTTTTATGAAGTAAACAGGTCTGTGAGTCTTTGCGATTTTCTTTGGTCAGCTTAAGACAACTCAGAGTTCTGGGATTGCTTACAGATTTCATCAGCTTGTATTTTATTGGAGTAAACTCTCTGGATCTATCTTTACAAATGATCATCGTGGAATGTCTGTTGCAAACCACTATTGCAACCAATACAGCTTCTGTCATGATAGTACATGAATTTCAGTCACACTATTGTCCGAAAACCATATTTCAGCAGAAAAGCTTTTTTAACAGGAAATTCCAAACCTGTTTTTCTTTAAAGGAGCCAGCATGCCATTCAGTTCAAATTATTGAGGGAAAGCTGTTAACCTTGTTTACTGCCAATCTGCAGGTAATAGAAATACTTTGATGGACATCTGGCATTGGAAGTAGATGTATTGGAGAAAGGATTATTTTCTGAATGGTGAAAAGCAACATCAGCTCCACATAAAATGAAATCTTTCCTTTTTATTGCTATTGCTTAAGTGCCCCTGTAGCTGCAAAATAATAATGCAAACTGGTGAGTGAATGGTTTCCTTCGTTCCACTTCATGGCACAATAAAAATGCTGGAAGATACAGTATTTACCTTAGTGGACATTAGTCACTGCTCATCTGAAAATGGTCTGAAGTCATGTGGCAGAGTTGGAGACTAGGGGTAAATTCTGAACCACAGTGGAAACTTTTCAGTAGAATCACACAGTTAACTCTGTGAGGAATTATTTGGCACAAACCTTGTCATCGCACTCAGTGACATAGATAAGACTATATTACAATGTAAAATATTCCATCATTGCACAGTGGCCTCACTGGTAGTAGAGGAGCGGAAGTTACTTGCTTCTTCTCTCTGTCATAGAACAGTGCAGGGGAACCTGAAAGAGGATGTATAATAATTGAAAAGCTGGGAAGAAAAATAAAACGCTGGTCGAGAAAAATATCACCTAGGTTTAGATTGACTCAATTTATGTAGCATTTTCGAAGTTGGCAAATTCTTCTATAGAGTCTTAGTTTTAGAAAAGGGAGTTCCTCCCGGTGACCAGGCCAATAATCACTCCCAAGTAAAACTAGTCACTCTATGGCTGTTTGTAGGAAATTGCTGTGCGCACACCCACAAAACACACAGTCACATTACTTTAAGGTATATCCTGTGATGCGCTTTGAGATGATTTGATGAAGGGATAAGGCAACTGTAACAAAATGCAAGGATTATTATTATAGTTTTGAAGCTGCTTTTCTGCAAGTTATTTTAACAAATGTTATATAAATAAGGTAAATCTAGACTTAAATGAAATTTCTACCCTTGTAAATTCTTGTAGCATAAATATAATGTTTGAAGAAAAGGGATTAATTAATAGGGATTAATCATTATCAAGGATAATGATTGTTTCCATTTGAATTAAGGTCTGGATGGTTTAGAGTGAAAAAGTAACCTTAACCCTCTGTACCAACAACTCCATAAATGCAAAGATGTTTGCCAATAGACAATTTGGGTGTTTCACCCACAAAATATACAGTGTATTCGCTTCACAATATATTCTATGAAGCGCTTTGAAACGTCTCAATGATGTGATAACACCTTATATCAAATCCAAGGATTATTATTTATTAATAAGATTGTTACCAGATACTGTTTATAATCCTTGTGTTTCCTTACATTTAATATAGCGCCTTTCACATTGGAGAATGTTTCACATTGGAGAATGTTTCAAAGGTGTTAATGCAGATTTACTGTCAAGTTTAGTGACTGTATTTTGTAAGCGAAATGCAAACAGCCACTAGGTGAATGGACATGAGATATGACAAGATAGAATAAACAATTTACAGTTAGAACACATACATAGGCTATCAATATGTTGAATAGAAATCTAGGCTTTCAGCATACCAGCAGCTCCCTTATGGCCAGAGTAGAGATGCACGTAAGATAGAAGTTCACCGGCCAATGTTTATTTAAGGGCTGATTCCTGTATAACAACTACAGTCCTGAGCACTGAACCAGAAAAAGTTGAAATTACAAGAGTACATCACTCTGACCCATGGGAACTCTGCTCCGAACATTGATTGTATTAGAGTGGAGTTCCCATGGGTTGACATAAATGTACTTCCGTTTTCTTTATTAAGGAATCCTGTTAGAAACCACCATTGGTCTCCATTGTTTACTGCTCCAAACTAACACATGTCTGCATTGCCTTGCTGTACTTGCTGTAGGTTGCCTCCAAATCTAATGATTGATGCAGTTTTGCTGGTTGTACACTTTCTTCATTTATCATTGCTCATGTACAATTACATTTTCCCCATGACTGGCCATACAGTTTCACTGAGTTGTGGCAGAACCAAAATTAAAAGCACAGAAATAATTATTATAGGCTAAATGTTTCCGTTTATGAATATTATTTTGTGTACATGCATACATACCATGTGCCACCCTCTAATGACCTTTTATAATTAATAATGATTATAATAATGTTTATATTTGATACAGATCCTTTTATATCTGGAGGATGTCTCAAAGTTCTTCGCAGGATTTACTATAAAGTTTAGTGACTTTATATTTTGTACGCAAAAGTAGCATCCAATTTGCACACAGCAATGTCTCATAAACATGAATGACCAATTTGAAACTCCTTTCTCTTTTTGAATAGTGCCAGGGGATCCACCTGAACAAGCAAACAGGACACCAGTTTAACGTGTCATCCGAAGGACAGCACCTCCAATAATGCAGCACTCCCCCACCCCAATATGGGGCTTGAACCCTAAACTTTCTGACCCAGAGGAGAGATTGCTACCAACTGAGCGTTTATTTCAAACTTGGGGCTTGAGCCAAGTTGACACGCAAAGGCTTTGAAAAGATGTTGACTCAAGATGCAGCCCAGGCTCACTGGTTATCTCAACTTGTGAACCTCAAAGCACTTTACATGCTTTACTGTAAAGTTTAGGGACTGGTTATTTTTTAATTTAAAAGGGGCAGCCAATTTGTCCACAGCAATGTCACATAAACAACCATGAAGTGAATGACCAATTTTAACTGAAGGATTGTTGGCCTGGATACCGGGAGAATTTTTTTTCTCTTTTTGAATCATGGCCTGGGACCTTTAACGTCCACCTAAATAGGCAGACAGGATCTTGGTTTGAATGTCTCATCTGAAGAACGGCACCTCTAATAATGCAGGCCACCGCCCCCACCCCAGTATTGTGCTTAGATTGTGAGATGAAAGTCCAAGTGTGGATCTCAAACTGACTCAAAAGAGGTCAGAGTGCTATCAACTGAGCCAAGCTTATACTTTCTTCTTGTATGAGCCTGCAGAGTCAGGGTTGGCTGCCTATTCAACTGTAGAGAGCGTCACAATGTAGCCTAATCCTGGTTTCACCCGATGTCCACACAAATGACATGTACCTTATTTAGTGGGCGATAATGCAGAATGATTGATGACCTTGGCTGATTTTTCCTTTCTTATCCCTGAGGTGTTGAGGCCATTTATAGCTTTCCTACTGCTGTCTTGGCTGAAAACAGCTTATTTGGCACCGAATCGGGTATGACTTGAGACCGTCTGGGTTTATAGGGATGAATTCTACACTGGAAAATATCTTGACTAAATAAGCTATTGGAGAGTTCCCAAGTTTGAAATAAAAGCTCAATCTGCCCTTGTTCTTGTTTATTAGTGACAAGAGAAAAGGGATGACTAATGCTGTATAGAAATACAGTCCAGCAACTGGTACAGTATAAATGGAGATATCAGAGCTGTTAATATAAGGAATAGATTGTCACTGAGAACAGTGTGGGGGAGCCCTCTGGAATGAATCCTTCAAACAAATTGTACAGCTCCTGTATTCAACTGGAAGCTGAGGAATTGGAGGTTGGTGGCAAGCAGGAGACTTGAGAATGGTCTTTACAGATCGTGAATATGGATCTAAATAACATTATGAATGATCTGGGTTGTGCTCAGTCACAGGACTGCACATTTGATTAAATCTCTTCCTAGTTGAGTGAAATATCCATTTAGATTTTCTTTTCTTTTTTACTAAAATTTCAAGTGTTTTTGAATAATTTCAGTCGGATAATCTGTGCTGGAGGTACAGTCCTAATGGGCAAAACATGTGTGTGGACAGGAAACAGCTGTTATTGAAGCAGTAAAGCAAATAGCCTATAGAAGTCTGCATATTTTTTAAGTGGTGGGGGGGGTTCAGTGGGGGGCGGCTGGAGAGGATCTTTGCCGAGAATGAAAATCTTCTCTGTAAATCTGAGTTTTCAGGTTCTGTTATTTTCACTGCAGTTCTATAAACAGTCTATATTTCACTGCGTAATAGGGTTCATAAGGGACCTGCTCCTTTCTAGTAAAAGCCAACAAAAAGATTCAGGATACCTCCTCGCGCTTGGTTTTGTCTATCGTCCATTAAAGGTTTTATGCGGACTACAAACAACTCACAAAAATGTTAACTCCAGATCACTCAGGAGCGGTAAACTCTTAAGAAAAAATCTAGCAGTGAACACTTAAGTGAGCCTTTGAGGACACAGGAATGTTAAAAACACACAGATGTGTCTTGTGCATGTAGCTATTCTGTGAGATGGTAGTGGTTGTGTGACCCAAAATAATGTAAAATGTGTGTTAAAGACGTGCTCTGAAATTACTGAGATGAAAGGATGTCAAATTATATTGGGGCTTAATCATAAGGCTGTCTGGATGGTGTTTATTTGATGAGGAAGGGATTTCCTTTACTCAGCAATATCACTGACTTGATGCACAAATGTGGTAAAATTTCGCCTGGGTTTAGATTTAATACACCTAAATCTGGATCCAAGTGGAACTTTACCCCAAAGATCTGGAACAGATATTATACATGTTTATTTTATGTAATAATGTTTTATTTTTGACTGACATCAGGATTATTAAATACCAGCATTTTAAAATGTAATGCAGTATTAATAATACTCCTTGCATTTTGATATGGCGCACTATCACTTCTTCGAGACGTCTCAAAGCTCTTCACAGAATATACTGTAAAAACGCATTGACTGTGTATTTTGTGGGTGAATTTTGTGGCAGTGAATTGCGCACAGCAGTGTCCCACAAACAGTCGTGGATTGAGTGACCAAATTATTTTGATTCTGAAGGAACTATTAACCCCGGAAAAGCAATCCGCTAATCAACTAACAACCAGATTCCTGCTTACTGCTAGGTAAACAGAGGCATGTGGAGTACGGAAACTTGCCCAACATTTCGCCCTGCCCGGGAATTGAATCCAGGTCCTCTCATTTGGGAGGCGAATGCTCTAACCACTAAGCTACAGGAATCCACTTAAATTCTCCCTGACCCCAGCTCGGGTCTGAAATGTTGTACACTGTCAAGTGCCTTGGGACATCTTCCCGACGTGAAAGGCGCTATACAAATTAATCTTGTTGTTTTGTATACATAAAAAGGAATTATAGACCTAAATATGACCTAGTCTTTTGTCTTGAAAGATTAGTGCGGGAGGGGTAACACAATGTGCTTCCCAATTATATTCTCAGTTCTGATCCCCCCCACTCCCCCTATGGTGGAGTTCCTTCCTTCCTACTGATCCCCTCACATGCATCACATGATCCAGACCAGCATGGGTTTATCTGCCTGTAGGTGTGTATGTGGGGGTGGGAAGTTAACCCAATGGTCACTATGGACTTGGAGCAGATTGCATTCAGCTGTTTTATGAGAGCTGATCCAATGATGATACCATAGAAGCTGAGCTTTCTCTGCTCTGGACTGTAATGTTTAACTGTGTAAATACATACAAAATGATGACAGTATAGGTAATAGGTGTTTACACTATAGGCATAAGCTTGCCATGAAAAACATAATATAAGAAAGGTATAGCTGTGCTTTAAGGCAGAATATAATCTGACAAAGGATACATATGCAGATAAGATTCACTTTAACTTTGGATAGGTTTGTAAATAATGCAAGGTACTTTAATGTTTTATTCATGTTTATTTTACCTGCAGGGATTTATTTATTACAGAGCTATGTTTTTTTGCATAAATCACTCTGGGTCCAACATTCTAATTTTAGAAAAATGTCTTACACAACAGGGGTGGAATAATAGGAGATCACACCAGTGCATAACTGGCGTTATGTTCCTCTCAATCTACCTCTCTGTTCCCAGAGTTAAAATTCTTAGCAATACGGGGAACAAAGAGTTGTTTTGTTAAATGCAAATTGGAATTGTTGAAGAAACTTAAGGGGGAATCTCTTACAGGATTTTGCAGGCGAGAAGATGCATTGTACAGTGAGTATTATCTCCAGACTAGCTTACAAGTAATAAAGAGGAAGATTTAGAAGCATCTAACAGCAGTGTGAGAAATGGAGTACAGAAGAGTTTTCAGCCTGAGAGCATGGCATGTATTAATATTAGTTTATATATCGGATTGAGGATGATGAGAAGAGGGTGGTTTGGGTACAGATTTTAGTTCTTTTATGGTCAGATGGGTGTCTGACACACATGAAACCTGCAACAAGGATGAAGAGTATCCAAACCAGACTGAGCATTCCACATAAGTATGCAACATAAACTTGGAAATTTCCCCGTCTCTGGGATGGAAGGGCGCACTCTCTCTGCTTACCTAATCTCAGAGATTATTAGGTGCAATTTAGTAAGAGCTTGGGGATCCCACAGTGTCGAATGGAATACGACTGTTTATTTAAAATAAACAATACTTAATTTGCTAAAACCATGTGGTATGAGGGCATGTGAGGTGCACCACACTCAGTTCATATTACCTCATAGTGAGCTGCTTGGATGCTCTGATAGTACATGGCAGCTTTTGTAAACCCGCATTAACAACAACAACAACAAAATGACATCTGTTCAACGCCTTTCACGTCAGGGGGAAGTCCCAAGGTACTGGACCCAGGTTGGGGGTCGGGGTCGGGGAGGGTGGAGGGCAAGGGGGAAGCAGGGAGATCGAAAGCACGATCGAAGAGGAGGGTCATGAGGTGGATCTTGAAGGAGGTAAGGGAGGGGCAAGGCAGAGGGACTGTGGAATGGAATTCCAGAGGGTGGAGGCAGAGTGGCAGAAGGCCCGCCCACCAACAGTGGGGCGAGCAAGCTGGAGCCCGCTGAGCGGATGGAGTGAGCAGGATGGTAGGGGGTTAGGAGGTTGCAGATGTAGAGGGAAGCAAGACCATGGAGAGCTTTGAAGGTGAGGACCAGGATCTTGAACTGTATCCTCTATGTGATGGGAAGCCAGTGGAGTCGGGTGAGGATGGGGGTGAAAGGGTCACGGAGCCTGGTGCGGGAGAAGACACGAGCTGCAGAGTTCTGGATGATCTGCAGCCTGTGAAGGGAGGAGTTGGGGAGGCCGACAAGCAAGGAATTTGCATAGTCAAGCCTCGATGTTATGGAAGCATGTATGAGGGTTTTGGCTGCCTGCGGAGTGAGACAGTGGCGGAGCCGGGCGATGTTGTGGAGGTGGGGGAAGGAGAGCGGGTCATGGGCCAGATGTGAGGTAGAAAAGATAGTTGAGGTTACAAAGAAGACCCCAAGGTTCCGGACTGGCTTAGCAAGGTGGAAGGTGCAACCATGGATGGTGATGCTGTCAGTGCCTGAGGTGAAGAGGTGCTGACGGGAGCCAATCAGGAGAGCCTCGGTCTTGTTGACGTTCAACTGAAGAAAGTTAGCTCTCATCGAGGACTTGATGTCTGACAGACATTCTGTCAGGACAGCAGTGGTCCTGGAGTTGAGGGTGGAGGCAAAGGTACAGTTGGGTGTCATCCGCATACATGTGGAAGTTGACCCCATATCTGTGGATGATGTCACCAAGAGGGAGCATATAGATATTGAAGAAGAGGGGACCAAGGACAGAGCCCTGAGGAACACCACACGAGATGGTGCGGGGGTTAGAGGAGAAACTGCTTGTGGAGATGAAATGGAGGTGGTGTGAGAGGTACGATCTGAACCAGTCAAGGACAGAGCTGTGAAGGTTGAGGTGAGAGGAGAGACGGTGGATGAGGATAGAGTGGTCGACAGTGTTAAAGGCAGCAGAGAGGTCAAGTAGGACGAGGAGGCAGAGGGAGCCCTGGTTGCAGATCAACAGAATGTAATTTGTCACTTTGACATGGACTGTTTCTGTGCTGTGGGCAGCACGGAAACCCAATTGGAGGGATTCTTGAAGGGAACGGTGGGAGAGGAAGAAGTGAAGCTGGGAATCAACAACCCATTCCAGGACCTTGGAGAGGAAAGGGAGGTTGGAGAGTAGAGATGGGTCCAGGGAGGGTTTTCTAAGGATAGGAGTGATGACAGCTGTTTTTAATGGGGTGGGAACAATACCAGTGGACAGGGAGAGGTTTATGATGTCTGTGAGTAGAGGGGCAAAGAGGTGGAGGTGGGAGGTAAGGAGAGGGGTAGAGATGGGGTCGAGGGAGCTGGTGATGGCCTTCATGCAGGTTATAGTGGTGGTGAGAGAGGAGTGGGAGACAGGTTTGAAGGTGTGGAGGCAGGGATGGGTTAGGGCCGGAGGGGGAGATGGGGAGGGTGTAGCAGATGGAATGGCAGAGGCAGCTGAGTGGATGCCCTCGACTTTGGATTCGAGGAAGTCCAGCATCGCCTCGCAGTTGGCATTTGAGGTGAGGATACGAGAGGGCTGAGAGTGTGGGCAGATTAACCTGCTAATGTTTGAATATGTACTCCAACAGAAGGGAAAGTGTACTTTTAATTAAAAGAATTGTATTTTTGAGAATATTCACATCAGAGAAATAGCTTTAAATATGGGAGATCGGTCATGTGAGAAAAAATATTTACATCAAAATTTGTATGAGGAATGTGAAGAGCGGGCTGAGACAAATGCAATTTTACTATAACAACAACAAAATTACATTTATTTAGCACCTTTCACATTGGGAGGATAGCCCAAGGCCCTAGACAATCAGTGTTTTGGACCCGAGCTGGGGATCAGGATTGGGGCGGGTGGAGGGCAGGGGTGCAGGAGTGTGATCGAAGGCACGGTCGAAGATGAGGGTCGAGATGGGTCTTGAATCTGAGATCATGTGGTTAAGGAACACACAAAAAAACAGCGAGTGTTGGAATTCCAATGAATACCTGAAAGGGAAAGATAGACCAGTGTTTCAGGCTTCACCCTCCATCAGCAGAGGGATCGGCTGGAAATGTTAACCTAACTTTCCATTTCAGAAGCTGATTGACCGGCTGTATTTGCAACTTCTGAAGTTTTATTTACAACAATATTGGTAGACCAAGAAAAGTAGAAGTACGACAATATGTTGCACCTATGTGTCTCAGAGGCGAGAGTGGGACGACTGTTTATTGCTGGGAGTATATGTAGGTACAAAAAGAATATGCTTTGATGAGGGTCAAAGATACAAGCTCCTAGATACTACTCCCAGTGAGTAACTGAGCCATACAGACCAGACACTTAGTTCTATTGAGTTACCTGACTTAATAATAATAATCCTTGCATTTGATATAGCGTCTTATCATGTCTTCGAGACATCTCAGAGCACTTCACAGAATATACTATAAAGTGAATTGACTGTATATTTTGTGGGTGAAATGTGGAGGCCAATTGCACACAGCAGTGTCCCACAAACATTCTTGGATTACATGACCAAATTATTATTTTTTTAATATATTTTTTTGAAGGGATTATTACCAAAAAAATAAACTATCCGCCAATCGACTGACAATCGGGTTCTACTTACTACTAGGTAAACAAAGGTGTGTGGAGTAAGGAAACTTGCATAAGGTTTTGCCGTCGGTAATTAAATGCAGATCCTCTCGCTTGCGAAGCAAGTGCTTTAACCATTATGCTACAGGACTCCACAGGACTTCAAACACTACAGGAGTAGGGATGCCTGAAGCAGCCTATATTAACGATGGGAAAAGTAGACTGTGTCCATTGGTCATTTACAGTATGCATGCGAGAATGTCAGGAGAAAATAATCTTATTTTGATGTTCCCATTCCCTATGGTGTGGATTCAAAAGAGTATATGAGTAGACAATATTTATTTTCCATGTCTGAAGCAGCTGTGCAACACATGTTTTTTGAGTTAACATCATCTGTTGCCAGTGTAGAATTATAATGTGGTTGCATTTGGCATACATACATATAGATTCCAGTGCCTTGGGATGTCCTCCTGACATGAAAGGCAATGTACAAATGTAATCTTGTTGTAGATTTTAAAAAGGTGTTCTCTTTGACCCCAGCAAACAAGACTGTGGTAAGGTGGAGGACAGCAATTTACCTCAAGGCCACTGGAGAGAAATCAGCCAAGTTTTTCAATAATGATTGTGTGTGGATCTTTGGTGAAGATGACATTAGTTGAGGGGGTGATGATCTTTGCTGCCCACAAAATATACAGAATATACTTTACATTTGAGACGTCTCAAAGACGTGATAAGGCGCATTGCGAATATCCCACAAACAGCCATGAAGTGAGTGACCAGTTTTTTCTGGAGGATTGTTGGCTGGACAACAGGATAAAATTGTTTCGCTTTTTAAATAATACCACAGGATCTTTAACATCTACCTGAAAAGGCAGACAGGAGTTTGATTTAACATCTCATCTGAAAGTCAGCGCCTCCAACATGCATATTTTACACGGCAATTTGTTGCAAACTGTTTTATTGCACCCTCACAATAGAATACAAGTTTGTTTTGCCCCAGGTGAAAGCAAAGGGTTATTATTTGCACTGATGGGTTTCAAACTTCATCTGCTCCCACAACACCCCAAAATTCTGGAACACTCTCCCTCAATCCCTCCGCTTTGTCCCCTTTTTCAAGTCCTGCCTAAAAACCTTCCTTTTCGACTGTGCTTACAGTCACCTTCCACCCCTAGCCCCGGCTCAGAGTCAAGCTCCCTCACTGTTAAGCGCTCTGAGACGTTACCCTGCGCGGAGGGCACTATAAAAGTGTAAGTTGTTGTTGCTCTCTGAACTATACAGTACTAGCACCAGGCCAAATAAGCTTATTCCAAGATGCTGAGATATTGGTTTGCAGCAGTTGTTATAGGACAGGATGGTTGAATTGATACGCCCGCGAGGATTTTGATCCACATTATGGGGGAAGAAATTCCACCTAGGTTTAGATTTAGAGAGGGATTAAGGCAGAGGGTTGCAGAGTTTAGGGGTTAACGGCTGAAAACACAGCTGCAAATGCTGGAGGGGAGAGGACAAGGGACGTTTAGAAGGTCAGACGTGGTTTAGTTGGAGTTTGGAGAAGTAACCATTCAGACATAATAAATGTCAACACAACACACAATACAATTTACATTCATATAGCGCATTTTACATCTGGAGGACATTTCAAAGCCCTCTAAAAAATGCAATTGCACTTATGACTGGTTTTATACTGATTGAGTATCTCAAATTGCAGTACAGTGCTAATCTGAGGCACTGGGACACTTCATTTTGACCAAAGGTTCAACAGCATAGCTCACGCCATGTTTAAATAATGTAAAACTATTTTTTTGCTGCTACTCAAAAATATTCAATTGGGCCCTTATTTGTATTTTACATGTTCTAATGGCCAACCACCAATTCCCTATAGATATCTGGAATGTGCACTACTCGAAAAGAGAGGTGAGTTTCTCCTGCTGCCCTGGCTAACAATCACTGCATGGCTGTTTGTGGGACATTGCTGTGTACAAATTGGCTCCGTGTTTGCCTACAAAATACACAGTAACAACACTTTACACTGAATCCTATGAGATGCTTTGAGATGTCCTCCTGACGTGAAAGGTGTTATATCAATTGCAATGGTTATTTATTTGTTTGTTTATTTATTGCCAGCAAACCCTGGACCATTAATTAATATTGTTTTCCTTGGATATCATGGACATTTGGATTCCAAACTCTAATCAGTTCTCACCATGTGGTTTGTGATTTTTCTAGCTGGAGTTAATGATCTGTTCATTTATCTATTGTGGCTTGTTTCTTTGTTAAGGCACCGTTCAGAACAATTGGGTTCATAAAGAGACCAGCAGCAGTTGTCTAAATGGGGAGTTTATTAAGTTCTGATCTGAGACCCATTTCTTTGTAAGTTCTAGAGTTAGTAAAGGACTTGACTTTTACAGCATTTCCTGACTTGAGGTTTTGATCTTTTTCATTTTCCAGTTGGCTTCTGTTGTTTGGTCACTTCTTACCATCTGCAGGCAAATAACTACCAACAGTGGTTGATTTACCAGGTGGCATCGAGAATGAGCAACAGAGGATCTCTGCTGAGCCATTCATTGATTTCCCAGCTGACAGGCAATAGACAAAGACAAATCTTACAGACAATAGACAAAGACAAAAAGCAATCTGCAAAAAGGTAACAAAAGAATAGGATTGCAGTCTTGTTTGCTGAATTTGCACCAATAGCCTAGGAATTTAGGACCTTAGGAGAAACAGAATGTGAGTCATGTTAACATTTTGTCTACTTGTAAATGATGATAAAAGAGCTTCAAGATGAAGAATGGTGTGAAGTCAGTCTCGCAGCAGGGATGCATTATGGTGTAAATGATAAGCAGAGAAGTGCAAGAATCACCATACAGTGGATGGAAGATATAATTTTGAAGTACAATGTAAATGCAGTTCAGCAATGCCAGGTACGCAATAACATCCTAGAAATAAAATAAAAAGAATAATAATTTTGTTGCTCAATCCACAATTGTGGAAAACTACTGTGCGCAATTGGCTGCCGTGTTTCACCAACAAAATATACGGTCAATTCACTTTACAGTATATTCTGTGAAGTGCTTTGAGACATCTAGAAGATGTGATAAGGTGCTATGTCAAATGCAAGGATTATTATTATTATATTGTATTGGGTTATATAGAAATTTAGGTTTGTTGTACAGACACATACTGTATTTTCTGACCTTTTATCATCTTGTTATTCCTTCGTTAGGATCCTGCACAGTATTTGTAATAAGGTTCAAACCGGTAAAGGAAATGAATTGTAGCATGTATATGTCAACCATGATTGCATAAACCAACAAACAGTGGTAATTCTGAATGCTAAAAACTGCATTTAGACATCTAGGAATTGCACACGTACAAGCAGGGAACTGACATTTTTTTCACGGCCTTCCCTTTATGAACATACAACATTTGAAAAATTCTTAAATTCACTCTTAAGCCAGTCTTTTTAAGATTGATTTTAAGATTTTCTAAAATGGTGCGTGACCTACCTTCCTAACTCAATGGAAGGTCACCTTTAAGTATCTGATCCTGACCTCCCAGCCCAGCTGATCAAAGTCACGGTCAGTTAAGGGTTAAGAAGGTCTGAGAAACCTGGACCTTTCAGCGATTTGTATCTTTTCACATCATGGTTGTGTGTGGGACACTGCTGTGGGCAAGTTGACTGCCGTGTTCACCTGCATATACCTTTCAGTAAGTTTTATGAAGCACTTTGAGGCGCTTCAATAATGTGGTAAGGTGCTATATCAAATGCAAGGAAGGATTATTATAAGGAAGTGATGTGATGATGAGAAAGGCTGTGAACAAGAGATATGAAGGGTCCATTTTGGATAAACAATTTTGCTAGTCGAAACCAGCCCTGCCTATATTTCTTGGTATTCAGCTGAGAAGGGTTAAAACAACTTAACAGTAACAAATTTCAATTATATTGTTCCCTTCACGCGGATAGCATCACAGAGTGCTCAACTGAAAAAGAGAAAAGTGTTCAGGTGTGATTTGAAGACAGGCAAAGGAGGGATTGAGGCAGGAGTTTCCAGAAAACTTAAGAGACCAATCATTAATTTACCATAAATTAGCATTTATTGTAAGTAATGTGATACTTAGGGTTTGGGTTAGGTAAGCTGCTGTGAGGAACCAATAATTATTTTATATCTGGCTCTGTCTTTATGAAGCACTCCGAAGCATTAACCTACATAAAGGTCACTATAAATGCAAGTTGTTGTTTTACAAGAGGCTATTATTTATAGCCAGGAAGATACATAATTTGAGTGGAGGGAATGGGGGTCTCTTTCAGTTCTCTTAATTTTCAGTAACTTGACTCTCTAGGGTACACCACATTGAGAGAAATTGAAAGCAAAGCAACTGTGGCACTTGTGAGTGATGAGTTTTTACTCACTAATGGCACTAGCTTAGGAGTGGTGATTCCAGATAATTTGATCCTTGATCCAACCGTAGAAGACCAGCACACAAAAGCTTCCCAATTCATTGCTCTAACAAAGAGTTCCCATTCTACCGTGGCCAGTGAATAGAAAATGCTGAACCAAGCATTGACTGTTCCCCAATTATCTGTGTTTTGTTAATGTGCCCCCCTCTAAATTGAGCCAACCCATCTCAACCAATGCCAAACAGCATCTGGGGCAGCAGCAGTGTGTGATCACTTTCATGTAATAGATGTGATTTTGTTAAGTGCTTTCTGTTAAGACTGAATTAATGAATAAATGATTAAATGGGCTGTGGTACAAAGATTGCAAATCAGCATTTTTTTTCTCTCAGTATATTGAAACCCCGATCTAAGCACAATAACATTTATTCTCAACATGTTGATAAATGTACCGACCTTTGACAACAAGTAGATATCGTTTTCCACTTATGGCAGCATATTTATAAACTTGCATTGTTATAAGCACCCACTGCCAAAGTTCAGTGCATGTATGAAGCAGGGAAAATCCCTCATTATTAAAAAGCATATCATGAAAAGTCAGCTCTAGTACATTAAACTTTCTCTCTTTTCTGCCCATTCTCTTTTCTGTTTCACTGTCCTCCCTGCTCTATCTTACTGTATAATTGGGAATTTTCACAGCCTCTTTAAATTTGCTTTATTCATACTCAGAAGCTTTTGTGCGATTATTACAAAAAATAATTGCACAAATTTACTTTGATAGGACAGACATATGTAACCAACCCATAGTTATTACAGGGAAATATAAGGCTGCAAAACAAGAGAAAATTGTATTAAATAAAAATAACATTTTATTTTAGCAGAGGTTATTCTGAGAACAAAAATGGCCAACAAATTAAATGGGTTTCTCTACTCTGCTTTCATTGTTCCTGTGTCTTTTCCTCATTTTTATTTCTTTTTCTATCTTCCAATTTGGCCCTAGTTGGGAGCACTCTTGCTTCTGGATTAAAGAGTGTGGGTTTAAAGCCCTGAGTTGGGATTTGAGCTCACACCCCAGGCTAACACCACAGTGCAGTGTTGGGGGAGCACTGCATGGTCAGAGATGCCATTATTTTGGATGGGACAATAAACCAAATCTAATCTGTCTGTCACAGGAATGTTAATGACACCATGGCATTTATCAAAAAGAAAAGTTCTCCCAGTGTCCTGGCCAACAACCTCCAGATTCATCTGTCATTGCCGCACCGCTATTTATGAGTTTTCCTGGCACAAAAGGCTTTTTCATTTACCTACAAAAATGGTCACTGCACGTGACAGTAATTGCCTATGAATTGCTTTGAGATGTTTTGATGTGTTAAGGCACTATAAAAATTCAAGTTCTTTTTTTCTTTCTGTCTTTGCTTATCTGTTATGTGACCTGTCTTGCCTGCAAGGCTGTACAGAGTCTGATCTGGTGTGGCACATCTACTTTCAATTTCTCTCAGTGCACTCCAGAGAATGAAGGTGCTGTCAATTAATAGATCTAAGGGAGATTGTACTGCTGAGGATAGACAGAAAAACATAATCTCATAATATGAAGACTATTCCCTCTGATGAATAGTAGTTTTTGATCTTTCCTATGTGTTCAGTAATGTTATTATATACAGAGGAGTGTTGGAGCAATACTGGTTGTAATTGTTTCATTAATTCATTGTGAAATTTGTATGGGCAAGGTGACCATCTATTCCAGGATTTGAAGCATCCTGTCTGATAGATTATAAAGACTATTCCTATATTCTATAATTTGTTAGATCATTTAAAGAATTTCTCAAAGATAAGACCCTAGCAATATATTATTCTTGAATAGTAATAATGATCCTTATGTTTGAGGCTGTACCTCAAGCATATATATGCTTTCAGTGTTCTCCTTGCCAGTTGCCCAGCTCCACTCATCAGAAGACACAGTTGATTCAGAACTCTGCAGCTCAGGTTCTCTCCTGAATGAGGCTTCAAATGGCCATTATCCTCATCTTAACCAAGCTAAGTTACAACGTCAGAAGGCAAAGTACTGCAGATGCTAGAAATCCGGTTCGGAGCTGTTCTGACGAAAGGTCATAGACCTGAAACGATAACTCAATTTCCTCTCTCCATGGATGCTGCCTGACCTCCTGTGTGTTCCCAGCGACTTCTTCATTTATACAAAGTTACAACATCTCTGGATTGATTTTAAAGTCCTGGTCTTCAAATCATTCCATGCATTGCTCTACCCTACCTTACCCATGGAATTTCCTGATGAGCCTCATTACTCTGCATGAGATAACACTGGGTGATGGAGCTTACAGAAAACTACTATCAGGTTAGCATCTCCCCACAACTGTGTAGCAATTCATGTATCCGAGATGCTACTTATTATGTTTAGAAGTTTTTTTGTAATCACAGAATTTTGATCAGGTTTTGTTCCATAGCGGCACCAGTATACCACCTGGACTTCAAGAGAACTGAATAAAAGGAGTTTCAAATGGGCACAAAGAGTGAGAGTTAACTTGAACATGCTTTTGTTTTCTGTCAAATATTTCCATTTGAGCAGTACTGAAATCATTGGGTTTAGCAGCATGGAACGCAAGTGAGCCTTACATTGTCAATAAATGTATACAATGACTGAAACAACCTCAGGTTAATGACTGTATCACTGCTGATGTCAAAACTTGCCACTCAGTAGTTTGATGAAGTTTGTAATAATACTCATCCTTGTATTTGTTACAGTGCCTATAGCATTGAAATGCCTTAAACCACTTTCTAGTAATTACTGTTAAGTTTGGTGGCTATATTTGTAAGTGAATGTGGCAGCTAATTTGCACACAGCAATGTCTGTAGGCTGCAGATAATGAGTGTTCCTTCAACTCTTTTACTTTCACAGGAATTGGTTTCCTGTAAGAGACAGGTTTTGGAGATTTGTGTGCATTGTGGATGGATAGGTACATGAGTATAGTTGATGGATTTCCAGTGCCTCTTTGTTGGTTGATTTGCTGATGTTTGGATACTGGATTGGGAAGCTGATATTGTGGTAGGTCTTAGACAAAGCAAAGGTTTAAATTTACCAAACTTTTGGAAGTAATCATGGGCATAAAAACTGTTACTTCAGCTTCTCTGGCTATTCCATTTTTGAGACAAATAAAGGAATAATGTTTCATCAGCTTTTCCTTTGATTAACTAGGATCTGGTATCTTGCTGTATGTTGCACAGCATGGTTTAGGAAATGTTTGTTTGAAGAATCACAATAGGTTTGAAAAGCATATCTCTTTATATTTGATCCATCTGTAGTCATGTAAATACATTAAAGTTTCATCGGATTAAGGCACTGAATGGCTTACATGGTATCATGCAACATTTTCCACCACTGATTAAAAATCCCTGAACTATACTCGATGTACTTGAAACTCATAATGGTTTCACACAGCACTTAAAAAAAATGGGAGCCATTTCCACTGTCTGATGGCAGGTGTACCTGAAATCAACAAGTGATGCCTGAAGGCACATAAGTGCTGTTTTTCACCTCTTCCCCAGCAATATATTGCAGATCAATTGTGCTATGACTAATGTGGGGGAGGGCCAGAATATGACCCCAACTACGTGTCAGCTGAATAATATGTTTGAGCCATGAAATGTGAAGCAAATGCATTTGCGCTTTAGCCACATTTGAAATGATAATTAAATAGCTTTACTTTGTGCGATGCAAGGTGAAAAACATATTTAAAAATGTAACATGCAGTGCCCAGCAGTAAAACATTATGCATTCAGTTTTTGGAATAATATTATAAGGTGCATTGACTGTAAGATCACAGCAGTACAATTACAGAATGGCAGTCTGCAAAATGTGATGCATTGATGTTGGTGTTTGCGTTTAATGTGGTTTGCTCACCTGCTTGTCCTTCGCAAGTCATGACCTTCAATGCTTGCTGGTCGTTTCTGCATCCCAATAGGCAATCCAAGGTGTCAGCTTGGGTTAGTGTCTCTTGATCAAGAGGTTGTGGATTAAACCCCACACCACAAGGAGATCATAGACCAGGCTGACACTTCGGTGCAGTACTGGGAGATATCTCCATTGTTGGGAGATTCAGCCTTGCAGTTGAGATGTTAAATTGAAGTCATATCTGCCTCATGGCTGTTTGTGGTACCTCGCAGTTCACACAAAGGCTGTCTTATTTGGCCTACAAATACGATCACTACGCTTGATACTAATTGCTGTAAAGCACTTTGAGACAGCTGCTATTATGCAATATCATGCATATTATCATTATTTCAAAAAGCCCAAATCAACGTTTTATTGAGGGCCTGGAAGTTTCGGGCCTAGCCCTCTCGCTCCCTAACAAGTTATTGGGGAAAGTTTGGTTGTGTGGGTTGTTCCTCCTCCTCAGTAGATCAATTATGGAAAATAAATACTAAACAAACAACATGGTTTGAAGTCCTTCTAAGGCTCACCATTTAGGATTACACTCTTCTCCCCTTAGGAACAATAAAGATGGTGACGATGCAGTACTGAAGAGGAACATTCCATTTTTGGGATGGGTTACATTGCCACCTAGTGGTCATTATGCGGCCATAAATGGCCACAATGCGAGGCTTAAAACATCGCAAACTCTACCCCATTGTTTGCAACATCTTCGTCTTGACCGAAGTTATGGATATGTAATTCTGACCTTCTCAGGAGAAGCGATAATGACGTTTAGTAAATCCTGGAAACTAGCTTTGCAAAGCTTTGTGGCTATCAGCTCCGGTGGCTTTAGGCTCAACAATGGTGGCTAAATTGAGTGTGGAGGGTTCAGATTAGTGGAAGACAGTGTGTGCTGGCAGATTATTGGACTGCAGAGCACTTCACAGAAAAAACCATTTAGTCTCACCTGTCCAGTAGGAGTCACCGGATAGATACCAGGAGCACATAACTTCTGCTCATGGTCTATTATTCCACTCAGCCCAAGGGAGTGAAAACAGTTGCCTTACTGTCACCCTGGTTTAGATCAGCAAGCATTAAGCATCAGAAACCACCCATGATGTACTAAGTAGACAGAGCTGCAGCTTATCGACTAGAAGTTCACTGGTTTGAATTAATGAAATCAATGTTAACGATGCTCTTTTTATTACATATCAAGTATAAAAAAGCAATTTGGAAAGAAATGTCATACAATACACCACAACACAAATACACATTTACATTTATATAGCAGTTTTCACATCAGGAGGACATGCCTTTGTAAAGAAATGGGACATAATTTTGCCTCTCAGGCGATAATGGTGATATGAAATAAAGTGCCACATATTGAAGTTAATTCAACTGCAGTAGATTGCTCTGAAAGAAAGGAATGTTCATGTTTGTCACAACAGGAAATAGATTGTAATGGACTATGGTATGAGGCAACACAGCAAGATCATGATTAAGGTTGAGATGAAGAAGGTATTCTGGCTCTTTTGATCTCATACTTCCACAATACTACTTCTGCAAGCCGTCTATTACAACATCAAACTGTTCTCAAATTAGTCCAATGTCCTGCCCACCTCAACCCTTCCTGGTAACCCTCAGTTTAGTTGTAAGAGATTTATAGCTAAATACCTA
Organism: Callorhinchus milii; assembly: GCF_018977255.1. Lineage (NCBI taxonomy): Eukaryota > Metazoa > Chordata > Chondrichthyes > Chimaeriformes > Callorhinchidae > Callorhinchus > Callorhinchus milii. The sequence goes on along the minus strand of NW_024704745.1, from coordinate 14,911,386 downwards.
GAATAGAGAACCAGTGCTTAGTTTGTTATGCAATAAAGTGACTCGCACTGAAATAAATGGGAATTTTCTCTCACATTTTTATGTCAATAATCAAGTATATTCTATATTCAGTAGGAAAGGCAGAGTAAATCAGATCAGCAGAATATTGTTATTATAAAATGTTTTGGTAATTTCTTTGTCTTTAATTTAATTTAGGCTTGTATTGATATTATTGATTTCCAGTTGTGGCTGTCAATTAAAGAGGATGATGTCTTGGGGAGACATATGATACTGACTAGTTCACTTGCTCTACATTCCCTGTGCGATTCTCCACCTTTTTCTTTCCCACGAATCTTGTACAAACGTTTCAAACTCCAATTCAAGTCCTTTGCTTCCCACAGTTTTGAGAAAATCTGGATGGAAATTCAACTCATTACACAAGTGCAGCTTTTAAAATCATTCATTGTAGTGCAAAAACTGTGATTCACCCTAACCTAGTCTGTGTGGGTTTTAATTTCTGAGTACTCCTGTGCTGTCCGTGCACAAGGGGAAAACCTCCTTCAATTTGGTATATAGTATTTTAGGTTAAATATCAGAATTCTACAGACTTATTATTTTTGATCAGCTGGGTCTCTTGAGACATGCAGAAACCTATGACTGTGCTTAAGAGAATCTAATTTCGCCCACAAATGTACAGTCAATTCACTTCACAGTATATTCTGTGAAGTGCTTTGAGACGTCTAGAAGACGTGAAAAGCGCTACATCAAATGCAAGGATTATGATTTTTTTATTATTAAACCAGACAAAGAGTTTCACATATAAATTCTGCCTATGCATGGAAATTTCCCTGTGCGTAGAATGGAATCTGCACTTTCTCCCTGGAGGAATACATTCTGCTAACCTGATTCCGAAAAGCATTAGCTTCTGGTTGGTGAGAGCTAATGTTTTGGGTGCCCAGAGTTGGGGTACTGTTATGTAGTCCTATGGACCTGGCTCAGGAAACTGACCACCGCAAGGGGTTGACTTAATTCTGATATTCGAATAGCGTTAGGAAGTCAGCGTATATGACTAATAAGGTTTCATCTGAAATGATTTAACATTCCACATTTCCTTCAGAGTGCGCGTTCTATTCCGATAATCTTTCTCTGGAATTTCCACGTGTAGGTGGGATGCATGCAATTCTCAGTTTAGTTATTTTTTAATTCTCGTAAGCTTGGTGATGGTTTTCCGCATATGTCAGACATCCGGCTGACCACCAAAACAATTGCTACATTTATGAGACATTACCCGCTAAAGAAATTGTAACTTACTCAGTATATTTTGTTGCATGATCTGGTGATAATTGTGGAGCACCTTGGTCCAAGTTACTGATCTTAAGTGTCTCAGAGCTGAACTTAATGGTACTTTGTTGTGTTCCTCACAATACATAGAGATAATGAGCTTTGTCATTTTTCTTCCATGCACTTCCTCCATTTGAGTCGATTGATCCTACAGGTTCTGGCTTGGAGTTTCTTTTAGTTAGTCTAACTTTATAGTATGCCTAACCCAGAAAGTATTTTAGATCCGTACAACCTTCATTCCATAATGGAATGTTTCTAATTGGGGGAAATAGATAAGAGGTTCTTTATTGAGCTGCAGGTGCTTTTTGCAGACAAATAAGATACAATATGAGACAGACTAAAAATGTCATAGGGTCAGAATAATGACTTCCTCGTGTGTGTTAAAAAAACACACTAACTTCACAAAGCCAGGCAACATTTAAATGTTATATTTAGTATTCGAACCACGAGTACCTTCTATAAATAATGAAAGATCACACCTTGTGCAGTCCATTTTTCATAAATGTTTTATAGTATTGTTAAAAGCACTTTCTGTGGTGCCTCTGGTTATTTCCTCGCTAAACAGCCACCAGTAACACTGACTCAGTCAGTTAATGTTTTGAGGAATGGAAAACTACCATTGATTATATCAATGTCACTTTTCCAAAGGGACTTCAACAGTTGAAAAGCTGCAAGCCATGATTAGAATTTAATTTCAACTCTGGATTTGTGAAAATATATATATATATTTCCAACTTTTAACCGTGTTTTCAAATCATTCCCATGAATAATGTGCATTTTTCAGATTTACAATTTAAGTTCTCACAGTTCAAGTCCATCTGAATAAGAATCAGATCTTTCTCATAAGTCCAATCCACCCCCAAATCGCTCTTTAAACCTCACCCCTGAAAACCAGGAACTCACCATTGGCTTTCCAGCCCAATGACCTTGTTATCAGAATTCACAGTAAAATATTGTTCATCAGCTCAGCGTGTAGTATTTTAAGGTGGGAAAACTGCATTTTGAGAGTTATAGCAATTTATTTTTTGGAAATGTTTCCAACTTCTGGTGGATTGGTGCTGGTGAAATCAGGAGGGCCAATGCTGGTGTAAATCCCTCACCGAGCACTGGCAATAGTGTTAAAATCTGAATATTGTGTGAATGGAGGTTATACCACAGGGGATTAGCTTGTTAGCCATGTGCACGGTGAGCTGCATCATAAAAGCAGCAAATTAATGTTATATTTGGCTTCAGATGAGAACAAGTGATATCGGAACAGGTCCAGTAGCAGGATAAACCAGGCCTGTGGCATCCTTGCCTGCTTCGTGAGTGGCCTTTTGCGTGCATTGTACTGACAGCTCAGTGAATGCACGCTGCCTAAATTGTGTTATATTCTCTTGCCTGCTAGATTAACAGCAATCAAATGAGCTAATTACCAAGTTAACACTTTCAGAGAAAAATTCTCATTCACTGGATCTTTTTGTGAAACGATGAAATGACCTAAATGCTGAGCAATGTTGCAATTAGTTACAAGGATTTATTCGGTGTTAAAGTTGTAATCCCTTACCTCTTTATAACAAGGTTTCTCATTAATATTTCTATAATATTATTACAATAACAAAAGACGAATTAGGGGATCCATTGAAATAAAGCTTAGAGACCAAATTATAAATAGAGGACATGGTAGGAGGTAAAAACTGCTATAGCACAGAGAACTTGTTTTTTTATTGAGCTTTAATAACAATAACAACTTGCACTTACAAAGCGCCCTCCACGTAGGGTAACATCTCAGAGCGTTTTATCACATTAAAATAATAATACTTGCGTTTGATTTTGTGTCTTATGTTGAATACATCTCTAAGTACATTGCAGAGATACTGTAAAGTCTAGTGCCTATATTTGTAGGCGAATAGGTCAGCCAATTTGTGCACAGCGATGTCCCACAAAACAGCCATGCTTACATGTTGCATCTGTACTGGAGAAATTCTTGATAGTATTAAATAAATATAATAATCCTTGCTTTTGATATAGGGCCTCAAACCTCTGATGTGCTAAGGCACTGTACCAAATGCAAGTTTGATTATTATTATTAAGCATTTCACAATCTTTTTTATGGATGTAATGAATGTATTTGTAGGCGAATATGTCAACCAGTTTGCACTCAGCAATGAGCCAGGACATAGCACAAAGCAAAAATGGAATAGCTTCAAACATCTTTAGATGCAGTGTCCCTCCGGTTCCGAGACTAAGAATGCAACACGAGGAGAATCCAGTTGTGGCACAGAATAACAACTGACACGCTGGCAGCAATACCATGGATTTCGCTGTAACACTCCCAGACAAAATGACACTTGCATCATCTCAGCAAGTGATCAATAACTATCAAGTGCCTCTGTTTACAAATAATGTCCTCCCGTTGGCAGAATCAGTTTTGCGGCCTTGGTTCATTCCAACGCAGAGTTAAGGGACAAGGGTTGCAGAGCTGGTTGTCAATAGCAGTGTTTTGTGAAGATAAAGAGACAAAATGGGGCGACAAACCCCTGCCAGGAAAACATTGTGTTTTCATTGATGAAAGAGGTGACAGTGTAATATTTGAATCAAGTTTTAAAATGGGACAGCCTTGTCTAACTAGCTTTGCTTGAAATGCGGTGTAGTAGTATCAAAGTTTGGCAAAATTAAATGAGTATTGTTCATAACCACCTCACATCTCAATGCTTCTTAAAGGAGAAGGATAATGCAGTTGAGTGGTACAGGACTTTCATCATGATGTACTTCCTCCATCTATTTAATATCGTCATTTATATTTAAAACTCAATTGGTGAGAGATTCTATTACTTTCAGTGTTGTCACTCCCCTCAAGGTATTGGCTTCTCTGTGATATATGGGTCCACACCCAAAGACAAAGGTTATGAATAATAATAATAATGCGAGCATTGATATAGCGCTTTTCACATCACGAGAATATCTCAAGTGCTTCACAGGATTAACCGTAAGATGAAGTGACTGTGTGTTTTATAAGCACCCACAACAACCAATTTGTGCACAGCGGAGTCCACAAACAGCCGTGAGGTGAATGACTAATTTTATCCTGATGTTTTATCCTGATAAACTCTTCTCTTTTCAAATAGTGGACAATAACAATATAATAATAACAATCCTTGCATTTGATATGCTTTTCACATCTTCTAGACATCTCAAAGCGCTTCACAGAATAACAACAACTTGGATTTATATAGTGCCGGATGGCGTCTCAGAGAGCTTGTACTGTATAGAGAATATGCTGTAAAGTGAATTAACTGTATATTTGTAGGCAAAACGTGGCAGCCAATTGCGCACAGCAGTGTCCCACAAACAGTCATGGATTGAAAATGACCAATTTATTATTGTTTTGGAGGGATTATTATTAGACGTGTGGAGTAAGGATAACAGTCAGTAGCAGATTTTCAGCATTAAAAAAGATACACACCATGATAACACTTATGCCTTTGTTGTGTATATTGCTGTGTGTAGAATTGTGCAGAGCTTTGCGTACAGCATTATAAGAAGGATATACAGTAAAAGCAATGGGAAAGGTGCTGTGTAGGTTCACTAGACTGGTACCAGCGATGAAGGTTTTCATTTATGAAGAGAGACTTGAGAAGTTGAGGCTTTTTCACTGGAGCTCTGACTGTCCTCCTGATGTGAAAGGCGCTATACAAGAGTAGTTTTGTTTGTTGTTGTTAGAGCTGAGAAGAAGCACTCAACAGCTTTTCTTAAACCTTTCCAGATGTGTTGATAATGTTATGTTAATTGGAATAGAGTTCCACAATTGAACAGCAGTCGAAGTGAAGAACAATTTGTTCAAACAGCAGGAAGTCTGTGATGTTTGTCTGAAAATGACCTTGTATTCTAATCTGATGCTGGGGCTGAGACAATGAGTGGAGGAATTAAAAAGACCGGCATTATAGAAGCAATAATAGTGCCAGTTGTCACCGTTAATGAAAGCTATTTGAACTTCACTGAGAAACTGCGGCAATGTTTGCCTGGAAAAGACAGTGTAGCCACTTCAGCTGTACTATTGCACTGTGTATGCTCTACTTCTGAAGTAGTTTGGCTCATTTTTATCCAGATTGCACAGCAGTAGTCAAAGCGAAACATGATTAGATGATTACAGCGTTTCCAATTGTAGCAGCTGATTTGGAAGTTAAATACACTTTTGTGTGTTTAAAGAAGTCTTCTAGCCTGCCTCTTTCAAAATAAATCAAAAACAACCCCCTACAGTATTTTAAAATCTGCACTTGAAGAGTTCCCTAAAGAAATCTGAATTGAAAAGGGGTGCAGATCATTCCTATCACTGATTTAATATGTGCAGTGCGTCATAAGATGAGCCAAACTCTTGCTGTGTCTCTGAGTATGTGTGTGTGTATCTCTCTCTGTGTCTCTGAGTATGTCTCTCTCTCTCTGGGTGTCTGTGTCTGTGTGCGGTGCTGGCCCTGAGAGGCAGGAGGTGGTGAGGTCCTGTAGCCTCGCTGGTGTTCCCCCCCAAAAAAATAAATAAATAATGGTCACCCAGTTTTTGTTAAAGAAGCAATTAATACTTTTTTTGGAACAATCTAATACGTGTTATTTCTTTATGTTTAGTTTTTATCAATAAAGTGAAAAAATGTAGCAGTAAATATACCTCAATAGCACATATCAACTCCTGCAAAGCCCTCCGCAATTTCCAGAAAGGCTCGAAAACCACTCCGCAATTTTTCCACAAAGTGTCCACACTTTTCTATTGATTCAGGTCATAAGTATGCAGTAGTATGTCAGTGCTTCAGTGCTTGGAAACTGGTTTGAATGCCTGCTCCAACACACACAGCAAGAAACACAGGGCATAGAGCATTTACTAGATTGTAGTTGTTCTTTCAGATATAGCGTGCTGTGTATCTGGTGAACTGAGAGAAACCACTGCCACCCTCCACCCGACACACACACACCACTGTACACTTCATCGCAGAATCTGGCCTGGATAAGACCACTGGGAATTCTGCAAATTAATTCCTCTGATCATTTGCCTTTAAATAATAATGTAAAGTGCCTGATGTAAAGTACATGTTTAGTGTAAATATAATGCAATCTTCACATTCATTCAATGCTAAAGATAAACAGGTTTTACAGCATCAATTCAACTCTGAGCTCTGCTCCTGAGACCACCTTTTGGGGGTGGGGGGGGGGGGGGGGGGCATGCAGCCACTTTTGGTGGTAAGTGAGCATTTGCTCAGTCATTTTTATTCTATTCTGAAAATAAAGTTTTCAGTCTACTACATTGCATCATATTTTTGGCATTTTAGTCATCAGATTGAGAAACATATTCAACAATCTATTTAAGAGTCAAATATAAAAGCTCCTGATCCCTATAAGTTACAATGTGACTTTATTGATAGGGGAGCAGATCAGAAAATGACGCATGTTAGAGGGAATTTCTCCCAGTATCCTGGCCAAGAATCTCCCAAACTAACGTTGGTCATTCACTTCATCGCTGCTTGTGGGACATTTGCTGTGCCCAAATTGGATGCCGCATTCACCTATAAATATCTATATATACTTGACTTAAATCTTGCGAAGTGCTTTGAGACATCCTCTTGTCTTGAAAGTGCTATATCAAATGCAAGAATTTATTTTAATCCCCAAACCTTCGGACAGATAGAAATCCTCCTTGTGAAATGCGCTATACAAATGTAAAATGTTGTTTTATTGGAGTGTCAGCCTAGACTGAGTTCAGAGTTCCAATATGGGCCTTGTACCCACAAACTTCTGACTCTGAGGTGAGTGTGCTTCCCATGGAGCCAGGTTGTAGCACTGATAGGAGGAGGAAGCACAACTAGAAAGAATCATTGCACATCTCAAGCATTGTGAACGTCCACCACAGCATAAAGAGCAAATGAATATAACAATCAGGAGAACCTGCGTTTTGATCCACCAGCAGCAAATGGTAGTATGCAGCCAAGGTTTTTTACCAATACATGGAACCAGTAAGGTCCATTGCTTAATTGCTTACCCAAACTGAAAGCCACGCAAGAGGGTATCGTGGATATCAGATCTTTTGGCAGGAAGGGTGTCTTTGCCAGAAAGGATGGCTAAGGTCAGAACACTGCACTCATTTAAAAAGCAGTTTGAAAGCTGTAATGGGAAACCGTAGGGTGGGTGTTCTGGAGAGATGCGATTAGACAGCTCAAGGGGCCTTCTTCATCCAAACCAATCTTGTGACAAAATGCAGGTTATTTTTTTGTCTGTGTTGATGGTTAACTTAAGTGACATATCCTTACAGGCACTTACAGAAACTTGGTCATTTCATCCTTTATAATAGACTCCAAAGTCTCCCCAGATCTCTGGGACAAGTCCTTTTTCTACTGAATTCTTAATTAGATACACTAGTGCCTCAGCTATCTTCTCCATCGATCCTTGGATGCAGTCCCATCTGGACCTGGTACTTTGTCTGCTTTATGTTTGTCTAATGGATCTATTACTTCCTTCCTCCCTACCTTAGCTGATGCTACAAGATCATTAATACAGGTTTCATAACCGAAAGGCTTCATCATCATCGTTCCCCAAACACTAGTATTGCAGATGGTTATTTAATTTGAATAAACCTGGCCGCAAGACGAATGAAGAGACATAAAAATCAAATGTAGGGCTGGGGAATTTTGCAGTTATGTGAGGATTAGTAATCTGGGTATCGAACACAATTTGCATGTTAAGGAAATTCAGTAGTTGATACATCTAAAGTGCCTGTGGGTAGCTGCAAGAATGTTTGAAGGAGTTTATAATATTTATAACCTGGACCAAACTGGCCTTTATTGCTAATTGCTTTTCATAACACTCATGTCATTTACTCTGCGTTTTTTCCATTCAAGCATTTTTTCAGCCCCATAATTGATAAACCATAAACATCAAAGTGCTTCAGAGGGATGGTTAAGGCAGAAATATAAAGCAGCTACAGAGAAGTATAAGGGCACGGTTGATAGCAACAGAGTTCAAACATTGGCTGCAAGATATTGCTTTGCGTCTGGAACAGTGACACGTGATCCAGTTTGTGAATGAGGCAGACATGCTTTGAACCTAATCTGGTAATATCAGAATTCTAAGTGCTTATGTAAAAAAAGAGGATCTTTGTTGTCAATGTGGTTGTTTGTGCAGAAGCAGGCCATGATCTTTAACTACAGCTCCTGACAATCTTTAGCTATCGATACTAACAGCAGCTCCTGGAAACAGCATCAAATTACATTTGTATAGCACCTTTCACTTCAGGAGGATGTCCCAAAGCGCTGAAACCTCTGTGCACATTGAGCCAGTTGAAGATCCTTACACAGAGCCACCATTGCAGGGTACAACACCAGCACCACCTGCCATTCAGGTTCTGGGAGAGCTACATGGCTTGAACCAGCAGATCATCTTATATGACAGTGCAAGGATCACAGCACATGATTTCCTTAAGCCAGAGGCCGGTGTCAAGACTTCTCATCCTCTAACAAACGCTGGCATCATTAGCCTCATTCACAGCAGAACATGAGGTAGTAGAGGGCTCGGAGGAAGAGGATCAAAAGCTTAATGTATTGGTTTTACTTCCTCCAGTAGAACTCGTGATGCTCTTCTGAATCTTCGATCAGTGTTTTATTATCAGGAGCAGCACTCGATGATGCAGTGGACATCCATAATCCATACACTATTAAACACACAACAGTAAATTTAGAGCAAGGTGAAAGATATATCCATCCACCTGTGAGTTGGGAGACAGTATAGGAACTTAAGATATTCTTTATTTTAGAATGATATTTCTATTTGTTGTGAGCCGAGCTCAGTTAGTGGTACAGTAGTCTCGCCTCTGAATCAGAATGTTGTGGGTTCATGCCCAGATCGGGACATTGAACACACAGTCTAGGTTAACACTCCATTGCAGTGCTGGGGGTGTACTGAATGGTTGGAGATATGTCTTTCGGATAAGGCTTCAAATTGACATCCTGTTCAGGCGAATTGTTAAAGATCCAATGCCACTATTCGAAAAGAGAAGGGTTTTTTACCTGGTATCCTGGCCAACAATCCCCCAAATAAGATTGGTCATTCATTTCATGGCTATTTGTGGGTAATTGCTGTGTGCAAATTGGCTGCTGCGTTTGCCTACAAATACAGTCACAACACTTAACAGTAAAATCCTGTAAAGTGCTTTGAGATGTCTTAATGACGTGATAAGGCACTATATCAAATGCAAGGATTATTATTTATTATTATTACAGGTTTGGAGGTTACAGTATATGAAGGAGTATCTTCATATTTTTTTTAATGCATTGTCTAGCTACCGTTAGTATTTTGGATAAATTGGTCCTTTATAAGAATTTTTAAAAACTTTTTTAAATAAAGACATTCTACACTGTGAACCACATTTCCCATTTCCTATTTCCAGATGTCTGTTTAATCCGAGACCCTATAATGAATTACAAATTCTGGGACGCAGAACACATATTGACATATGAACATATGAAAACCAGAAAACATGAATCTGATAGTGGAACTCCCCAGAATAATAAGCATGATGTGTTCCAGGGCATTGCCAGAGGTTAAAGTTAGAGTAAAAATCTCAGCACTGTATGTATGCAAATTGTTCTAGTTCAGCACTGTCAATGCCTCTGTACAATGTCAAATCCAGCAGCAATCGCTGGAGTGTCACCTAGATTTATTAAGGTCTGCGGCAGGAAAACAAGAGCATATTAGCTACTCGCCATAATAGTAAGAGAATTAAATGCCAGGTGACAGTATTAAACCAAGGCCCATCCTGATTTTAATTACACAAAATCATACCTCTGACAGCAGCATAAAATTAATTAACCCCCATGTAAATTAATTTAGAACCAGCCTGAAATTGACTCAAATTGTACTGACCCTCAACATGAAAGTGAAACAAAAATAGGTCAGCTCAGCTCATTCATAACGAAATACAGTATTCCTGACTGCGGGGCAGAAATTCCACCTGGGTCAAGTTTACATCATGGAGCATTTCACAATTTGGAAAATTATTAAATACAGCCTTGGGTTTTAAGATGATTTTCGATAATTTCTTTTAATACCTATAGCAAACTGGCTTCTTAGTTGAGGTTGAATTCAATAATTTTACCTAATTCTGCACACTCTGAAATGCTACATAAATAAATAAATAAATTTAGACCTATTGGGATGCATGGATAGCAATTTCAAACTACCTTTACTGGAATGTAATGATTTTGATTGAGACAGTTCACCCAAGGCAGCTTTAAATTGGAATGGGAGAGGAGAGGCTTTCTCTCGAGACTCTCTAGCTCGGGCTCCCAGTCAGCTGTGTGAAACACTTTGAGACGTCCTACTGACATGAAAGGCGATATATACAATAAATGTAATTTTTTGTTGATGAGTTTAATAGATGTGGGTACTTTGTGTTGGATTACTAGACAAATACCCAAATTCCAACCATAGGCACAAAAGTCAAAGAGCTAAACAATGATATCAAATATTTAATGTTTGTGGTCAAACAATGAGCATAGAGATGTTTAAAAAAAAGTGGCATTGGTGCAGGCACCAGGCCACTGTTACCTCTATTTTTTTAAGTCATCCTTTTTATTAATCATACTTTCCAATTCTTTCCCCATATCTCTAAGTGTTTTTGCTTCTCAGCTCCTTATCTAGTTCCCTTTTGAAATAAAGTGTCCTGCCTATCGTAAACTCTGCCGTTCCTGTGGAAAAGGAAATAATTTTTCAAAATGCTTTACATCTCGCTGTAGAATTCCCTGGGGTAAGGTTAAGCATGTCAACATTCCCCAAAAGTAACAAGATTTATGACTCTCCTTCACCAGTACGAAGGCCCTAAAAAACATTTGGAACAATGGTGCAGAAATTCTTATTAAAGCTTGTTTGAGACCTTGTTAAAGGCCATGTAGGATCCTCTAGGGGAATTGCACAGACTTGGACAAGGGGGATAGTAACAACATCTTTTGAGCTCCCGCATTATTCTTCCAAATATTGGCCTAGCAAATTACACAAATGTTGTTGTCACAAATGCTAAGCATTCCATGTCTGTTTGTGCACATTGTCAGCGTCGCTTAATTTGACAATATGTAGAATTTTTCAGGATCGATATTTTCAAAGAGGTGTGTTTGCCCATATTGCATGCCACACAACCACATTGGGGGTTTGCCTTGAAGTGCTCAAAGAAGAAAATGACTGACATCAAACAGCCTCCCTCTTAACAAGCATGGACTTTTTAAAACAATTCTTTCTTTTGGCACAGATCCACTCGATTAATGAGAAATTAATAAAATATGATTGAAGCTATAAAAGGATTTGAATCAATACCATTTTCAGGAGGGCAGAAGTTGAATAATGGGTAGCAGCAGCTACGAAAGAAGATATTCATTTATATTCCTTTATTATTTATCCTGTCAGCACAGATTTAATATTGGAACGAAAGCTAATCGGAATCTTTGGAGCAGCGTAGTCCTTGTTATTGCTGCTACTTACGTTCACTGCTTTTGTTCAAAAAGACTTTGTTACTCCCCTTTTTCGTTTTTCTTTGTTTTAAAATGTTCAGTGAATTTGCACTTGAGATAAGGGATGTCAGTGCTTGGAGTGGATTGCTTTCTCTTCTGCTTTTGGCATCAAGCGCTCCTAGGTCATAAGAAGTATGATTTAGATATTGGGGTGAAATTTGTGGAATTTCATAATGCATTCTTTTTTATGACTATCACAAGGTAATACATTTTTTCCCGTTCTTTAAATATTGCTGGGCTGTCTTCTTGGGCATCAGCAACTGCCTTGATTGGACCCTCCGATCTCAGATCAACCTCCACTTGTGGGGGCAGGTTTCCATCAAAAAAAGTAACCATTTTAACGTAGTCAGTTTCCTGTATTCCAACATTGAAATGCCACTATTCAGTACAAATTAGACAATTTCCTCCACTCTACCATTGAGGGTTTACACCCCCATCTAGTCTTTAGTTTTCAATTGGTTTGATTGCAATTTTTGACACTGTGATAATTACCATCAAGAATAATTATCATATTATTCCTCATATTTTTCATCACATATGATAAAGTTATTGTGATAAAGTAAGAAAGAACTTGCATTTCATCATATCACAATGTTTCAAAGTGCTTCATATGTAATTACTATCAACTGTAGTGATTATTTTTATACACAAACACAACAGTCATATTTGTGCCAGCAAGACCCTACAAACACCCATGAGGTGAAGGCCAATTTTAACTGGGGGAAATGTTGGAAGAAGTTTTCTTTTCTTTTCAAACAGAGATCTTTATCATCCTATTGAATGGGAAATCTGGACCTTAGTTAAATGTCTCATCTGAAAGCCAACACCTCTGATAATACAATGCTCCCCAACACTTGCCTGGAATGTGCAAGACTGCAGGGGTCATTAGTAATCTTAAAGTTAGTTGCAATGTCAAAAAATATATTTTGTAGTTGGAACAATTGTTCTGTGAAGCGCTTTGAGATATCTCGATGATGTGATAAGGCGCTACATCAAATGCAAGGACTATTATTATTAATAGGAGGTTCTATTAAGGGTGGAAAGGACAGAAGCTAAGTGGAACTTTTAAAACCTGACCTTGGATTATGGATAATGGCTTAATCCTATGTGATATGTCAGTGTGGCTTGTTGAGTGAGATAGTTGCCTTTGAGTCCAATATTAGAAACAGATTTAATTGTTTTTCACCAGTTGCCCTAGAGAATCAAGGAATTTAGATCTGGGAGATAGTGCGCATTTCATTCCAGATGCAAGGACATTCCTATGTGTAGGTGGCATTCATAGGTGGAACAGTCAATTTGGTTTGGACACTCTTAAGCAGGGTGATATGTTTCCACATGTGTTTGCCACCTGGCTGTTTTGTCCCCCAAAAATATTGAATATTTTCATATTAAAATTAAATGCAGTGATGCACTGTGCTTCCCTGATCATTCTCATGCATAAAATAATTTCTAGTTTCAGCTAAAGCTGGAGCATTATCCTTTGTTACAACAGGGCTTTGTGTTAATGTCATTTGGAGAGGAGAGAGGAGACAACCAGCAGTCAGCCAGCTGCATGAAGTGTTTTGAGCCATCCTCCCGATGTGAAAGGTGCTATACAAATGTAAATTCTGTTGCATTGTGCCTTTACTTTGAAGATACGTGATGCATTGTAATAACAGTTATAATTTGCTTGGTCTGAGACCAAGTTGAACCTTTAGTATTTCAACTGATAGAGGGAGTATCTGTCTGAGGCAGAAACCTCCTGCTCGAGATAGTTTCAGTTACCCCTGTCACACTGTGCTTTGTATTCAGGACAACAGCAAAAGGTGGTTGAGGTGCAAACCAATTGCTCGTTGTTGAATGCTTCCAGTCATTCGATGCTAAACCGAGGTTGAGATCACTTTATGTTAGAAGGCAATCTCAGCTGGTGGCGCATACAATAATTGTATAAGAGAATGTATCATATACACAGTGGTCGGAGTTCTCCCAGTTTCTTCACTCCTCTCCTGAGGGCATGGCTGGAGTAATTATGAAATCCTTAAATGAAGTTAGCATTTGGTATAATGCTTTTCATGCTGGGATGACATCTTGAAGCATTTCAACAACAGCATTTATATAGTGCCCTTCACACGGAGCGCTTGACAGTGCTGGAGTTTGACAACGATCCAGGGGGAGAGGGAAGGGTGAGGTGACTGTAAGCACGATCACAAAGGACGGTCTTTAGGCAGAATTTGAAGGTGGGGAGGGAGGGAACAAGACACAGGGATTGAGGGAGAGTTCCAGAGTTTTGTGGCGTAGTGATTGAAAGCACAGCCACTGATAGTGGAGGAGTGGAGGGGACGAGGGATGAACAGGAGCCCAGAGGCAGCGGGTGGTGGAGTGGGGGGGTAAACAGGTTGGACAGGTAGGGAGGTGCTAGGGCATGAAGGGATTTGAAAACGAGTGAGAGGATCTTGAAATCGATCTGATCGGTAATTTCACAGAGTTTATTTTAAAATGTAGTGACTGTATTTTTAAGGCAAAATAGGTATGGTTCTGTGGACATGGTGGGTGGGGAGAGAAATTCTACCTGGGTCCAAACGTACATTATTTATTTCACATTTTAGGACATGCAGGATTTGGTAAATTCTTAAATGTCTGTTTTTGTGAACTTGTTTTGAAAAAAATCGATTCCAACGCAGATTTTAATTATTACTGGGGATAGTTAAGGAAAGCTTTATCCATCTGGTTTGGGATTCTTTATAGCGTATATTGTATAGTCTTTATAGTGTATATGTTATTTACAACAATTTTTATTTGGCATACATTGTTTAGTCTTGTTCTTCCTAATTTATATTCCCTCAGTTCTTCACTAACCTCAGTTTATAAAATCTGACACTTCTCTATGTGGCACAATGTCAAATGCAGTCATGCCATGTTCACTGGTTCTGATGTACTCCCGAACCTCCAAATAATGCACACATGGCATATCATAGCTGGTTATTCGAATTTTACCCATCCAACTGCTCACAATGGTGTGAATGTGCAATACAGAGCATAATAGGGACCGCTTAGCCAGTTGTTTGTTCTTCAGCAGAAGTATGGGCTGCTTCCAGTGGAGGTTGAGGATGATGTCTTCATGTTTTCAGTACAGACTTATTAACAGCGTATGTCAGTTATCTCAGATATCATTATTAATATTCGGCAGGCAGGACTTGCAGCCAAGCACAGCAGAAGAGGAAATGAATACCAATAAACTGCAAATCAATGGAAAACACATAAAAAGAGAGAAGGGCATGATGACTTAGACTGAGATATATTGTCCATTACCTCCTCCTTGTCTGTCAGACAAAGACGATTAGTATAATCATGGTAAAAGCGAGAGGAAAGTAGTGTAATACTCAACGAATCAAAGGTGCTGTGCCTATATTGCACATGCAAAGCATGTCTGACAAGGAATTCCAATTAGAGCTGGAGCTCCTTACAGCTGTAGATAAATAATTCTCTCATGAAAGAAAGAGTTTGCATTTTCATAATGCTCTGTCGTATTGAAATGTCTCAAAGCATTGCATAATTACTGTCAAATGTAGTGACTGATTTTGTAGGCGAACGAGGCAACCATTTTGCACAAACTCTCATGAGAGGAATGTACAATTAACCTGGAGGATTCATAGCCAGGATGCCGGGTAAACTTCCTACTCTTTCCAAATAGTGTCCTGGGAACGTTAAAGAATTTATAATATTAATAATAATAATCCTTGCATTTGATATAATGCCTATCATGTCTTTGAGACGTCTCAAGGCGCTTCACGGAATATACTGTAAAAAACACTTTACAGTATATCCTGTGAAGTGCTTTGAGACTTTTCGACGACATGATAAAGCTCTATATCAAATGCAAGAATAATTATGATAAGAGCATGAATGCTGCAAAACTGCAGGACGAGCCGGGATTTCCTAGAGGTTGGGAACACATTTCAGGTTTAACTTCTGGAAGTTTTACCTGTAGTTGGTTGGTCCCCTATATTTTCCCCAAATACATACTGAGTGTGACCAAGAGGTCATGTGTGTGACCTGTTGTCAGGCTTCTTCCAAAGTGGGTGTGAACAAGGCACAGGAAGGTGAGCAAGAACAAGCGCACACTGTGAATGGCACTCTCGTCTCCCCACGCAGCTACCCACGTTAATGGAGCTGAGTTTGGGAACCAATTGCATAGCATATTCAATGTTCGTGGTACAGTGTTCTACAGTAAATTCACCCTTGGTATCCAGTGATCTACATAAAAAATATATTTGCTAGAAATCAAGAGAAGTTAGCTGCTTTTCAAATTGATTCTAATGAAAGATCATTTACAATTAAATGCCTAAATTTCCTCACAGCCTGTTCAGTGACTGTTCAGTGTTCCACCTAGATTGGATGTTAAGTCCACAAGGTGTGATTTCTGAACTAGTTGAATAGATCATTACATGCTCGTTCAGTAGAGAGCCTGATATCTACACTGACTGGGTCTAGCTCCCTTGTGGTTAGTGCACGTTTCAGATGCCAAACACAAATGTGAAGTGATCTCCATCAGGAGTCCTGTTGTTACTATGATGCAGAGTAACGCCTTCTGTCTAACTCCTAGGTCTCTTTTACAGTGCCAGCAGCTCTTTTCTCTTCCTCCTCCCTCTCCCCCTCTCCACAGTGCCAATTCAACTCCTCTGTCTATTTCTCTGACGTGTCCACTCTCTGACTCCCCCGTTTCTTTTCATTCACTCTCTTTGTCTCCTTCTCCCTCTTCCTTTTCCTCTCCATCTCTACCTGTCCATTTGAATTTGTAACCCTGCGGAGTTGTGCTTGAATGATCAAATTCCTAGCTCCCATTGCCATTTTAAACTCACGCTTGGGAGATGTCAGGGTGCTGGTTATGAGTCGCACATTCCCATGATTAAATATTTTCTGTGCAAAATGTTACCCGTTCCCCACACCCTGGAATCTCAGCCCTAATGAGGGTAAGCAGTATCTGGCATGTGGATATGAGGCTCTGTATTATGTAGTACTCCTCCTTTCACTAAATGTAGTGAACAATGTGGGCTGGGTGATTCTGTTGTGTTTGCTAAATTTATCAAATTGATAGATAACCGTGCTCACATCTTACATTGGAAATACAATTTAATATTTATACCCTGATACTTGTGATTGTAAAATATCATTAGTTATTCATAAGAACGTCATAACAAATTCTCCAAACAAACAGCAGAATTGCTCTGTGCCCATCATTCAATTCACTGCATTTAGCGACTAGAGCCTTTGCTACATCTGGGGACTGGAGCAGAATAACCTCACAGTTCAATCGGCTTCATTAGATAATCACTGTAAGAGTCAGTTTCCACAATCCCACAAAACTAACAATTTCTCTTCTTTTCAGGTTTGACTCCACTCCTATTAGATGTCCTCTCCCGTCTTCTTACCAGTTGACTTTGACTTCACGCTTCATATATTGTGGATGAGCTGCTCTCCTGCTTTGATCCTTAGCTTCTGTTGACCAATTATTGTCAATCCCTGACATTGTTTGTATATAACCGTAACCTGGAGGTTCTCTGTCTGGTAAGTTTGTCGCCGATATTTTTTCGATTTGGGGGATTTTTAACTGTTGATAATGATCAACAACAGATAAAACACACTTTGTTTTTGCCATTAAATATTTTCTGTGCAAAATGTTACCCATTCCCCACACCCTGGAATCTCAGCCCTGATGAGGGTAAGCGGTATCGGCTTGAGTTATACTCTGTTATCCAACAATGTCACTTCCTGTGTGTGATATACGGACAGCACAGGAAGTGACATTGACATTTACCGAATGATCCAGAAGTTTTACTTGCATTGTTTTGGAGTAGGTTTCAGTAGGAGAGCATGGATAACAGTGATCACAATATCATTAAGTTTAGAATAGTTATGGAAAAGGACAACAATCAATCAAAGGTAAAGACCCTCAACTGGAATCGGGCTAATTTCAGTGAGCTAAAAAGTGACCTGGCCAAGGTAGATTGGAAGGAAAGGTTGGCAGGTAAGATAGCAAACGAACAATAGGAAGCCTTCAAGGAGGAGATAGTTTGGAGACAGAACAAATACATTCCCACAAAGGGGAAAGGTAGGACAGTCAGACCTCCCTGGATGACTAAGGAAATTGGGATTAAAATAAAAAGGAAAAAGGAGGCTTATGAGAAATGTCAGGTCCAAAACACACAGGATAATCTAATAGAATATAGAAAGTATAGAGGAGAAGTGAAAAGGAAAATAAGAGAGGCGAAGACATTGTACAAGAAAAGATTATCAGGAAACATAAAAGGGAACCCTAAGGTATTTTATAAGCATATCAAGTGTAAAAGGTTAGTCAAAGTAGGATGGGTCCAATCAGAAACCCGAGTGGAAATCTTCTTGTTGAGGCAGAGAGCATAGCTGATGTACTAAATAAGTACTTTGCAACTGTTTTCACAAAAGATGATGATACAACCAATGCCACAGTATCGCAGGCGTGTGAACAGAAATTGGATATGATAAAAATCAACGGAGGGGAAGTACTAAAAAGGCTGTCGTTGCTCAACATGGATAAGTCACCTGGTCAGGACGGGATGCATCCTAGGTTACTGAGGGAAGCAAGGGTGGAAATAGCGGAGGCTCTGGCCACAATTTTTCAATCCTCTTGGACACTGGAGTGGTGCCAGAGGACTGGAAGGTTGCAAATGTTACTCCCCTGTACAAAAAGGGGCAGAAGGATAAACCTGAGAACTACAGGCCAATCAGTGTAACATCAGTAGTAGGGAAACTTTTGGAGACTATAATCCGGGACCATATAAATTTTCGCTTAGAAAAATATGATTTGATAAAGGATAGTCAACATGGATTTGTTAAAGGCAGATTGTGTTTGACAAACCTAATAGAATTTTTGATGAAGTGACTGAGAGGGTTGATGAAGGTAATGCAATAGACGTAGTTTATCTAGATTTTCAAAAGGCATTTGCCAAAGTGCCACATAAGAGACTTATAAACAAAAGAGTAGCCCACGGTATTAAAGGGACTGTGGCAACATGATCCAGAACTGACTAGGAGACAGAAAGCAGAAAGTGGTAGTAAACGGTTGCTTTTCTGACTGGAGGGAGGTGTGGAGTGGCGTTCCTCAGGGGTCAATATTGGGACCACTGCTCTTTCTGATTTATATTAATGATCTGGACCTGGATATAGGGAGCACAATTTCCAAATTTGCAGACGATACTAAGCTAGGAAAAGTAGTTAATGGTGAGGAGGATAGTACCAGAGCAGAAACGTGGCAGATGAGGTTTAATGTGGAGAAATGCGAAGTGTTGCATTTTGGTAGGAAGAATGAGGATGAGCTGGATAAGCTAGATGGTACAATCTTAAACGGGGCAAATGAACAGTGAGGCCTGGGGGTCCACATAAGCAAATCTCTGAAGGTGGCAGGACAGGTAGATAAAGCTGTTAAAAAAGCATACGGGATACTGGGTTTTATAAATGGGGCATAGAATTCAAAAGTCAGGAGGTTATGTTGAATATTTATAAATTGCTGATTAGGCATCAGTTAGAGTACTGCGTTCAGTTCTGGGCACCGCACTTTAGGAAATATGTTAAGGCATTGGAAACGGTGCGAAGGAGGTTTACCAGTATGGTGCCAGGAATGAAGGACCTTAGTTATGAGAAGAGGATAGTGAAACTAGGATTATTCTCCCTGGAGCAGAGAAGAGTAAGAGGGGATTTAATAGAGGTTTTCAAGATCATGAGAATTTTTGATAGCTTGAACCGGAAAAAACTGCTTCCACTGGCATGTGGGTCAGTAACCTGAGGACACCGATTTAAGTTAGTTGTTAAAAGAAACAGAGGGGAGGTTAGGAAAAATGTTTTCACCCAGCGAGTTGTTCGTATCTGGAATACATTATCTGGAAGGATAGTGGAAGCCGATTCAATAACAACTTTTAAGAGAGAAGAAGATGAGTATTTGGAGTGGACAAGATTGCAGGGCTATGGAGAAAAAGCGGGCCAGTGGGATTGAGTTGGATTGCTCTTTTCGTAGCTGGCGCAGACACGATAGGCCGAATGTCCTCTTTCTGTGTTGTATGATTCTATGATTTGTACAGCACTTTTTACACAGGAAGTGACTCGGAACGGCTGGGGCACAGGTACCAGCTGGCATGTAGTTACCGGCCGGCATGCGGGTACCAGCAAGCACAGGGTTGCCCACATGCGCAGTGCATGTAGTCCAAACAGAATTTGCATTCTAATGTTGGATGCACTGTATCTATGTCCCTTCTAATCATCCTATTTGTTGTTGTTTATTGACTAGTGCAATCTACATTCTCACAGCCCTTTGAGAAATGTCCTCTGGGCAGTGGCAGATTGTATAACAGCATTCTCTTTTATATAAATGATCAGTAGTGTGAACAGCAGGGAACCTGGAGCTGATCTATGCAGAACTCTGCTGGTCACTGCCCAGCAGGAGATTGTTCCATTGATCATCATCTTCTGCTTCTATAATAAATAAACACAATCTGATCTACGTTACAAACGACAGCTATTACCTGGCAGACATACAAGGAGAAAGTGAATCTTCAGATTTGGATGGAATCACCAAAAGTAGGCAATTCAGTTATTGCCTTCATTATAGCTGTCAGCCCTGTATTGCACTGTTGTGTATTTATCTGTCCTGTTATTTCTCCACATGAATTTTATAAATGTGAATAGCTTTACACTGAGTAGCACTAAGATGAGCACTTAACAAGAATGCTTCTTTAGATCCTATAAACAATCACAACTTTGCAACACTGAACATGTTGAACATTAAGAAAAGGAGTAAAGGAGATGGTAAACGGAGAGAAAGTTGAGATTTTAAGGCAGTTTGTATGGAGACAAAGAAGGGGAGGGACAAGTAGTGTCAAGGGGCAAGGCCTGCTCCATGTCTCCCGCCCGACCCGCTCTACCATCAGCCTCTTTGCCCCCACCCTTTGGAACTCCATCCCATAATCCCTTAGCCTCGCTTCCTCCCTTGCCTCCTTCAAGACACATCTCAAGTCCCTCCTCTTCGATCATGCCTTCGTTCGGCCTCCCACCTCTCTGCCTTCCCTCACCCCTCCCCCACCCCTCCCCCATGTTCGGGTCCTGACCCCTGACTGTCCAGCGTCTTGCGACGTCCTCCCGATGTGAAAGGCGCTCTATAAATGTAATTTTGTTGTTGTTGTTGTTTTCGACCATGCCTTCAGCCACCCTCCTACCTTTCTGTTCTCCCTCATTCCAACCCTGCCCTACCATTGCTCACGGCCTGATCCCTGACTGTTCAGTGTCTTGGGATGTCCTCGCGATGTGAAAGGCGCTTTACAAATGTAATTCTGTTGTTGTAGTTGTAGGAAAAATGACAGAAATTAAGCAAGATGGCAGTTTTGTGGAGCTGAGAGAAAGTAACAGAGGGCGAGGAACCAAGAGAATGAAAGTAAACAGACAAACAACAATAATGCTAATAATCATCCTTCCATTTGATTTAGCGTTTTATCACATCTTTGAGACATCTCAAATGCTTCACAGGTTATACTGTAAAGTGAATTGACTATATTTTGTGGTTGAAATACAATATATCTTTACTAGGAATATTGCAAATACAATTGGGAAAATTAGAAACACCAATATACAAAATCAGAGAGATAGAAAGTTAGAGTTTCAGAGAGAGTGAGAGTCAAGAAGGTCGGATAGGGAAATGGATAGTCTTTGTTTTTTTTTGGTCAGCAGGGTGTCTGTCACACGTGGAAACTCATCACCGTGCTTAAGAGTATCCAAACCAAAATGAGAATCCATGCATCTCACCCATTAGAGAGTGACAACGAGATATAGATAAAAAGAAGGCAGAGAAGATAGTAGAATAAGAGAGACTCAGACAGAAAGAGAGAGAGAGAGATCAAAGAGCTGGCATAGTGTGGTACTATAGTAATAGTATAACTGTTAACTGAAGAAGAATTTGGTTAGTAATAATAATAATAATAATAATAATAATAATCCTTGCATTTGATATAGCGCTTTTCACGTCGGGAGGACGTCCCAAAGCGCTTCACAGAATATACTGTAAAGTGAATTGACTGTATATTTGTGGGCGAACGCGGCAGCCAATTGCGCACAGCAATGTCCCACAAACACGGTGATGAGTTTCCACGTGTGACAGACACCCTGCTGACCAAAAAAAAAACAAAAAAAATAGTATTATAGTATTTGTATTTCGTGTGGATGAACGAACTGTTATATCCGCACTATTTCTTTCGCTACACTGGGGACGGTCCAAATTAATGTGAATAACGGGCTCTCTACTGAATGTGCAGGCAGATCAGGGAAGCTGTTAGAAAAGGAATGGGATGATAATGGGAGATTTTAACTTTTAACGCATTTAACCTGGGAGAGGAATAACAGTATGGGCTGTAAATTTCTAGAATGCAAACAAGGCAATTTTTCTTTTAAAAAAAGCATGTCTTATTATCACCAAGGGTGCAGCCCACAATTGACTTAGTTATGAGTAAGGAGCCAGAAATAGTTAGCAATCTGGCAGTAATAGAGTATCTGGGGAATAGCGACTATGATATGATTGAATTCAATATTAGCAATAACTTGTACTTGCATATGGTGAGAAATTTCACCTAGGGCCAGATTTACCTTATTCTCATTACAGATTTTGGCATGTTGTTGAATCCAGTCTTTGAAATAGTTTTTCTGTCATTTTTTAAAACAACTGACAAAACAAATTGACTTCAAAATTAAAGCTGCCTTTATGAATTTGTCAAATTCTGATTCTTGGTTAGACATTTCATTACAAGCGCTCTGGGATGCTTTCCAGAATGAAGGATATAAGTTAACTATATAAACGCAAGTTGTTGTTGTTTTTGAAATGCCTCATAGCGTAAATCTAGACCCAAGTGGAATATCTCCCCAATCTGAAAATTAGAGATAAATTAGTTGGAAGTGAGATTATAAAACATTTTCTCACACAGAGGACGGAGGTGGAGGGGAGATTTTGTTATAATATCAGATGCGTCAGAAGTACATATTGTTCAGTATTTTATTCATAGTTGTATACTTGTTGCCTGTTCTGTAACTGTTTCACCCAGTTGAGCCGCCTTCTGAGTATTTTAGAGTGTTTTCTTTCAGGAATCTTGGTAGTAGTTCCATTTCTTGCCTGCTCCCCACATGCAACAGTTTTAGGGGCAAGTACCGCTTGATTGACTAAAGGTTCCTCTTTGACTGAGAAGAGCATGAATTTCAATCCCTCTTTGGCAGCTCATTGCTAGAAATAAAACATCTAACCCAAAAACAATTAGAGCCCGATATATAGAGCATAAAATTAAAAATAAAAGCTGTAACTGCTCTGATTGGAAAAAAAGGGGGACATTGGAAACTGGAAAGGAAGGAACTACTTACTTCAAGTGTGTCTTGCCTTTGGTAGATTACTCCATTGTTGATTTATGCCAGCGTTAAATAAGGAATACTGCAAATTTTACTCCTATATTTCCTGGCAGTTCCTAGTTATCCTTTTCCTATCCATTTAAAATAACTAAACTTTTTTTTATAACAGATCAACATTGAACATTACCTATCTAAGCTTGTGTGGGCATGAGCTGCAACAGTCCTAGAAAATTTTCTTCATACCCTCCATTCAAAAGGACAGTTGCTTCCTTGCACTTGACCTCTTGAATCTCCTGCCCCATTTATCTTCATTAATAGTCGCAAAATGTTGGATTTTCATGCAGCAAGCAGGGCAGCTCACAACCCCTCTTAATTTCCCAATTATTCTAACCGTAGCTCTGAACAGATAGTAATTAGTTTCACATTCTGCGCTGTCTGAAACCTAATGGTCTTGTCACCCCACACTGCAGCAGTTAATAGAAGTGTTACTTAGAACTCGTGAAAAGAAGCAAGCAATGCACCTCAACTTCTGATTAATGCACATTGTTTTGTACAACATTCGAATAAGCTGATTCCTCCAAATAATATGATTAATGTTTCAGGAACAATTTAAATAAATTCTTTCAAAATATACAGATATGTGTTAAATATAGGTCAGGCGCTGAAGCCGTTTGCATTAAAGAAGCCATTGATTTTTAATTAAACTATCGAATGATCAATTATTTTGGTCATTCGTACGAGAAACGGTTTTGAACAAGTTTGGAATTGATTGTGACTGAGAGCTCACTGAATCTTAATCCTGAAAAATTCTTTCCCTTTGTTTGGCTTAACATGGCCCAATCTTCTGTATCCTGAAGGCAGTGAGTTCCCTTATCAAATAGTACGGCACCCGAACTCTCAGGACATTTCCATTAGAATCCAATTAGTTGATCAGCCGTATTGCTCTGAGATGTTTGGAAAATGTTCTCAATTTGCATCTTTGCCCAACAATGTTCTTGCTATTGTTAGGAGGGCTCTCCGAGACTCCATCCTACATGAAGGGCGCTATATAAATGCAATATTTGTTGTTATTGAGGGAAAGCCAGAATTTGACACTGTCCATTCAAAATGTACCCAAAGTACTCTTTGTTGAAAATGTAGTCGTTTGCTCTTTACTTTAATTAACCTGAAAATTAGTTGCTTGCTGCAAAATTAATAAAGCATACTTATATCTTTCCTATCCTTCTCACCAGATGGGCTTTCAGCCATTCTGCCTCTGCCCTCTGACGCTTCATCGCAGCCTCCTTCCAACCCCCACCGTTCCCTCCTTGACTGTGCCTTTGTTCACCTTTCCCCTCCACATTCCCCTCGACTCCCACCTCGAGAGGCTCAGATGCCCAGCCAACTTTGTCAAGGGCTTTGAGACGTCCTCCTCCTTTGTGAACACAAAGAGTAACTAGAGGCTCAATTTAAGAGATAGTGAGATAACAAAGGGGGAGATTAGGAGAATTTATTCACATACAAAGTTATTATTGGAATGTTTTGCCAGGTGGAGTGGTCGAGGCTGGATCTGGATTAGCGTTCAAGAGAAAAGTGGATTGATATCTTAACAAGGAGTGCTTTGCGGAAGTATGGGGAAATAGACAGGTACATGGGACAGAATGGATTGATCTTTCAAAGAGCCAGCACAGACATTATGGGTTGCATGGCCTTTTGTGCTGTAAATTTCTGTGGTCCAAATTCTGGGACCTGTAAAATAATCAGATTCCTTTTGAATAGAAATCATATACTACAAACAGGGGCTTTATAGAATCCTGAAATCTCAGATTCTCTAAAATGAATCTCAGGATTTTGGAGAGCACCATTACCAAATGGTGGATTCCAGGCATTGCAACCTCCACTACAAACATCACTTGTACTATTACCACCTATTAAGAAATAGAAAATAAAATAAGAAAGGTAACAGTACATTGTCAAAAGGAGACAATTATTGTGCAAAGTGAGGCAATCAGCTGGAGCACTGCAAATCTGTTGAGATCAAGGACCAGAAGCTTGAGTGTGCAGTATATGCAGGGAGACAGATAGAAGCAACAGAAAGATTGAATGCTGTTGAACTTCTTTTCACATCTGTTGTCTGTACTTTTTGGAGATTCATTACTTTTGCCCTAGATTGTGTTGGCTAATGGCCGAGAAGTGCAGCTGTTGCATTCAGATATTTGGATCAGAACTGGGCTCACAATTAGAGGGTAAACATTGCTGGTTTAGAAGACTAATGATCAGCTGAGCCTCCTGCCAATTTTATCACACTAACTTCACCTGTAAGTGAAGTTTTTCCAACAAAAATTGCATAATTATGTTGCCATTGTTATCAACCTTGGGAATTGGCTGTGTAATTGCCATATGTATTTCCCTACAAATGCACACATCATTACATTTAATAGCAATTACCTGTATAGCACTTTCAGACATTTTGAAATTATAGGCACTGTAGCAAAGTTCACAGATTATAACATTATCATTGTGAAGATCGGTTAATAAGTTGTGAACAAAAATGTAATTTAACTTTTATTTTTTCACTAAATTGCTTAATTTTCTTTCTTAAACATATCACCTAATTATTTCATTCTAACCTGGCTATTTCTATCTGTTCTTTGCCAAACCATTCAATTCTCCCCATTTGGTAGGATTTTTCTCTCAAGTTCCCAATGCACCATTCTCCATCCTTGAGGATATGCAGAAGATTTGAAGAAACTACAGTGTAAGAGTATGAGCCTCCTGCCAATTTTAGCACACTAACTTCACCAGTAAACTTTTCCAACAAAAATTGCATAATAGCATAAGGCAAGTTTCCTTACTCTGCACACCTCTGTTTACCTAGCAGTAAGTAATAATCCATAAAAGAATAAATAAAACTAATCTGGCCACTCAATCCACGACTGTTTGTGGGACACTGATATTCGCAATTTTGCCCACAAATATACCCTTTACAGTATATTCTGTGAAGCACTTTCACGTCTCAATGACGTGATAAGGCATTATATCAAAGGATAATTATAGTTTGAGTTGGACAAGAACAACATAACTGGACTTTCATTTCTATTGTAAACTTGTGCCTCTCGGTGTCTTCACTCTAGTTGGCAATACAGTAAGTAAAGTTTTAAGGCTTGACCCCATGTTCACACTGGTATAACTGAGTCTCTGGATTCTAGTTTATTTAATACATGTCATCAGCTGCCATGGTTTATAACTTATTCCAGTCATTCTACTGTCCTATTGTTGAGAATCTGTGGGAGAAATTCTGGCCTGAAGTTCTTCAGGACACACATCTGCTAAATAGTTGACTTACGGTTCATCTTAAAAGTTTGTTTTTCAATACAGCATTAGCATCAGCAAAGGAAAATAATTTGGGTATCCAGCCAATTACAGAGTTGTGCTCAAAGACATTGGAATATTAACAAAATTATTATATTCAAACATGATACAGGAAAGATCATTTATCAGACCGCATATGGAACATTGCTTGGAATTTTGAGCAAACTTTCTTCCCGCTGATGGACTGGAGATAGTTCAAAGAACAACAAAGTCCATTCCAAGACTTTAGGATCAAAATGACAAGGAAAGGTTCACAAAGTCAACTTTTTCCAATGCAGGAAAAATAGTGGAACACTATCTATATTTTAAATTGCTGAAATGAATGGAAGTACAGTTATAGTCTTATTGCTATGAGACAGGCTAAAGAACACAGAGCAGTGTGTATGTTAAATACACTATGTTGGTTAGGACTTTTAAAAAATAATTTGATATAACGTGTTTCATATCCAGAGGATGTTTCACAAGATATGCTGTAAAGTGTAGTAACTGTGTATTTTTGTAGGCAGACGTGGCAGACAATTTGCATGCATACATGTCCCACAAGCAGCCATTAAGTGGATGACTAACTTTATTCAGGGGATTGTTGGACTGGATACCTGGATAAACTCCCTTCACTTTCCAAATAGTGCCATGGGATCTTTAACGTCCACCTCGATGGACAAATGGGACCTCGGTTTAACATCCAAAGGACTGCAGAAATGACAATGCAGTGTTCCCCAACCATTGCATTTCCAAGCCTAGGCCATATGAATTGAAAGTCCTGAGCCAGACTGACACACAAACACAGGTTATGAGAAAAGGTAAGTGAAATGATCTTAGATTAAATAGATTACGATAATTCCTGAGGTCAGACCAGTGAAGACAACCCACTTGTAACTGTGTTCTGAAAGATGTTACTTAGCTCGGCATCAGATTCGACCCCCAATTATCCTTCCTCCCCCACATCCGGTCCCTCACCAGCATCGCCTTCTACCACCGCCGATGCATCGCCCGTCTCCGTCAATACCTCTCCCCGAAAGCCGCTGAAACTCTGGTCCATGCCTTTGTCACCTCTCAGCTGGACTACTCCACCGCCCTCCTCGCCGGTCTCCCATCCACTACCATCCATAAAATCCAAATCATTCAAAACTCTGTCACCCGCATTCTCACCCGCACAAAACTCCGCTCCCCAATCACCCAAACCCTTGCCAGAATGCACTGGCTGCCTATCCCAGAGAGGATCGATTTCAAGATCCTCACCCTTGTATTCAAGTCCCTGCACTCTTCTGCACCCCCCTACCTCTCTGACCTCCTCTCTCCTCAAAACAGTACCCGTTGCCTTCGTTCCTCCGGGTCTGGCCTCCTCCTCATCCCCAAGTCCTCTGCTCCACCCTCGGCGGTCCTGCCTTCAGCCACTATGCCCCGAAGCTCTGGAACTGCCTTCCTCATTCCCTTCATCTCGCTCCCTTCCCATTTTCAAGTCTCTGCTGAAGGCCTTTCTTTTCGACCGCGCCTTTGGTCACCTTCCCCCCCCTCCCCCCTCTGGCTCGGTCCCGGGATCCGTTACTGTAAAACGCTCTGGGACACCGTCCGGCGTGGAGGGCGCTATGTAAATTGAAGTTCTTGTTGTTGTAGCTATTCTCTAGTTTGTTCGATTTCTTTTTAAAGGAAGGAGTAACTTGCAGGAGCTTTCCTCAGGAGACTTGATGGATTAGATGGAGTTCATCATAGGGCTATGGGTTTATGGCAGCTTTTACATTGTGTGGAAGACGCTGGCCTGATGAATGGAATGGCGTATCATTGTGTCATACCCAGCTGATTCTAAATTCGATTTTTCTGCAACATTTTCTATACATTGTAGGAAGTTAGCTTGTCAGTAAATTGTTCCCTTTTACATGCATTCCAGCTGCTGATTCTGCTCACCGGGCATTAAGGTATTTTATACATTTAATTTATTTTAACATTTCCGAGTCTGGCAGAATTGGATGTTATCTCTCTCCAGATGGGGAATTGATACCTTATCTACAGAGTCGACGAAAATCCAGAGAAAATTGAAGAGAATCTGAAGAGAGTCTTGCTCAGATATTTTACTCAAATTCTTATGATTACACCTGCTCCCAAACATAAGTAATCCAAGCACAAGGAACCAATAATTCAGACAACAGGGATTTTTATTAAAAAAAAACCCTCCAGGCTCAAAACAGCTTTTCTTTAATAGAGAGAACACTCCTCTGGTATCTAAATCCCAGAACTAATTTATTTTTATCATTCAATCTACAGAGTGAGAGCATGCTTGAAGCAGGATGGTTTCCACTTGCTGGGAGAAGCCATTGATTGTTGTGGAAAGATCATTAGTAGCCCTTTATAAAATGATGTCACACTGCTTGCTGCCGGCTGAGATTATGTGCAAATCTCAGCGTTTTTCTCATTTATTTCCCACCAGCGTGCAGGCTAGCTGCTGGTTCCCAGATCATTTCCCTTCCATTTACACGCCAGTAAAAATCCGCTGTCCATGGGGTGTCCCAATTGAAGTGCTTCCTAGTTTGATACTTGTGGATCCTGTCTTTCAGCCAGAAGGAGGAAATGGCGATCACTATCAACAAAATGTTTTCAGAGTCTGGCATTTGTCTTTCAAAGGTCAAATCTTTCAGGAGGCACCCAGTTTAGTTTGCCTGCTGTAAAATCTGTGTGAGCCAGGAGAGATCTTCTGAACCTTGTTCATTCACTAAGCTGGGTACTGTACTTATTGCTGCGGTGCTATGCTTACAAATCAGACTCCTTTCTGAATATGTGGCAATGTTCAATAATATCCATTGTTTACAACAAAAAAAAGACAAACATTGTTTTCTCTGTGCCTTCTGCATATCAGTCTCACTACTCAATTGTGGTTTGAACATTTTAACAAAAATATTGTCCCTAGGCCTGTATGACTGATCCTTAATTGACTCATTGTAGCCAGATTGGATTAGTCTGTGGCAGACACTCTCGTTATATTGTTAAGAGATCTCCACATCATTATTCAATGTACTTCAGAGAGCTTGCATTCTGCCTCAGCACTTTCCTTGCATGCTAAGTAAGGCACTTGGTGGGGTCAAAGGAAATTTCACCGAGCGAATTATGGTATCCTGTCTTTCAGCCAGAAGGAGGAAATGGCGACCACTATTAACAAAACTCGATCTAAACAATACTCCTCTCTACATCTCTGCATATTAGTTTGCTCTTGTTTGGGATGTGATAAAACAGGAGCACCCTCTTGCATATCAGAAAAGCCACACAACTTTGTTCATAACTCATGGAGACAGCAATTGAATGCTACTTGTCAGGAATATAACTGAATTTAACTGCACTCAGTTACCAATCTCCACGATCGGGATCAGCATCACAGTGGAGCAAAACATATCAGGCAAAACGACTATTTTGCCAAGAATGGGGATCATTAATTCCCCCTCTGCACAGCCTTGCCACAATACGCTGATTTCCCATTAGTTGCTTATTGTTAAATTTCATATAACGTGGAATCAATATGTCAAGGTTAAACTGTGTCAGCTTGATTCAATTCACTCTCGCCTCTGGCCTAGAAGGCGTGGGTTCAAGCTCCACATTGGGGCTTGAATTTATAGTATAGGCCCATATATTTTATGTTATATTATATTATATACTGTGTTGTCAGAGGTGCTGTCCTTTGGATGAAACTTAAAGCCAAGATTCCATCTTAAAGTGGGAGTTTAACAATTCCATAACACTGTCCGAAAGCAACAACTTTAATTTATATGATATGCTTCACGAGGCTCAAGCACTCTGGGATACTGACCTTGCGTGAGGGGTGCTACATAAATGCAAGTTGTTGTTGTTGTTGTCTCGGAGAAATTTTGTCTTGTGTCCTGGCCAGAGGACCATAAATTGGTCATTCACCCCTTGTACTTTGTGGGATCTTGCTGTGCTCATACACGCATTCATAACATCCAGGATTGACTATGCAAAGTCCCTGCTTGTCGGCCTCTCCAACTCCCCTCTCCAGAGGCTGCAGATCATCCAGAATTCTGCAGCCCTTGTCCTCTCCCGCACCTGGCTCCGTGACCCTATCACCCCCATCCTTGCACGACTCCACTGGCTTCCCATATGGAGATACAGTTAAAGATCCTGGTCCTCACTTTGAAAGCCCCCCATGGTCTTGCTCCTCCCTACCTCTGTGACCTCCTAACCTTCTACCAATCTGCCTGCTCTCTCTGCTCAGCGGGCTGCGGCCTGCTTCACATCCCCCGCCTCGCCCGCCCCACAGTTGGCAAATGGGCCTTCAGCCACTCTGTCCACACCCTCTGGAACTCCATCTCGCTGTCCCTCCGCCTCACCCCTTCCCTTGCCTTCTTCAAGACCGGTCTCAAGACCCTCCTCTTCGACCGTGCCTTCAGTCACCTTCCTTATTATTATATACAAATGTAATTTTGTTGTTGTGTGAAGAATTATTGGCAGCAAACCATGGAGATATTTTGACATGTTAGGGTGCTATAAAAAGGTAAGTTGTTCCTTTTCTAAAAGTAGCATGTCTTTTCCAAGAAGATTTCTCAGCAACATTAGGTAACCTTTGAATCCCAGCGCCTTGGGACGTCCTCCTGACGTGAAAGGCGCTTTATAAATGGAATCTTGTTGTTGTTGTTGTTGTTGAATCAGATAATAACCTTTTATTGTCGCTCCGTTTTGGAGGGTCAGCTTTTTTTGAAATAAATATTTAAATGTATTGTGTAGCTTCAGCACACCCCATCTTCCAGCAACTTGATCTTTGCCTCCTAACATTTCAATGGACGCTACCCTGCTTGAAGGGGGCTATATAAATGCTAGTTGTTGTTCTTGTTGTTGAATGGCGAATAACTAAGAATCTGTTTTAAAAGAACACAAATTCCTTTGTGATTTTGGGTCTTGCAGTCCCTAACTGTAGGTACTATCATTGGGCTTTACAACTGTGCTCAGTAAGGAGTTGGGTGACAGAAGGGTAGTCCTCTGCATTGCTCCCAGTGAAGTGAAATGCCTGTGTTCATTCCCTTTTGCACACTCACGTTTTATCATTTCTATTGGAACCCCCTCGTTGTTATGGCCATGTCCATTGATTTAGGTTGCTCTGAAACACTGCACGATATCCAGCACAATTGCTTTCTTCTTCTGGGAAAAATTCCCACTGCACCAGTTGGAGGTAATCCAGACATTCTGCTGGTACATATGGTAAGAGGAACTTCTTAGAGGAAGGTGGCCAGAGTCCATATAAGATCCTCAGGAGGAGAAAGTGAAGGGAGATAAGTGGTTGGAGCTAGAAATCTGTGAAACAGGAAGGAATGTAACTCCCAGCACAGTTTTCACTAATGGTGTGAAAGTTCTGTAACTGTTGGTTTCTTAAAGGAAAGGATTGAAATGTATTCCAATCTGGCGTTACTCTTTAAGAGTCATGCAATTACAGTCATTATTTTGTGGGTATATGATCCTTTAAAGAAAATCTAGCTCCTTGCATGGCAATATAGTTAATTGAGTTTCAGGTTAATTCAATGAATACAACAACAACAAGATTCCATTTAAAGATCGCCTTTCACGTCGGGAGGACGTCCCAAGGTGCTGGACAGTTGGGTCAGGACCCGAGCAGGGGGGAAATGGTCAGGGTGAGGGGAGGGAAGAGAGGGATCATTAATGTGCAAGTTTGGATGCCTTTATTTTTAATGCATGAGTTGATCTCAATTGAGGTACCATTGAAAGCCTGAACATCCCCAAATTAAGGAGAGGACAAACAACCAGGGATCCTGTTCCTGAACAGGAATCGGGCTCAGCTCCTGCCAAAACTTACTGTTAAACTTCAAACATGAATAAAGGTCACTGTGTGAGAACTAGGTGAGAACAAGCTGGGACCCAGTGCTCCTACCAACAACAGAGGGAGGAAAGAGTTAAATCGGAAGAGAAATGACTGGTGAGAATAAAAACAGAATACACAAGATGGGGAATTGCACATGCACAGTGGGGCGTCAATTTACAATCTTCGAAAAAGAATGATATGCTTACCAGTGAGAAACTAATATGACATTGGCTTTCTTTCACAATGACAGTTTAAGTGAATACAAAAGAAACCCACAGTGGCTTAGCATTTGTCCCCAACAATTGTGGAATGACCCTACAAAGCAATGGATTCGATCCTATTAATTTGAACTTGTTCATCAGGATGTATTTTGGCCTCTAGCCCAGTTAAATAATTAGCTTGATAGCCAATGCATTTTCATTTGCCCACCAACACATATGCATCCATGTGCCATTCTGTGAAGGGCACAGCTTGACGGTGAATCTCCCTGTATGTGTAAATGCCATGTCTAAATTTAGAGGCTGTTGGAGAAATTGAGCATAAGCCAGCACCCTCGTAAACTTGTCAGTGTCTAATCTAATGAGCACTCCCTGAAATGAATTAGTAATGAAGGGAACGTGCCAATCATTATACCAATTACTCAGTGAGAAATTTAAATGCGCCTGCACAAAAATGCACACTAATGGGAAAGAGCACATTTCAGATTTGTGATGCTTATGTTTTTTGGAGAAATCAATAAATAAAGACTAAAGCTAGCTAGACCAAATCAATACAGTGCCAAACAGCAATGTGTTTTGTGATGAAATGTCACTGTTGGGAACCAATGGGTGTTCATTGCTGTTTACCTGTGTTGTGGTTCAGATTGATTTATTTTCCAATTAAAGGAATACTTCATTCCGGTTGGAAAAGAAAATAGTTTCCGAAATGCGAGTAGTGAATAAATTGTAGCCATTGTCATTTGTTAGTTTGCTGCACATCCCACAGGTCACTTTTTCTCACAGATTTGTAGACAACCACAAAATGAATGACATACTTTCAATTCTGATGTGTGATTACTGGCATAAAACATTTCATTGCACATCTGTCCAGCTTAAATCCTTACTTAGTCCTCAATCTATGGGTTGGCCACACAGGGGCTATAAAAAACACAGTGTCAGTGTGCAAGGATTAGCACCTTGGTGTCAGATTGGCTCAGTTGGTACCACTTGTTTCTGAAGGTTATGGGTTCAAAATCCTGTTGAATATTGGTTAAAGCATTTGCCTCGCAAGTGAGAGGACCCAGGTTTGATTCCCGGGTGGGGCAAAACCTTAAGCAAGTTTGCTTACTGCACATCTTCTGTTTACCTGTAGCTTCTGTGGAGTCCTGAAGCTCAGTGGTTAGAGCACTCGCCTCGCAAGTGAGAGACCTGGGTTTGATTCCCGGCAGGGCGAATCCTTGGGCAAGTTTCCTTACTCCACAGGCCTGATGGTAATCCCTCAAGAAAAAAACAATAATAAATTGGTCACTTCAATCCATGACTGTGGGACACTGCTGTGCGCAATGGGCTGCCACGTTTCGCCCACAAAATATGCAGTCAATTCACTTCACAGCATATTCTACGAAGCTCTTTGAGACGTCTAGAAAATGTGAAAAGCACTATATCAAATCCAAGAATTATTATTATTATTAACTAGCAGTAAGTAGGAATCCGGTTGTTAGTCAATTGGCGGATCATTTTCTGAGGGCACAAATCCCTCCAAAATAA
The DNA here is from genome assembly GCF_018977255.1 of Callorhinchus milii. Lineage (NCBI taxonomy): Eukaryota > Metazoa > Chordata > Chondrichthyes > Chimaeriformes > Callorhinchidae > Callorhinchus > Callorhinchus milii. The sequence goes on along the minus strand of NW_024704745.1, from coordinate 14,877,265 downwards.
TAACTTGGTTACTGAATTCACAACTGTGTCTGGGACACTGCTATGCTTAATTGGCTGCTGTGTTTCGCCCACAAAATACACAGTTAATTCACTTTACAGTATATTCTGTGAAGCACTTTAAGACATCTCTGACGATGTGATAAGGCGCTATATCAAATGCAAGAATTATTGTATTAGAACTTGTGCTTGTAGTCGAGGTTGACACTCCGACACAATTCTTGGAGAGTGCTACATTGCCACAGGTGGAGTCCTATGGACAAGGTGTTAAACTGAGGTCCCATTTACTGGTTCAAGTGGACAATAGGTTCCATGACACCATTCAAAATGAGAAGGAGTTACCCCTGGTGTCCTGACCAACAATCCTCCAGTCAAATTAATCATTCATTTCATCACTGTTTGTGGGACCTTGCTATATGCAAAATAGCTGGCATGTTTCCATACAACAGTTGACAGTAATTACTGAAGACATTTCAACTTGTTGAGGCACTATGTATATGAACCTACTGCTTAACCTCATCCTTGATAGGTTCTATCAAGATTTCACTCCATACTAAGTTTTTTTCAGGAATTATTTTCTTCCCTCCCATCCCCCTCTTCCACAATACTTCACATGCAAAATTCTTAGAAAATATCTAGCCCTGAACCTTTGTGCAGTAAGATTTCCAGAAGTACACATCACAACCACAAAGATACTCATTCTGTGTATTAGTATCTGTGTTTTTGTGATGTTTATTTATGCAATTTCAAATTAGTTGGTGAGTATTTCTGTTTTGCCTTTGGTTTTTATTACTATTTGATTTGCAGCAGCAAATCATCTCCAATATTTATATTTCAATATCATGTTGATATCATGTTGCCTGTAAGGTGATTCTGCTAGTTTTTAAAAAAAATAAATATGTTGATAGCTTGGTATAGAGCTGTGAACGTGTGTGTTAGGAATAGAGACTAATGAACCCTATTTCATGCCACAGTACTAATGAATAGTGGAGATAAAAAGCAGGAATATGCAAAAGTTATACCACGTTGAATAAGGTCACATCCTGAGTACTGCGTACAGGTTTGTTTGCCATGGCATAAGGGGACTGCCGAAGCCCAACAGGCAGTGTAGAAGATGATCCCCTGTGTTAGAGGAATAAGCTGCAAGCATTAATTAGACAAGCTCAGTCTTATTTTTTTGGCCAGCCGTGTGTGGAAACACATCATGTGGAAACCCATCACCATGCTTAAGAGTATCCAAACCAAACTGAGAATTTCATGCATTCCACCTACACATGGAAATCCCAAAGATAGATTGTTGGAATGGAATGCGCACGCTCTCTCTGCTTACTAAATACTATTAGGCGCAGGTAGACATGAGCCAAGGCTTGGGGACCCCAGAGTGGGCATTGGGGTACAGCTGCAGTCTAACCAGCTAAAATTTAATAACTTGCCATCGATAACACTGTCTGGCCAACTTTCCTACTGCTTCTCTAGTTTGGACCACCTTACCCATTAGGGTTTTAGCTTGCAGGGTTTAGAAGGAGGTATCTCAGAGGGAACCTAGTAGAGCTACAGAGGATTTTAAATGGGATGGAGAAACTGAATGCAGAACAACTTGTTTAGAGTTGCAACAGGCAATTTCAGTACCTGAAACCAGGACATTTTCCTTTACCCAGAAGGTAATTAACACCTGGAACAGGATGCCAGGAAACGTGGTTGAGGCCGGGAAACTGGACTCATTTAAAAACAGCTTGATGCTGTGATTGAGGTGCATTCTGGCTCTGTGGGTCCCCTGTATTACAATACAGTCAAAAACGTTTAGGGTTTCCTGACCCACTAATAGCAATACTGATGTGATACGGGCTTAACGCAACATGTATGTTAAGCTAATGCAGTATTCCCATATCCTGCATTGCAATGGCTGCTGCGGGCCAGCTTTAAGCCAAACCACCGTGACCGTGGAGGTGGATGTGACACCCATTGCAGTTTACGTATTAACCTCCTCAACATTTGTTAACAATGTTATAATTATCACCAGTGATCATTAAAATATCTTGTGTGGCAATTCTCACCCTTCTATTTAATTGTATGAAGCTACATTCAAACCTTTTGCTTAGAGATGAAGACACTTATTCATAATTACAGTGAAGGTTCATAACATTGCTGTGTCTGAGTGGTAGCATTATTATTAGTTAATTGTATTGACCTCCTATTTAGTTGTAACTGTAGCAATATTTTCAGTGTAAATAGCTTAACTATGAACTGAGCCAGGCTAATATTTCATTATTCTTTTTTAAAATCGATTTTATATGCTTACCTTGTATTTTGCCCACAAAATATACAGTCAATTCACTTTACACTGTGAAGCACTTTGAGACATATCGAAGACGTGATAAGGCGCTATATCAAATGCAAGGATTATTATTTCATTTCATTCTGAACATCTGGGGTCTGAACTCATTTCATTGATGATTGTGTGTTTACAAGGAATATTGAAGTGCAAATCTCTCCCAATGCCCTTTGGACAAAAATACCTCACAATGAATGTAGTCAGGGCCCACCTTGTAATTTGAAGAGTTCAATCCTAAACATTTGTGAAAACGTTTGTGTTATGCTCAAAGAATCCTGGCACTTTGTGTAGAATTGTTACAGTAAGTAACTCATCGGGAGTAAGAAGACACTATCAATGTTAATTACGTTTCAAATGTAAAAATCAACACCCCTGTTAAACGATTCCCCAAATTTAGCTTGATTGGCAAACTGGGTAAGAATCACATGGATCGATCAGTTCACATTGCAAATCCTGAGGATTCAGTAAGGAAAGTGGCAACAATCAACAATTGAGGATCTTGAGAAGTGAAAAGGACAATTATCTATTACAGCACAACAACAATAATTAGCATTTACATAGCATCCTCACACAGGATAGCGTCTCAGAGTGCTTGACAGTGGCGGAGCCTGATGCCAAGCCAGGTGGGGGGGGACCATAAACACGGTCGAAGAGGAAAGTCTTCAGGTGTGACCTGAAGATGGGGAGGGACGGGGCAAAGCAGAGTGATTGAGGGAGAGTGTTCAAGGGTTTTGGGCGTAGTGGCTGAAAACACAGCTGCCAAAGGTTGCAATGCTGACATTGGTTTGTGTAACCGTATCCCTTTGATGATGGCATGTGTATGCGTGTCTCTCTGACATCAGTTTGGGTGTGCATATGTAAGCGTGTCAGCTTTACGTGTTGTTTACATTGAAAAAGGCACGGTGCCAATATTTATACCCAAGTTCATTTCACACGATCCATCCTTCAGTGAGAAGCCATTTTACCCATATTTGCACCTCTCAGATCAATCTCATTTCGGATGCTCCATTGATAAAGTACAAGACTCTTTTTACTGGATCCTTCTCACCCAGTCATTTTGCACACTGTGCAGTGGAATAGACCAGAAATTGACTGAAAACGAGAGCAAATAATGAATGCCAAAATAAAATTTATAAGATGTATCACCTTCAGCTTTTTCCTTGAATAAGGACCCTGTGTATGGTACTATAAACTTAATTTCTCTTAGTGTTCTTTTCTTATTATTTGTATTCACTCCTAATATGTCTCCCCCGTGTGTCTTTCTGGCACAAAATACTCAGAAACCAGGCCAGTTAAAGTCCTCTCCCAGCACAAGTGGTGTGATTTGTAACAAACATTACCCTTTATCACTTTTAGTAACCATTCCTTATGATCGTCAGAAATGTGTCTTCAGTTTATTTCAAATCTGTGCTGTAAAATATTTTCTGTCAAAGGATATGTTCAGCAAACATTGATTTTGCCCTTCAGTATTTTTAGTTATTTTTATGGCAACTGGGGGAGGATCAGAAGGTAATGGTGATGTTGGCTTACTGATGGTCCTCAATAACTCTTGGTTCATGAATACTGAACTAATAACAGATGGGGAAAGAACAATAAAGTATGTTTGGAAAAATGTAATCAAAACAAATGAAAGCTGCACAATGGGGTCTACTTTATGGGGTTGCTTAGCTACCCACAACTGGTCGGGTATACCATGTGTCAAAGCTGGGTTCTAACCCCATGTCGGGACTTAATGTTCATACTCTTTGCTGAAACTCCAATGCAATGCTGGGGAGGTGCTGCATTGTCGGAAGTGGCATTCTTCAGGTGAGAAGTTAAAACCAAATTCTTGACTGCCTTTTTGGGTGGATGCTAAAAAGATTCCATGACACTATTTTAAAAGAGAAGGGCGTTTCGCCCGGCATCCCGGCCAACAAAATCCCAAATAAAATTAGTCACTCACTTCATGGCTGTTTGTGGGGCATCACTGTGTGCAATTGGGCTGCCGGAATCAACACAATCACTCCATTTCACAGGAAATCCTGTGAAGCGCTTTGGGACTCCTTTCCAGCATGAAAGGCACTATTCCAAGTGCAAAGAATATTATTATGTATTATTATTTATTATTATTGTTTTTGTTGTTATTATCATGATCCTGATTACTGATTGTGCTGAAGGTCAGTGATTGTCACTTTGGCAAATAAGGCAGTTAATCTGTGGCAGCACCATGTCCCCAACAGCAGTGAGCAATTCATAATTTTTTTTTGTAGTAGAAATATTAACTGCACTATGAGAAAAAGCTAATCTTCTTCAAAATTGTGTCATTTATAATGTCCTCATGATGACTTATAATGTCCACTAATATACAGGTGTGAAGTATGAACCTTTTTCTGTTGAATTACAAATATTAATTTTATATTAAAGGAATATCATAAATAATTGTTCACCTGACACTGAGTTCTCTTGGCCTCTTAGACAGCATTGATGTTTGGAATCATCTATCACTGTCAACCCTGCCTTTGTAAATCCTGAACTGTCAACTCACTAGTTTAAAACAACATTATTGGATTTTGAATAAACTTCTCTTATGACCCTTGGTTCCTTCACAAATGCCCTGGTAGAAGTCATTAAAGCGCCCAACCATGTCTTTGCCAACTCTGTCCTTGAACATTAGTTTGATGCTTTAGTTATCGAAAAGTATCACCCCATGGTACTGAGTTAGCTTTACTTTCAGACACACACAAAGCTCAAATAAACAGGAAGAGTCTCTTTTTCTAATGAGCTTAATCTTTTTATGTAAATTGAGCCTAATTCAAATAAGCAATCGCATAAATATCCTAGAGAGATGGGGATTCATTTCTTATAGAAATTGTACACATTTGCACAACAGTGTGGGTGCTGACAGCAGGACTTGTTCTGTGATGAGAGCATTATTCACTGGGAGGTGGAAGAGGAAATTCTCCTCTCCTACCTGTGATGATAATAATAATCCTTGCATTTGATATAACGCCTTATCACATTTTTGAGACGTCTCAAAGCGCTTCAAAGAATATACTGTAAAGTGAATTGACTGCATATTTTGTGGGAGAAATGTGGCAGCCAATTGCGCACAGCAATGTCCCACAAACAGTCATGGATTGAAATGACCAATTTCTTCTTATTTTTTTCAAGGAATTATTAGCCCCAGAAAAGCAATCCGCCAATCGACTAACAACCAGGTTCCTACTTACTGGTAGGCAAACAGAGCATGTGGAGTAAGGAAACTTGCCCAACATTTCGCCCTTCCCGGGAATTGAACACAGATCTTTTGCTTGTGAGTCGAGTGGTCTTACCACTGAGCTACAGGACTCCACGTGATGTTCCTCTACAAAATACACAGTCATTAAACTTTACATTCAATTTTACACCTTTGAAGCACTTTGAGACATCCTCTTGACGTGAAAGGAGGTATGTCAAATGCAAAGATTATTATTAAGACCTCTAAAATCAGGAACTTAAAGCATCCAAGTGCTGAACAAAAGGGAAATTGTAAGTTGCCTCTGAGCAGCCTGAGGCTGCAATCTGTACAGCAAATACAAGTCACCAGTCAGGGAAAGGCAGCATGAAGCATTTAAAGGGCTTTTTGTGTTAGTAACTCCCGTTTGGCAGCCCATTTCTAAGTCTCTGAAAAGTCTCATCAATTCTGTCCATTAAAAGTCTGTCCATTCTGTGCAGAGGTACCTCTTCCCCCCGAGTGCATAGAATGGCATTGGTAGAGACTTGAAGCCAGAATGCCTGTACCCTGTCTAGATCACAGAAAGATACCTGAAGGAGAACTTAAAGAAAATACAGAAACATATATACTAATAAAATACTAATTGTTTAGAAGGGAGGAAATAACTTTCCTCTTTTTTATTATGTCATCAAGCTGCTTGCATCTGTTATTTTCATTTTATATATCACCCAAACCAAGAGCAAAGTTATTATAGGACTTGAGGGCATTGAAGTAAGTAGATCAGATATTTCTTTTCTTATTTTTACTGAACACATTTTGCAGAAAGTAATCATTTCCTGAGACATGAATGTAGAATATTTTATAAAAAATACATCCTGCCAATCTTCAAGACTTAGTCACAACATTTTATAAGTACACCCATTCTCTATTTGGGCAAAGGCTAGCATGGTTGCTGTAATTTAGTGATTTTAGAATGTTACACCTGAAATTCCATCTAGTTTAAACCTGTAAGTGTAAATATACAGGGTGTTCAAGACCTATTAGCCCCATTGTTTTTACACAGTGCACTGACCAACACTGAAACATGTGGAAGAATGATGCTAATTGTGTTTAGAAGTACTTAACTGTATTCAGTACAAGTGTTTAACTATCGGTGTGAGCACCATCACTTTCATTGCAAATAATAATCTGTCGCCACGTTCATTGAGACATTTTCCGTGATGTAGATGGAGTGACGAGGAAGTTACTGATGTCAGACATTGTTATACTCAACTCATCTGCAACAGAAAATAAAAATGAATTGTAAGAAAAAAACAGAGGGGTAACAGGACTATGTGAACACCCTAGTCTAAAGCTGTGCAAACCCTTATTTATCCTTGGGACATCCTTCCAATGCAAAAGCGCTATATTAATGTAATTTGGTGGTGGTGGTGGTGTTGTAAGACCATGTCTTCTTAAAATTTCAAGTTGCACAGAATTGTGGAAAATTCTGAAATTAAATTTTAGTGTGGAAGGAATTTAGTTCTTTTTAAGAGCTGTGGAAATCAGCCATCCCAATTGGCAGTGATTCACCGCCAACCGTTTAGGGGGCACAGGCCGGATTAATTGCGCTGGAGCCTGATCCTTAGCACCATCTGAAGCAGGTGGTTTCAGCCGCAATGCGATTCACACCTACACAGCATTAAACACGTTCTGTGCTCACACCTCTGTGTTCCATTAGATGGCCTGGAAACTTTCAATAGTTTGGACTGTTTTTCAACAGCAACAACTTCTGTATTTATTTAACGTTCTTCACACAGGTAGAGTCACACATCGCTTCTGATTTTTAATATATAAAAAAAGCAGGTCATGTGTCCAGCTCCCAATCAACTGTGTGAAGCACTTTGAGACGTCCCCCTAACATAAAACACGCTATATAAATGTAAATTGCCATTAAACAACACTAAAAAACCATGGAGCCAATTTCAATGTTCTGAATATGAACCCCAAGATGACTTTAATCTTAAATATCCATGTGAAAATTAACATATTAATCAAACTTAAAAGAAAACTAACATCTTAAAAATAGTATTAAGATTCCTCTCGGATTCTTCCTATTTTGTAAAAAGAACTCCCATCTACGTGCACGTTACTTGGGCATTGTGGGTAACTGCTCATCTGGTCAATAATAAAAATAACCCTTGCATTTGATATAGAGCCTTATCGGGTCAGAAGGATGTCTCAAAAGGTTTGAAGGATTTACTATGAAATGGAGTGACTGTGTATTTGTACGCAAATCCGGAAGTACAACTGCACACAGCTATGTCACACAAACAGCGATGGAATGAATGACCAATTTTATTTGGTAAAGTTTTCTTTTGGTAGAATCCTTGCCAATTTTATTTGGCAAGGACACTGGGAGAACTCTCTTTTCTTTTCGAATAGTGCCATGGGATCTTTAACATCTACCTGAACAGGCAACGGGACCTCGGTTTAACATCTAATCCGAAAGACAGCACCACTGTCAATGCAACAGAGCCCCAGCATTGCTTTGGAGTATCAGCTTAGACTATGTGAGTTCAAGGCTCAATGTGGGATTTCAATCCACAACCTTCTGACTCAGAGGCAAGTGTGCTTTCAATCCGGACCATTAATTAAATAATATAAAATTGTCCAACGTGTCCTTTGATGTGCACTAAGTGATCACAATATACTTGCAGGTTATTCCACTCAATTCATTGGAATAACATCCCATGGGCTGTACTTGATTCAGTTGGTGAGAGAGGAAAAATGAATTCCCCACAAGTCCATTAAGAACGAGATTACTTGATGTGAAGGGATTCCATTATAGATTGCATCCATCAGGAAAAGTAGAAATCCTGGTCACGTAGAACTAAATATCCAGGAATGTCACTTTCTAAGGGTTGTCCTCAATTTAGGGCATGCGGATTTTTAACTAATTACTGTTAAAATACTTGAGATATTTCTCTTTCTACCTGCTTTTGTTTGCTTTGGAAGCAATAGAGATCCCTCCCCCCTAACCCCACTTCTCTTCTCCACCAAGTCATGTGTCACTTTGAAAAAAGAGCACATCTTAATTGACATGCCAGTACACATTCTAAATGCCAAAGAAAACAAAGTGTTGAGCAACTTTCTGCACGGATAAGCTTTCAATTTACAATTGTATTAACATTAATGGGTATACATTTTTCACATCTCATTTGGGCAGATTACTTCCATATCCTTCTCTGGTGAGACAGGGACATTTCTGGGAACATTCATCACTTTTCCAGTCATTGCATAGAACTTACCAATTTTTTTTCAAAATCAAGGCAGTGAGGTAGCAGTCCACCAGATTTACTCTATTTATGTGGCATTTTACAGCATCCAGAATTTGGCTGAACTTGTACAATTCAATTTCTTAAAATAATCTACAGAAAAACAGTTTCAGAATTAAGGATGGATTTAAAAAATTGTCAAATTCTGGATGTTTTAAACTGCTAAATAAATGAAGGAAATCTAGACCAGGTGGAATTTCTCCCTTCCCAGACTGTAGTTTCAAATGTGGTTAGCAATGATCAGCTTGAATGTAGATGATGACAATAATCTCATAGTACAGCTTCGAACTGTTCTGATTCATTATTGTGTGCAATCATCTCCTTTACAACAACAACAACAAGATTACATTTATAGAGCGCCTTTCACATCGGGAGGATGTCCCAAAGCGCTGAACAGTCAGATGTTGGGGCCCGAGCATAGGGGAGCGATGGTGTAGGGGTGAGGGAAGGCAGAAAGGCGGGAGGGAGACCAAAGGCACAATCGAAGAGAATTTCCAGACTAAGATTTCCATGTGTGGGGGGAATATGTTTGTGGAACTCTATCTGGTTTGTAATGCTCTTAAACATAGCGATAAACTTTTATACGGGTCAGACACCAGGCTGCACAAATCAAAATATTGAGATTGCGTTAGTATAATTAAAGTTGAAAAAGACGAACATTTCCTAACACAGTTAAGTGTTAATAATAATAATCCTTGCATTTGATATAGCACCTTATCACATCTTCGAGACGTCTTAAAGTGCTTCACAGAGTATACTGTAAATGGAATTGACTATATTTTGTGGGCAAAATGTGGCAACCAATTGTGCACAGCAGTGTCCCACAAACAGTCATGGATTGAAGTGACCAATTTATTATTATTAACCTTTCTGTACCCAGTTTGCTGATGTTCAGCAGGTGTCCCAGTTTCTGTTGCAAACTCCAAAGTTGCATAAAAAGAGTACCTGCCTTCTTATACTATATTGGAGAGATATGACTTATAAACAGTGCATTTCATTGTTTAGAATAAAGGCATCTCCTGGATTAGTTGCCAATTTCATTCACTCCATTTTCAGGTGAACAAACAGAGCAAGCTGCTTAGTACAAGGAAGAGAAGTTCCCATTGGAAATCATAATGTGCAATTTATAAGGGAAGTGGAAAAGATCAGAAGGAACCAAAGAGAGAAACAAAAATATTCCATAGGTTAGTGTAATATATTAAATTAATTCTGCATTTAATTAATAAAATTTAATTAATTCTTACTGTACACGCCTCTGTTTACCTAGTAATAAGTAGGAACCCGGTTGTTAGTCAATTGGCGGATCGCTCTCCGGGGGCTAATAATCCCTCCAACAAAATAATACTAATGTGGTCACTCAATCCACAACTGTTTGTGGGACACTGCTGTGCGCAATTGGCTGCCGCGTTTGCCCACAAATATACAGTCAATTCACTTTAGTGTGTTCTGTGAAGCGCTTTGGGACATCCTCCCGACGTGAAAAGCGCTATATCAAATGCAAAGATTATTATTATTAGAATAATGTCAACAGAGAGCCTAATTTACACTATCCATTCCAAACCGTACTGCCGCTGTTTAAACACTAACTCCCAATATCTGACATGGCTCAGCTTGACACACATTCAACAATAACAACTTCCATTTATGCAGCACCCTTAATAATAATAATAATAATAATCCTTGCATTTGATATAGCGCTTTTCATGTCAGGAGGACATCCCAAAGCGCTTCACAGAACACACTGTAAAGTGAATTGACTGTATATTTGTGGGCGAACGCGGCAGCCAATTGCGCACAGCAATGTCCCACAAACAGTCGTAGATTGAAAATGACCAATTTATTATTGTTTTTGGTTTTGGAGGGATTATTATTAGGCGTGTGGAGTAAGGAAACTTGCCCAAGGTTTCGCCCTCTGCCTGGAATTGAACTCAGGTCTCTCGCTTGCAAAGCGAGTGCTCTAACCACTGAGCTACAGGACTCCACACTACCTTCACACGGGGTAGTGTCCTGGAGTAAAATACAGTAATAAAAACGATGTGCAGGATTGTTCCTGTGGAGTCCTGTAGCTTAGTGGTTAGATCGCTCACCTTGCAAGCGAGAGACCTGGGTTTGATTCCCGGCAGGAGGAAACTTTGGGCAAGTTTCCTTACTCCACACGCCTGATAATAATCCCTCAAGAAAAATAAATAAATAAATTGCTCACTTTAATCCACAACTGTTTGTGGGACACTGCTGTGCGCAATTGGCTGCCGCGTTTCACCCACAAATATACAGTCAATTCACTTTACAGCATATTCTGTGAAGCGCTTTGAGACGTCTCGAAGATATGAAAAGCGCTATGTCAAATACAAGGATAATTATAATTGTATGATTACTATTAAAACACTGGGAGAACAAAGGCTCAGAAATATTTGAAAGGAATATTATTTTCACAGGCGCTGTAATGTTCAAATTACACCAAGATGTGAACAGGACAAGTGCAGTCACAGAAATATTGCCGTAATCAAAACACGACATTAGTGTTGATGTCGGATGCTGTCCTCGCTTCTTCCACAAACTCAATAGCTCCTTGAAGTTCATAAACGGGAAGTTCAAATGGATAAAAGATTATCATCTCTAAATGATTATTTAACTTCAAAGAACAAGAGTAGAGTTTGCAGGGCTCAAACCAGGCTATGGAAACGCTTATCTGTGAGGAGTTTGAGGGAACAAAGTTTGGACACTTCTGACAGCAGTTCTGCAGAAAGAGTAAGATAGAAAGAATGAGAAAACTGCCTGCTTCTTCCAAGGAGAACTCGCTGTTGTGTTCAAAGTTTATATTTAGCTTTTGGTGTGGGAATAGTCTGTTCCAGGCCAGTCTGGGCTTGTCCATTGTACTCACGAAAACGCAACACACAATGTCCAGGATGGAGGGGTGATGCTGAGTGAGCCTGAAAGAAAGAACAATATAATAATCTTTGCATTTGATACATTATGTCATTGAGGCATAAACTAGAAAGTGGTGTGATTGTGTGTATTTTGTGGGCGAATGCATGTATTTTGTGGGCCAATTTCAGCACAGCAACATCCCACAAATAGCCGTGGAATGAGTGATTAACTTTTATTGGGAGGATTTTTGGCTAGAACACTGAAAATGTTGTTCAAAGTTGCAGCCAATACCTTTGAAGCCAACTAAACTGTTAAGCCTGGGAAAAAAATGCAGCCAGACAAGATCAGCTTATTCTGTTCAGCCAACATATAGTCAACAACAACAACTTGAATTTATTTAGCGCCCTCCACGCCGGTCGGCGTCTCAGAGCGCTTTACAGTAACGAATCCCGGGGCCGAGCCATGGGGATGGGGAGGAAGGTGACCAAAGGCGCAGTTAAAGAGAATGAGGAAGGGAGTTCCAGAGCCTCGGGGCATAGTGGCTGAAGGCACGGCCACTGAGGATGGAGCGGAGGACTCGGGGGTCGAGGAGGAGGCCAGACCCGGAGGAACGAAGGAATGGGTACTGTTTTGAGGAGAGAGGAGGTCAGAGAGGTAGGGGGTTGCAGAGGTCACTTGAATATAAGGGTGAGGATCTTGAAGTTGATCCTCTCTGGGACAGGCAGCCAGTGCAGTCTGGTAAGGACTGAGGTGATCAGGTAGCGGAGTTTGGTGCGGGTGAGAATGTGGGCGGCAGAGTTTTGAATGATTTGGATTTTATGGATGGTAGTGGATGGGAGACCGGCGAGGAGGGCGTTGGAGTAGTCCAGCTGAGAGGTGACAAAGGCATGGACCAGAGTTTCAGCAGCTTTCGGGGAGAGGTATTGGCGGAGACGAGCGATGCATCGGAGGTGGAAGAAGGCGGTGCTGGTGAGGGACCGGATGTGGGGGAGGAAGGATAATTGGGGGTCGAACCTGACGCCTAGGTTGCATACAGGTTCGGAGAGTTTTAGGGGGAGGTCGGACAGATGGAGGAGGTGAGAGCCGTGAGATTTTAGACATTGATGAGAGCTAAAGAGTATGGCTTCCGTCTTGTGAACATTCAGCTGAAGGAATTTTGCGCTCATCTAACCCCTGAGATCTGACAGGCAGGCTGACAGACCATCAGGGGACTGGGGGTCGCAAAGAGAGGTGGAAAAATAGAGTTGGGTGCCGTCCGCATATATGTGGAAGTGTACCCCATGTCTGCGGATGACATCCCCAAGAGGGAGCATGTAGATCAAAAAGAGGAGGGGGCCAAGGATGGATCCTTGGGGTAACCCACAGGTAACCGGGTGAGAGCGGGAGGAGAAGCCGTTTGTGCAGATGTACTGCTGGCAGTTTGTGAGGTAGGACTCGAACCAGGCGAGAGTGGTCTCACTGAGGTGGATGACAGAGGAAAGGCAGTGGAGGAGGATGGCGTGATTGACTATGTCGAATGCCGCACAGAGGTCTAGGAAGACAAGGAGGCAGAGGGAGCCCTGGTCACAGATAGAGAGGATGTCATTTGTGACTTTCACAAGCACAGTCTCTGTACTGTGGGCGGAAACCAGACTGGAGGGGTTTGAAGAGGGAGTGGGAGGAGAGGTGTGCGCGAAGTTGATTGGCAACAACGCATTCTAGGACTTTTGCAAGGAAGGGCAGGTTAGAAATGGGGTGGTAGTGGCTGGGTTTGAGGAATATAGGGAAGGTTTTTTAAGGAGGGGGGGTGATGACAGCAGTTTTGAGGTGGGGCAGGGACTGATCCAGGGGAGAGGGACTGGTTGATGACGTCAGCCAGTAGTGGGCAAGGAGGGGGTGCTGGGTGACCAGCAAGTTGTTGGGGAGGGGGTCGAGGCAGCAGGTGATGGGTTTCATGGAGGTGATGGTGGGTGAGAGGGAGAGATGGGGAGGAAGGAATGTAGGATGGGGGTGGTGGTAGGAGCAGATGATGGGGAGGGTGAGGGGGACAGAGAGGGAGGGGCTGGTGGTGGGTGACAGGAGGCAAGTAGATGAGGCTGCCTGGAGGATGTTGTGAATTTTAGATGAAAAGAAGTCCATGACCTCCTCGCACTTGGCATCTGGCATTTTATGTGAAGATAGTCAGGAACCCGAGAACAGAGGAACTGAAGTCACTTACGTTCTATGTTTTCATAACTCATTTAATTACTGAGGCAAAAAAAATTGTTTTGCATGATTCAGTAAACAAGGTTACAATAGACGATATTATGCTCGTTTGCTTACAATACAGTACATCATTGTGCTGACAACATCAAAGTTTATAGGCAACAGACAAAATTCTCTTGTTTCGGGGATGCTGATAAAAGCAGATATTGAATCTCTTCCAACTGTGTTCTTGTATTACCAATCACAACAACAAATTGTATTTTTTTTTCATTTATATAACGCCCTTCACCCCGGACGTCGTCTTGGAGGGCTCAATGTCTGTTCTTTCTTATTCTGATTGTTCTTGAATCTGGGACGCTCAAGTAGCTTGAATCTAAGAAGCTCTGGTGGGAATTCTGGCTTCCTGGGGGAGCGAACAATGTACTCGCTCTCACTGTGGCTCAGTTTCTTTATACTTCTTTATATCGTGGTTCCTCACTTCAGGCTGATTCGCGCAGTCAGCAATTTTTCACCCATATGATTATTTTAATTATTTTAAGCTTTGGGCTGACTGATTAAAACTACAGAACTGTACAGCAGTAATTAATTCACGACACATCGGGCACCTTAATCTACTGTTGGAATAACAAAATCACTTTTCTCTTGGCCAATTTAATTCATCATAACACAATACTTGCATTTTGGCACCTTCCAATAGTGTTATGTGTTATACCAGCTATCCTGTGACACTTGTGCTTAGATAGAAGTTTTGCAACTCAGCTCAATTTAATTAAAGCAACATTTTATTATCAAGATTGTGGTTCTGTAAGTCATCGGGACAGCTGCTAATGAGGATAAACAACCTTCACTTAATCAAAACATTTTATGATCAAGCTTGTAATTCTGCAGGTCATCTCAACACTAGTTACTGAGCATAATCAAACCTAATTCAACTAAAACATGTTTTAAATAATTTATTTCTGATCTGATCACATTCCAATAATTCAATTCTTGATCACAACAGGAAAAACTCCCTTCTCTCTGTCAATAGTGCTATGGGATCCTTAACGATTCCCTTTTAGAGAAACAACAAATAGCTATAAACTTTCCACACTGACGCCATACAAATGGCACTTGTGACAGCTATATTCATGGTGTTTAAAAAAAATCCACTATAGGGTCAAATGGTTCACACTAATGGATGTTTCAGATGGGACTTCGGTTTTATGTTTCATCCAAAATACAGCACCTCTGACAATGCATAACTGCATTGGAGTATCAGCACACACTGTATGGGTTCTAACGTGGGGTTTGAACCCACAAGCTTCTGACTCAGCGGTGAGAGTCGACCACTCTGGCCCCTCTGATGTGATACGGGCTATGCAGTGCAATTGATAAAGTGAAGCCAGACAAAGACACAGACTTGTGACAAAACAACAAATCACAAGAGAAGACCTTTTGACCATTTGATCTCATCCTTCACAAAATGCCCAACCTAACGTCTTGCCATAACAGCTTCAAGCTGTTGTTTAAATGAGTCTAGCATCCTGCCATCAATCACCCTTCTTGGTAAAATGTTCCAGTTGGTAATTACATGCTGAGTAAAGAAAAACTTCTGGTTGTGAATCCCAAATGTCAGTAAACAACAATAACAAATTACATTTGTATAGCGCCTTTCACGTCGGGAGGTTGTCCCAAGGCGTGGACAGTCAGGGATTTGGACCCGAGCTGGGGGTTGGGATTGATGGAGTGGATGGCAGGGAGAGTAGGGGTAGTAGGGTGGCCGAAGACACAGTCGAAAAGGAGGGTCTTGAGAAGGAGGCAAGGGAGGGAGCGGCGCAAACGGACTGTGGGATGCAGTTTCATAGGGTGGGGGCAAAGAGACTGAACACTCGGTCGCTGCTGGTGGAGCAGTCCTGGGCGGGGGACATGGAGCAGACCGCAGCCTGCTGAGTGGAAGGAGTGGACAGGTTGATATGTAGTTAGTAGATCATGGAGGTAGGAAGGAATAAGGCCGTGGAGGGCCTTGAAGGGGAGGACGAGAATTTTGAACTTTATCCTCTGGGGGATGGGGAGCTAGTGGAGCTGGGTGAGGGTAGGGTGATAGGGTCACAGAGCTTGGTGCAGGAGAGGACACAACCTGCAGAGTTCTAGATGATCTGCAGATTGTGGTGGGGAAAGGTTGGGAAGGCCGACAAGCAGGGAGTTGGCATAGGTGAGGCAGTAGTGGAACGAAGCGATGTTGCGGATGTGTGGGAAGGCAGGGCTGGTCATGGCACAGATGTGGGGTAGAAAGGACAGTTGAGGGTCAAACAAGATGCCAAGGTTATGGAATGGCTTCGCAAGATGGAGTGTGCATCCATGGATGGTGATACTGTCAGCGCCTGAGATGTGGAGGCGCTGACGGGAGCCAATCAGGAGAGCCTCGGTCTTGTTGACGTTCAACTGGAGAAAGTTAGCTCTCATCCAGGACTTGATGTCTGACAGACATTCTGTGGTCCTGGAGTCAAGGGTGGAGGCAGAGAGATAGAGTTGGGTGTCATCCACATACATGTGGAAGTTGACCCCATGTCTGCGGATGATGTCATCAATAGGAGCATGTACAAGATAAAAAGGAGGAGACCAAGGACAGAGCCCTGAGGAACACCCCACAGAAGGGTGCAGGGGTTGGAGGAGAAGCAGTTTGTGGAGACAAGGTAGTCACGGTGTGAAAGGTAGGATCTGAACCAGTCAAGGTCAGAACCATGAAGGTTGAGGTGAGAGGAGAGGCAGTGGATGAGGATAGAGTCGTCAACGGTATCAAAGGTAGCAGAGAGGTCAAGGAGGATGAAGAGACAGAGGGAGCCCTGGTCACAGATGGGCAAAATGTCATTTGTCACTTTGACCAGGGCTGTTTCTGTGCTGTGGGCGGCATGGAAACCCGATTGGAGGGGTTCATAGAGGGAGCAGCAGGAGAAGAAGGAGTAAAACTGGGAAGCAACGATTCATTCCAGGACCTTGGAAAAGAAAAGTAGGCCAGAGATGGGGTGGTAATTGGAGAGCAGGAATGGGTCCAGAAAAGGTTTTTTTGAGGATGGGGTGATGATTATTTTTAAGGGAGTGGGAACGGTGCCAGTGGACAGGGAGAGGTTGATGATGTCTGTGAGTAGAGGGACAAGGTGGTGGAGAGGGAGCTGGGAGGTAAGGAGAGGGGTAGGAATGGGGTCGAGGGAGCAGGTGGCGAAAACAATTCCAGAGACTAACAAGCTTACTGCTTTGCTGTCTGACCTTTTTGCCATAATTTAAATATTGCAACTAAAACTGCTTTCCATATTTGCAAACCAGAAGTTGAAAATAAACATCAAATCTGGTTTATAAATAGTGCATATTAGACCCCAGAGCCAAAACCAGCAGTGGAGCAGATCCAGGAGTGGAGCCATAAATGTCAAGCAAGTGAAGATTTATTTATTTATAATAATAATCCTTGCATTTGATACAGCGCCTTATCACGTCTTCGAGATGTCTCAAAGACTTTACAGAATCAACTGTATGTTTTGTGGGTGAAACGCGGCAGCCAATTGCGCACAGCAGTGTCCCACAAACAGTCGTGGATTTGAGTGACCAAAGTATTATTTTTTTAAAAAAGAATTATTTAGAAACATCAGGAACAGAAATAAAATTAGGAAGTAGAAGAGAAATACTCAGCACAATTCTTCAAGATAACATACAAGGTCTCCATTGTTAATGAATTGATTTACTTTAGTGTTGCACTGGTAATAAAATATAATCCACATAATCAACAATGTTAGCTGGAAAACAGAGTACAATGCACTTGTGTGCAAAGCCCACGTAGTCAGAAAGGTTAAATGAGACCTCAGAACATTCCTTAATGTAAACTAATCATCACAATGCAGCTTGATACTTAAATGTATCAATATCAATATAATTTATTGTATTTATGAGGGAAAAAGCTATCACACATGGCAATTTTCATCCCTATACAGTGCACCCCTATTATAATGCACTTCTCTATGGTGTGAATTTGGTTACAATGCAGTTGTGGACCCTATTCACTACCCATGAACGCAACTGACCTGCTCTCTACCTACACGCTGGCTGGCTCTTGTATATAACGGTCAATTTTGGGGCCATTGGGCTGCCACCGATGTCACTTTCTGAAAAGTTGCCCAAGTGCAATGAAAAGGAAGTGATTTGGGTGGAAATCTGAGGACCAAGAAGTCAGCCATTTTAGTTTCTCATATTACCTGACCTGCCTCTGGGTCATCAGATTACTGCTGATGACACTTCCTGCAATGAGCAAATACAACACACAGTGATATCGATGACAACCTGATGACCTGCAAGTCAGACATTATTTTAGCACAGGATCCGTCTGGTGCACACGTGAAGTGAAATCAGTTATTATGCTTTCGATATAACATTCGAGGTTGAGATTTGGTGGATCCCAACAACCGTGTTATAATGAGGCTCCACTATGTAACCAAATCCTGCACAATAATAATGCTTTATATTCTGGTTTGAAATTTGATACAGCACAATGATTAGAAAAGCTGAAAAGATTTCTGACTTAATTTCACTGGCCCAGACAAATGACCTTGTGCTTATGTTTTGTAAAGAACACTCTGATATGATCAGAATCAAGGTGTTATTTGCTGAGGATTAGATAAGGTCATGCTTCTTTTTCCTCATGATAGAAACATGGAATTGGGAATGAGAATTTCAGCAGCTTGTGTAGCACTCAGTGAGAAACCAGGTAAGAACATTTCTTTCTGTTCTTCATTAAACTCCATTATAGCGCTCTGGGATGTTATCCCGGCGTGAAGGGCGTTATATAAATCCAATTGCTGTTGTAAACTGATAGGTAGCACATTTGCGAAGATGAGTCAAAAACAACAACTTGCGTTTATATAGTATCCTTCATGTGAATAGCATCCCATAGCACTTAAAGAATGAGGCATTGATCTATGTTTTCTTTCAAATAAGTGAATTACGAAATTACAATATGAAGCTGTAAAACAACTGAGCACATCATTTCCGTTCTGGTCACTGGTTTGTTGCCATAGTAGAGGCAGAAAATCTGCTGCTGCTCCAATTGACACTTGTAACTTAGTGAAATGTAATGTCTCTCCAGCTGCCTCTGTGTGTTTCAATCATCACCTTGTTATTCTGCAGACTGGTTGAAGGGCACATGGTACTCGGGTGCTTTATGATTTTATGTTTTGACTTTCTTTGAAACAGTAAAGAATTTTATTTTTATTAAATGTATCTGGGTTCCTGGGGGGCAGAAACTTGACCTGGGTCTAGATTCACTGCATTAATCTAGGCGTCTTGAGGTTACCCTGCATGAAGGATGCTCTATAAGTGCAAGTTGTTGTGTAGCATTTCAGAGCGAACAGAATTAGATAAAATTTTTGATTCGGCCTTAATCTTGAAGCGGGGCTTCTGTAAGATCTTTTAAGAAATTATCCAAGTTAAGACTGAATTCAACAACTTGCCAAATTCTGTTCAGTCTAAAATACTACATCAATAAAGACCCAGGTGGAAATTTACCCCACTGATCCGTTAACGATAGATTGGAGGCTGTATTATGAGAGTTCCTAGACAGAGTAAAATATGAGCTATTGTGGCACAGATAAAACTGCCTTCAATGTTTTTTCCCCACACTGGTAAAACGGTGAAAAAATCAGAGCATATCCCTATCCCCATGTTCACGAACCCATCTCATATCCTTCAATCTTGTAGCTGAGTGTCACTCCTATCAGTGAAGAGGTAGATATTTGAGAAGAATGATAGGTAGTGTTTTCCAATGATGGATAAAGGCAAAAATCCTAGTGATTTGTTTAGGAGCAACAAGAACATTTTGGCAACTGTTTCTTTGTGGCTGCAGGATTTCAGGTATTTATTGAGCGTGAACTGAATTTGCTGCTCCCGAATTGTGTGTCAGTCTGGCTCAGGGGACTTGGAGTCAAACAATCTTTCGGATGAGACCTTAAACTGAGGTCCTGTCTGCCTTTTTGGATGGACGTTAAAGATCCTATGGCTCTATTCAAAGAGAAAAGGAAGTTTCTCCGGGTTTCCTGGCCAATAATCCTCAAAATACAATTGGTCACTCACTGTGTAGCTGTTTGTAGAACATTGCTGTGTGTAACTGGCTGCTGTATTTGGCCCACAAAATATACAGTCAAACCACTTTACAGTATATCCTGTGAAGCTTTTTGAGATGTCTTGATGACGTGATAAGGCTGTATATCAAATGCAAGGATTATATTATTAATTTTCGGTTTGTGAATATCAGTAGATATTTAATTTGTGAGATTTACAAAGCAGTTGATATTATACCCTGGAACCTGCCAATGCTTGGTAAGTTGGTGTAGTCCAAAACAAAGCCAGCATGCCCAGGTCACTAGCCTTCTTTAGATCCCTTTTTGGGATTCATAATTAGCTGTTTTCCAAACCCTGCGTATTAAACAGTTTCCGAGATTTACAAATCCAAAATTGTGATTAATGTCACTTTTAGAATGAAGTTCTTGGGAACTCTGGAATCTCAAAAGCTGGACATGAACCAGTTTCTGTAGTATCCTGCGCTCAAGAAACTATCCCATGCCAAAAGATAGTATGCATAAGTGAAGTGCAGATGTTTTGATGTTTTCACTTAAGAACCATAATGACTTTGAGATGTGTCAAGTTGGCTTAATTGACAGTTCTCTTGCCTCTGAGTCAGTATGTTATGGGTTCAATTCCTGAGTTGCAACATAACCTAGGCTGATTATCCAATGTAGTGCTGTGAGTGTTCAACATTGTTGGATGTGCATCCTTCAGATGAATCGGTAAACAAAGTTTCCGTCTGCCTGCTCAGGTGGACCTTAAAGATTCCATGACATGATTCAAAAAGAGAAGGGAATTTGTTCCTGAATCTGAGCCAACAATCCCCAGATAAAATTGATCATTCACTTCATGGCTGTCTGTGCAACATTGCTGTGTGCAAATTGACTTCCGCATTCACCTACTATATACACAGTCACTACACTTTCCAGTAAATCCTGAGAAGTGTTTTGAGGCATCCTCCTGATGTGAAAGGCACTATATCACAACATAAGAATAACTAATATTTAAGATGCTTGCATATATACAAATTACATTAGATTTTTATTTGCAATCTCTTGCAAAACTATCTTTGTGGAATCATAAACAAGCCAGGAATAAAGTTACCTGTTTAAGTGATTCACTGCCAGCAATTGTTTTCTGCAATCATTATTCAGTGAACAGAGATTGCAAATAAAACCTAGCATCAACTCATATGTGCACAAATGCAATATCATTCCTAGTTTCCTTACTCTACACGCCTGATAATAATCCCTCAAGAAAAAAAATAAAATAATAAATTGGTCACTTCAGTCCATGACTGTTTGTGGGACACTGCTGTGCGCAATTTGTTGCCGCATTTCACCCACAAATATACAGTCAATTCACTTTACAATATATTCCGTTGTAAATAATGATTAATTATGGATGATTACGTTATGTATGATCATGACTGTAAGCGTTGATTCGTATGATTATGGGTAATGTACTTGCTGTCGTTTAATAAGACGAATGGGCAATTGAATGACCTATAAAACCCCTGAAGTCAGCAGTAAAATGGAACCTAGCGGTCAGCAGGCTGGTACAAATTGGTTTTGAGCGATCAAAGAAATTAGATGAAGTTACATTTTCCAGAACAAAGAAACATGTCAGAAAAGTGTTTCAAGGCCAGGACAGGGAGACTGATACCAGGAAAAGAGTGTCGAGGCGCAAAGGAATGTGTGAGAACCCATCAACAACAACAAGATTACATTTGTATAACACCTTTCATGTCGGGAGGACGTCCCAAGGTGCTGGACAGTGTACAGTATTTCAGACCCAAGCTGGGGTCAGGGGGGGAGAGGGGAGGGGAAGGGGGGTGGCCGATGACATGGTCGAAGAGGAGGGTCTTGAGGCGGGACTTGAAGGAGGCTAAGAAGGGGGCAAGGCGGAGTGATTGGGGGATGGAATTCCAGAGGTTGGGGGCAGAGTGGCTGAAGGCTCTCCTGCCAATGGTGGGGCGAATGGGTCGGGGGACGTGGAGCAGGCCGGAGCCGGCTGAGCGGAGGGAACGGGCAGGCTGATAGGGGGTTAGGAGGTCGCGGAGGTAGGGTGGGGTGAGGCCATGGAGAGCTTTGTAGGTGAGGACCAGGATCTTGAACTGGATCCTCTGAAGGATAGGGAGCCAATGGAGTTGGACGAGAATGGGGGAGATGGGGTCATGGAGTTTAATGCGGGAGAGGACATGAGCTGCAGAGTTCTGGATTATCGGCAGCCTGTGGAGGGCTGACCTCTCCGACCGAAACCACAGAAACTCAAGTTTAGGAACAGCAGACTGTTAGTGAAAAGACAAACTTCTTGATCACCTGGCAAGTCAGTACTTCGACAGGGAGAGAGAGAGAGCGAGAGAGAAAACGACTCCCCGGAGGATGAGCAGGAGGGCTGAAGGAAGGAGAACCACATAGACTCCGAGTTAAAACTCAGAGACCAGCGAGCAGGAAGTCTGTCCAGCTGATCACGCTAATCACTGGGTGACACGGGAGAGCATGAGAAGAGAGGCTGAGAACGATCGTCAAGACGATTACTCGACCGACCAGAGAAGGGCACCACACACAGGTATCTGAGGGAGAGCGAGAGATCCTCGCTACAATAACTGGGGGCCGACAGAGTGCACACTGCATACCGGTCCAAGACTCATTGTTGGAGTGACCCAAAGCCGCTGCTAGTTTCCGGTATGATAGTGATACGCACACTCACGCATCCATACATGACACACCTTCCTTCTTGTACTCACTGTGTTAATCTTATATGATTTTATTATTAGTATACTTTTCTTAGACAGTATTTGCGATCGGGATGCTATGATTTTCTCTTAAATTAGTGTTGAGAGCCAATCTGGGTAATCATGATTATGATAGTTGCCTGTGAACACATTTGTCATTGACTCTTAAGTGCGTTCTTGTTTTAATCAGGTGTTGTTGAACCTGGAATTCCTAACTGTATAATCTTTACCCTAACATTGTACTGATCAGAATATTTTCAAGTATATGCGGGAACTTAATAAACTGTTAAACAACCATTGGTTTCCGAGGTTTGAGTATACCGATTCTAAGCAGCCCTGCGAGAGTTGACACCGTGAAGTGCTTTGAGAGTCTAGAAGTTGTGAAAAGCACTATATCAAATGCAAGGATTCTTATTAGTATTATTATTATACAAATACACTCTAGAGTGACTTGAGTGGAAGTTCCTAAACATACCATGCATGCACAGGAAGCCACCAGCCCTCACCAGAAGGTAGAAATTCTGCTGCTAATAATAATAATAATCCTTGCATTTGATATTATGCCTTATCACATCATTAAGCCATCTCAAAGCGCTTCACAGAGTATACTGTAAAGTGTAGTGGCTGTGTATTTTCTGGGCGAAACGCAGAAGCCAATTGCGTTCAGCAGTGCTCCATAAGCAGTTGTGGATTGAGTGACCAAATTATATATATATATTTTTTAGTGATTTTTACCCCTGGAAAGCGATCCGCCAATCGACTAACAACCAGGTTCCTGCTAGGTAAACAGGCATTTGGAGTAAGGAAGCTGATATACTGATATACTGCAGGTGCAAAGTACATCTGTACTTTAAGTGTAGCTGTGCTAATCTGGGTAGCATTAGAACAAGATTATCCTGCAGTTGCCTCTGGAGACAAATAAGTAATGAAAAATGCTGTGCAACTAGATTGCAAATACAGTATTGCAAATTATACCCCAATGTAGTGCAGCATGGCTTTAGAAGCTGATGCTGCTGAATCAAAAACAGTGTTTTATTCAATCCACCCAACAGTTTGATATATGGCCTTAACAAAACCATTGACACAAGTAATTCTAGTCTTTGCATGTTCCATGTTCCACTCTACTTAATTAAAAGGCAGGTTTGTTTGTTAGTGAGAAATAAATCACATTGCTGCTTTAAGTTTAAATAAACATTCAGTTACATGGAAGTAAGGTGCCCTGTTTCAGATATTGACTCAGATATTTGACCCAGATATTGAGTCTATAAAGAGGTTCTCTGTCCAGTTTAATGCATGGTCAGATTCCCATGGGACATGAACATAGCCTGGCTGAGAGGCACTGTTATCTCTTGTGCTTGTTGCATTAAGAGAGGAAGGCATAGATTGGTAGTGGAGAAAATCAAAGACCTCAGGATCAACACATCCTGTCTATTTGTTCATTACTCAGAAATACTCCAGTGAGTAAAAAAGCATCAGTTCAGTTTTCCAAACACATCAGCAAGGGTTGCTTCATATCCTGGATCTAATTGATTTAAACGCGAAGGAAAAGTGGAATAATAATAATTATCCTTGCATTTGATATACCGTCTTATCACATCTTCGAGACGTCTCAAAGCGCTTCACAGAATAAACAGCAACTTGCATTTATATACCACCCTCCACGCCAGGGCGTGTCCCAGAGCACTTAACAATGGCGGAGCCCGATGCCGAGCCAGGGGGAGGGGAAAGGTGACCATAGGCATGGTCAAATGTCATATACTGTAAAGTGTAGTGACTGTACACATTTTGTAGCCGGAATGTGGCAGCCAATTGCACACAGCAGTGTCCCATAAACAATTGTGGATTGAGTGGGTCAATTTATTATTATTTTTTTTGATAGGGGTTTACTACCGCTGGAAAAGGGATCTACCAATCGACTCACGACGGGGTTCCTATTTACTGCTGGGTAAACAGCGGTGGTGATGTAAGGAAAGTTGCCTAAGATTTTGCTCTGCCCGGGAATCAAACCCAGGTCCTATGGGTTCGATTCATAGGAGTGCTCTAACCACTACGCTACAGGACTCCACAACATGTCCTAGTCTATATTAAACAAAAAGATGATAAGATCTGTGAGGATTGAGGGAGGTTAGATTTACTCATCAAAGAAGCAGATTAGTGATTATTTTAAATTCACCTATTCTGGCATCATGGTTGTTTCTCCTTAAGCTTGGTCAGATCAGGAGAAGACCCGCGCAGGTTTTTTGGTTTGATAGCCTAGCCTGCTGTTCGATATCAACCCAGAAGGAAGGCAGAATCTATTTGAGTAAAGTAAAAAGAGTCACAGTAATTTTAACGCATTGTTGGAACGAGATTTAACTAGGCTTGTTTCACTCTGTTTTCACAGTCAAAGAAACCACTGGACCTTCAGTGAAATAAGAGTAGTTTAAACTAAGATCTGCACTTAGCTTCACTCTCAGGTCCTTTTCCCACTGTTCATCAGCTTTACTTCACTGCAGGCCTGGTTCATGATTGGGTCCAGCAGCAAATCTACACGCACAATTGTGCTACATGAGGTGACATTTATATGTGCATAACATTATGTTCAATGGGATTCAATGCTAATATTGCTCCTGTCTTCTGCCGGTTTGTGACGGAGAGTTGCAAGGGTGAGAAGCAAACAAAGGCATGTGATCCACTGACAAAGGATGGGCTCTATCCAGGAGCCCAGAACAGGCAGTCTTTTTACATGGTCCATGGTCAGTGGGCCTGCTGTTGCCAGTAAAGAAACTACAGTTTTGTGAACCTGATATCACTGCAAGCCCAATAGCCTGAAACAATCACATCTATTTAATAATTGCTGGTGCCTAACAAGACAACACTTCCATTCTTCTACAAAGGCAAAAAAAATACTTTTAATCACATTTATCAGTATCTCAGTTCAAAGGATCCCTCTTACTGTTGATAGTTGTTGAAACGTCCTTTGCCAATGACCTTAGAGTTATTATCAGGCTGGGCCTCACTCTGCTCATGTAATTTTTGCTGATACTCCAGTGAGTTGTGGATTGCCTTACAATCATCCTATCTTGTTCAGAGGAAGAGGATATTCTTAATCTTTGATAATGGGTGAGTGAATGGGTAGGTAGGATTGACTAATGCTCGCCTATTGCCTGAAATAGTTTGTATGCCAATAATTTTCCTATCATTGATAAATGCACTGACCTGAGAAGACAAGTGTATTTTATTCTCCTGCTCGGTATATTTACTGCACCAATAACTGGACCATCGCTTTCCCCCTCCACCTGATATCTGGTTGCTGAACACTACAGAGTGTTGTCTGTGAATGTGTGGTATTTTGCAATGTGATGCATTACGTAGCTTGTGGCACGGTCCTTGCCGTTTCTTCCTCCCCTGTTATCTGTTTGAAAATGTAATAGAAGTCTTAATGAGAAAATGTTATGTTTTCAGCCTTTGAAATTTTCTCTTTTAAAAAAAGGTTGAAGTGATTGTTTTGTAATTAATTGAACAACTGAGCAGAGGCCTTTAGCGAATGGAAATGTTCGCACGGTGTTAGTCTTTGTTCTGTTTCGCCAGTGCCATTTCCAACAGTGCCTCTTGCAAGCAGTGCAACAGTCAACAAGCACTGGCAAATGTCTTTCATTTCTTTGAAATCAATCAGTTTTTCTTTTGCACAAAAGTGCTGCACTGAACACTGCAGAAAGGCGAAGGGAAAAATGATCCAATGGCAACTGACTGAAACAGTGAATAAAACATCAGTTACTTCCCCAGGAATCAATCACACTGAGCAATTGATTAGAAGAAATCATTAACCAACCCTTCATTTCACATCTGAAGAGGGACCTTTAATCTTTTAAACGCATTGAGTTTCCCTTTGCTAACAATGTCTCAATATTGTGATTATATTGGTTGTTTGAGAAGTAAAACCCATTGTAATTATCACTCCCAGAGTTTTCTTACCATGATAAGAATTGTTATAATGAAAACAACAGGTTTGGTGACCTTTTTGTTAGTACAGACGGATTTCTGCTCAGTTAAACTGGCACCATCTCCATGTTGTAATATAGAACCTTTCACATTAGGAGGATGTCTTAAAGCATTTCAAAACATAGTGATTGTATAGTTTGTAGGCAATCGTGCTGCAAAATGTAAACGGTGCTTGGCAAACCTTTCAGCGTTTGTTTACAAGAACATGATACATGTCAGAATCTGTGCTAAAACGGATCATCACATCACTCTCCTCCTAACTGAATTATTTTTCATTGAAGACTGCAGCCTCCATTCCCTTTTTAAATATCTACGTATGCTTTAGGACAACAGGTTACTTGAAGTTAATTGAGGAAGAGCACAAATTAAGCAGTAAGCAAATTAAGGTGTCAAAGGCAATATATCATCAAAAAAAGGAATATTTGCAAGGCACTTTACAGCATGGAAATTGGCCTTTTGACTCAGTTGGTCTGTGCTGGTGTTTATAGACCACACTGGCCTCGTCTGCATCCCTCATACTCGTCCATCCTGCACCCTTCCTCCTCCCTCTTCTGCACCCTTCTGCTCACCTTTCCTCACCCCCTATTCCTCACCTCTCTGACCCCTTGTAATCTCCTCTCCTGCACCCGTACTCCTCGCCTCTCATGCACCCCTCTTCCTCATTACTCCTGCTCCCCCTACTCGCCTATCTTCCACTCCCTGCTCCTCGCCTCTTGTTGTTGCTGTTGTTGTCTAGCAGTAACATTGAGTGAGTGGATTCCCTTGCAGTGTGTACTCCACAGCACAGAGATGAGTGTCATTGCTATCCTTACTGACTGTAATACTGCTTTTCCATTGCCGTGCACAAATTGTCTAAGAAGGCACAGACACAACACTTGACAACCATTCCCTGTGAAGAACTTTAAGGTGTTTTGGTAATAAAGCTGCTATATCAAATTAAAGGATTACTGTTATATTTGGAAGCCACTTTTCCAGCCCTTTCCCAATCCCCACAGATAATTTGATAAGTTTCCACCCATCAAGAGCAGAGTAGGCAAGAACAGCTAGCTTCAGTAACATACTTGATTTGTGAACACAACAGGCATCTGGAATTCAGCTCAACAAAGCTTGGAACTAAAGGTCAACAATCAGTCAAATCTCCAGATAAAGAAAGCAACAGGAAAAGCCATTCAACTGAATGGAATTTATTCTGAATGGCATTATTTTCCTCAGGACACACTACTCTCGTGCTAGTTCAAATAGATGCAGCTGCAAAGAACCAAATTCAGCTAATGCAAGGGCTGAAACATCCCGTGATCATTCAAGCACATCTCGCATAGACCAGTTTGCACATTCAGCCTGTGCCTCTTCTGTTTCATTCCGTAACTTTCCTTCAAGAGTATACATTTGCCTCCAGGCAGACTGTGGTGTAATTCGCATAGGCTGCAAACAAATTGCGCTTCTAAGTTTTAATATGTTACCATGACCAGTCAACCGGACGAGATTAATGGGTTAAAGGTGCTTGTTCTGTACCTGGAGCTGTTGTGTGCACACACAAAAAAACTGTGGATCATATATAATAGAATCTGAGCTGTTACGTGGTTTCTCAATCTCACTCTTAGTGAAAGGATCAGTATCAAGAGAATTCAACAAGAGAAAGCTCAGCTTTATTGTTCAGCAAGTTATTTGAATGATTTATGTTTAGCATTCCATCATTTTGTTAATAATGGTCCGAGTCACTCGCTTCAGTCCCTTGGACTCTGAAGTAACTGTCAAAGGTATGTTCATCTTTTGCTTCATTAGATTCAGAGCACTCAATGTTTTCTTCTACTTTATAGAATAAGATACTCTTACAACAGGGCTCAAATCTGTTAAAGCTTTAAATCCTGGTTGTACTTGTGTTGACTTTTAGTGGCTGCTATTAGTGTCTTGCAAGGCTGGATGAAGCATCTTGGCAGTGTGATACTATTACTTCAATCGCATTATCTAAAGGCACTATGTCCAGATGAAAAAGTGTGTGACGAACCTCTTTGTTTCCAATTTGTTTGCAAATGTATACCAGAATGGTGTAAAAAACATCAAAGCAATGGATAGAGTGAGACATAACTCTATGGATAGGACACACACTGTTATAAAGTCATGCTACCACACTGAATTTAAACAGGACGCTTCCACCACAGCTAATCCATTAGAAATTAGAAAGGAAGGATTTTGTGTTTTTTTTGTTGATTCTAAGGTGATTTAACATTTTTAATTGGTTATTGTATTGGTTTTAATCTAAATGGAAGCCATAGGTCAGAATGCTCTCTGAAGAGCAATACAATTGAGTTAAATCATGAAAGGGACATTCGTGGGTGAGGGAAGTCAAATGAATGATGTGATTGTACTCCAGCAGCTGTTATCAGAACTCAATTTGGCCCTGATAAAATCATTTAAATATGCATGAAATTACTAAAACATGTCCTCAACATGGATATTTAATACTAATCTTTCCTTTTGATATAATGCCTTATCACCTTGGGATCTTCGAGTACCTTGGAATATACTCCCGAAGTGAAACATGCTATATAAATGTAAATTTGTATTGTATCACGTCTTCAAAACATCTCAACGATTTTGCAGTATTTTACCATGAAGAATAATGACCAAGTGACTGTATTTATATAATAATAATACTAATAATAATCTTTGCATTTCTTATAGCATCTTATTACCTCGTCGAGACTTCTCAAAGCGCTTTACAGAATATACTGTAAAGTGGAGTGACTGTATTTTGTGGGCAAAATGATTTATGTTAAACAGAACACATTAGTGCTTTACAGCTGCACAATGGAACTTGCACCACTTTCCAGTTCCTGAAACCTGTAAAATTCAAAAATAGTTTAAGTCTGAGGCCAGCCATAGCTAAAGAACAAACATTCTCAAGATCGATCAGTAGGTAATTTTGCATTGCCTCGATTGGACTTTACATTGTTTTGCACAACAAAGAAGTAGATCGTTAAAGAGATTAATGTACAGATTTTGTGTTAATCTAAACTGTGTGAAACTCGTTGTCTCTGTCTCTACTCCATCGCCTATTACAGAACATAGGTTCACTTCAATAGTGAGGAATCTTTTGAGCAAATTACCATCTAGGCATTCGGGTCCAAAGGATAAAATTCTCCTTGAAAATTAAAATTTCTCTAGAAAAATAAGGCTTAATTAGTTCAAGTGTACTGTAGTATAGTAAGTGAACAGTATTAAAATATAATTTCATTCCAGTTTTCTAATTATGGTATTACAATTATCTTTCATATCTCAAATCATATCCCATCACACCAGGGTTTAAGAGCTCTGAATGAATTGATTTATTGTATAATTTAATGTGAAAATTGAGGCTGGGCTTATTGATTCCTGCTACCCTGCTGATGAATGTAAGGCTCTATTTGTTACAGCACAGCTTCTTCTTTTTGACTGCAACAACAAAGCAAAGCTCGAATAGCTAAAGTAACATGAGAGTAAAAAGCCCAAGATATCTCCTGTAGAAAGTCAGTTCCAGTAAGAATACATCCTCAATGTGTGAAATCTGTTATGAATTATTGATCTGAAACAAGTTGAAAATAATTATTTGAACAGATTACGAAATACCTTCATGTGTGAAGTATGGGAAAGGTTATGCAGCATTTAATTATGCAGTGTTCCCATAAAANGACTCCCATTCTCCACTTCAGTGGCTGCAGCAGCAGGATGTGCAGTCTCCGAACTAGTGATGGGTTCAAACTCATTATAAACCAACGGTTCAAATTATATATTTTTTTACCTCTCTGGAGGTTTGTCAATAATATGAGATGCAAAGCTCAGTTCTTGTGCACTGTGTGATTTGCCAGTCTCTGTGACATTGCTGGGTGAACAAATTTCACACGCATATGTAGAATTACATGGAGCGTATAAACACAGAAACCATCTTTTCCACCCAAATGATCCGTGCTGGTGTTTATACGCCACCTGAGCCTCCACCCATCCTAATCTCCCACACCCTTATGTTTTACGTAATTGTACACAAATATTTGTTAAATTATTTAGGAGAAGATGTTCGAATCGCCTTTAATGTTTATTTGACCTGTGGTGAATTTTGACCCAATCTGAGGGGAGCTGTGCTGGGCCAATTCTTTTCTATTGGAAGAATAAATGGAAATATACTTGGCTTGCAATTGTTTTCCTTTATATAGGGGTTTTGGGAATGGATTGGTGTCAGGTGAATTGTGCTGAAGTTGGTTTTGTATTACTGTAACTAATAAAATGAGGGGACATTGGGTGAAAGAAACCACTTTTTTTTGGAGGTCTGACACATGGAAAACCATCAAGAGTATCCAAACCAGAATAAGTTCCCCAGGATGTATTCCACCTACACATGCAAATTCCCCTTCTGGAATGGAATATGCATTCTCTCCCTGAAGCAACACACCCTGCGTACCTAATTCCGAAGAGTATTTGCCGCAGATTAGCAAGATTGTAACCAGATTTATCGTTAGTATCCCAGAAAGTAGACTCAAACAGCTGAGAACGCTTGAAATTGGCAAGTTCAAGTCAGCCTTAGGTCAAGCCGTTGTGTCAAAGTCAAAGGGACTCGCATGCAGTTTGTCCAATAATTACTTGTTACTAATTGTTACAGGTATTAAACATACCATTTATTATTTTAACATTTCCTTCGTATGGAGACTGTCCAACATTTATGTCTGTAGGTGAATTGTTTGTACACGATCCTTCCCAGCCTGCCTTTGAATAATTTTTACTGTTCAATGTGGAGCAACAAAGGAAAAAATGAATGTATAAAAATGTGAAAAGCCAACATTACACTGGTTTGCAGAACAACCCTAAGCTTATTATTGGTATTTGAGTACAACGACAACTTGCATTTACATTGGTCTCTCATGCAGAGTAGCGTCCCAGAGCACTTGACATTTGCGGAACATGACACCGAACTGGGGGGAGATGACTGTAGACCATAATTGGTATTTGTAATGTTTTTTTAATTAGTTTAACATCAGTCAAATACTTGACCTTTCGAAACATATTACTGTTTTGCAAAGTAACCAGGTTAATGACTGAATGTTTTTATCATTACATTTGTGTTAAATAGAGCATACTGCTGATTGACTCTGGTTACAAACAGTTTCCAGTTTACCTGAGGACAGTATTCCAAGGGCATTGTTTCCACAACATTAACATTTCAAACATTTTCTTGCAATAACGAACTGAACTTCAATTAGTACTTCAACACTTAGCAAAAGGCGAGTGAGTATGGAACAAGAAAAGTCCATTTAGCCAATTCTATACTTTCAATTCTATTGACCATTTACAATCTGGCCAATCATAAATTTTATCCATCCTATTTAATCTCCTGAGGAAGATATCGTATTGACCTACAAATACACAGTCACTACACTTTAGAGAAAACATTTTAACGTGATAAGGCATTGTATCAAATTCAACGATTATTATTATTGGGAGCTGCCATATTTATTCAAATCTAAAGTGTGCTTTTTCATTAAAAATATCTCCAAAATCAGGATGCTTCATAGAAATGGAATAAAAAATGTTCTCCAAACAATTAAAACCTGTCTGGACCTTGGATTCAGAATGCCCTAGATTGGAAAAAATACAGCATATCCACTGTCCCAGCAGTTTAAGGAACTTTCATAAGTGGTATTTGATCATTTCTGCAGGTGCTTATCTCCTATAATCCTCCTCCAACCAAATATTGATTTGGCACTTCTTTAAATGAGTTAATTGACACAAAATTAAATGTTTTTATCTGGCAGTCTATTCCATATACTCACCATTCTGTGGGGAAAACAAATTCTTTTCCAATCTCAAATCTTCCTTGAGGCTTGTTGATACTGTATTACACTCATATTCTCTAGCTTTGCATTCAATGACTAAGTTAAATAGCCTGCATTACGCATTTCTCTCAACATTTTAAAGACGCAATACTTAATACTCTTTTCTCCAGTGAAAATTAATTCAGTTTTAGGAGACTATTTTAATAATCCTTAATAATCCTTGTATTTGATATAGCACTTTATCATGTCTTCGAGACAACATCAAAATTATATTTGTAAAGCGCCTTTCAAATCGGGAGGACACCACAAGGCGCTGAAGAGTCAGGGATCAGGACCCGAGCATGGGGGGCAGGGTTGGGATGAGGGAGGGTAGAGGGGGTAGGAGGGCGGTTGAAGGCACGGTCAAAAAGGAGGGTCTTGAGTCGTCCCTTGAAGGAGGCAAGAGAGGGAGCGAGGCGAAGGGATTGTGGGATGGCGTTCCAAAGAGTGGGGGCAGAGAGGCTGAAAGCCCGGCCACCGATGATAGGGTGGGTCGGGCGGGAAACCTGGAGCAGGCTGGAGCCTACTGAGCGAAGGTAGAAGACAGGCTGATAGGGGGTCAGCAGGTCAGAAATGTAGGAGGGGGCAAGGCTGTGGAAGGCCTTGAAAGTGAGGACGAGGATTTTGAATTCTATCCTCTGAGGGATGGGGAGCCAGTGGAGCTGGGCAAGGGTGGGTATGATGGGGTCAAGGTGCCTGGTGCAGGAGAGGGCACAAGCTGCAGAGTTCTGGATGATCTGCAGCTTGTGGAGGGAAGAATTGGGGAGGCCGACAAGGAGGGCGTTTCTGTAGTCGAGCCTTGAGGTGACAAATGCGTGTATGCTAGCTTGGGCGGACTGAGGGGTGAGACAGTGGCGGAGTCAGTACATATGTAGAGCTCCACAAGTTGAACTCTGAAACTCTGGTTAATTTTTTTTAATGTCATTACAGATTTCAGGAGTGCAACCGACTCTCGGAAAGCATTAAAAGCTTAAGGACAGACAGTTCAGTGGAGCAGCTAAGAACTTTTAAACATAATTAAAGTGAAAGTTGGTTGGAATCAACTGCAGTATAACCGTTTGATATCACAACTGATGGCATTGATCCAGTTCCAAATTGGAAATGCATTGATGTCCTGAAGCCTGCTTTACTTGGATCAAAGCTAAGCGTCCACTGTAATATAAACTGGGCACAAAAACGATTGCTCCATTTATATATAGAGCAATATTCAGTCCCAGTGGGGTGCTATGTTTGAACTGTTAGACCCAACCAGACATAATGTATTCAGGACTTAATCATTTGTGTGACATGTATTCATGCTGTCAGGTCTATTTATCATTTCCCTTAGGACACATGTGATAAAATCAGTCCTTTGGCAGCAGCTTCTTTACTGGACTTGCGACTGGTTATCTTAAAAAGTGGTCAGAGCAAGCAATGTAACTCTCAAATAAAGTCAAGAGATTGTGTCACTGGATTGTGTCAGTGATCTGAACCCTCGAATCTTTAATGTCCTGAGTCTTAGTGGTCAGAAAAGAGAGTCTTTGGAATTAATTGGTAACAAAAAGTAGTGGATCTAATGGAACATGAGAGAATGTTATTGCAAAAGGTGAGTCAGGAAAGATCTAGATATGATAGCTAATGAAGATAAAGCATCACCACTATTAAAAGGTGCACAAAGGCTCCATTCAAGCACAAGATATCCCTATTCATTAATGAACAAACACAGACAAATTAACAAATCAATGTTTGCATGCACAGTCACTGCACTTGACAGCAGTTACCTGGGAAGTACTTCGAAACATGACAATGCTATAGGTCTATATTAAATACAATATTATTAATTATTGTTTCTCACTGGAGAAAGATAATTAAGAAGAGAGCATGTTTTGGGATTCATAAAAATAATCAATAAAGTGAAAGATGAGAGTGAAGAACACGAAAATATGATTATAAATTAATGAAGCCTCAAAGTGAATTTAACTGAATCAGGAACTAAAGTCTAGAGGGAGTACTTTTACTCAAATTAATCCCAATGCTCTTTGACTTATGTTGTGGGGAAACAAATGAGTGGTTTGTTTAAGTTTAGAAACATAGAATGTTCCAGCATGGAAACAGGCCATTCGCACCAATTACTCCATGCGAGTGTTTATACTACTCATGAGCCTCCACTCTTCTTAATCCCCTCTCCTATTCCCCTATCCATTCCCTTCTTCCTCATGAACAGTATTACCAAACTGGTAACTTGGATCAGGCTAGGAGCTAATCTGGAGCTGCTCACCTTCAGGATAGTTCAGCACTGTCTGGGTATTGTGTGCTTGCTGGTCTTGACAGCACCAGTCTGTAGAGTCCTGTAGCTCAGTGGTTAGAGCACTCGACTAGCAAACGAGAGACCCGAGTTTGATTCCTGGCAGGGCGAAATGTTGGGCCAGCTTCCTTACTCCACACGCCTCTGTTTATCTAGCAATAAGTAGGAACCTGGCTGTTTGTTGATTGGCGGATTGCTTTCCCATTGATTTGTAATAATTCCTTCAAAAAAAATTGGTCAGTCAATCCACGACAGTTTGTGGGACACTGCTCGGTGCAATTGCTTGCCATGTTTCGCTCACAAAATATACAGTCAATTCACTTTACAGTATATCTGTGAAACACTTTGAGACGTCTCGCAGACATGATAAGGTGCTATAGCAAATGCAAGGATTATTATATATATTATCCAAGGTAACACTACACCAATGTACCAGAACTTGTGATACGTTCAACGGAAAGTGATCAAAAGTATTTGGGTGACGAAGATGGTGGATGAGCAGTGTGTAAACGAGAACATTCACAAGCACTTTTTACAACAGAATATGTCAGATGCACCAGAATTTGTGAGATGTAATGAGTAGCAAAACTGGTTGAAAGATGAATTGTGTCCCGCGGCTACAATCACTGTCACATTCAAGAGCAGCATGGAGCACAATGCGGGATGAAGGGAGGTAGGCAAGGACATACCCAAACTGTAATGTCATACAGCAGAACATTAATAGAAAAAGAATAAATCGGCTTGTGATGAAAGTAACATGGTGGATCCCATTTCTTTTGGATATTTTATGGGTCAGAGAAAATTAAACATAGAGCCAGGGTCAGTAATGTTTAACAGTGACTAATTATAATACATTGCGACCATTTTCAAGACAGACAGAAAAAAGCAGGCATGACAGAAATTACTGACAGTAAATACAACTTTATTTACTAAAATAAAATGTTACATGTTTTTCAGCCCTGCATGTCAGCTTTGTGTCTCTTGCGTTTTCTTGGGCTGAAAATCCATTCGATATTTGTGCAATAGCACCTTCAGCAGTGTGCAATTATAATGTGAAGTATTGCACTCTCTTCCCAGTGCCTGCCCTGGGCTCACCATCCCCCTGCCAGTGACCTCCTTGGGCACCCACCCCCAGTGCCCACCTTGGGCTCACCCTCACTCCCAGCGCCCGCTCAGGCTCACCCTCACTCTCAACGCCCGCTCAGGCTCACTCCCCTCAGTTGCCGCTCTCCATCTTCTGCCAATTGACTAAGAAACTTGGCAATTTCTGACTTGCAATGTGTCAAAATGCTTCTAAGGTTCAGCAGCAAATGCAAATATGCTGGATTGGATACAGTCTAATGAATAATGCAAATCAGTGAGATATGCACAGACCAGGTGCATAACAGTTTGGTGCTTTGTACATCTGTCTAATAACAGAGTCTGATTGGCAACTCCTTACTCAGGAATTCTGTTGGAATTCCCAACTATCCATGGGAACTCTGGATCGGAAATAAATCATGTCAGAACAAAGGTCGCACAGGACGGCATGGTATAATTCGAGTTGCTGGAAAAAATCTCTGCTTATATGACTCAGATTTCTTATTAGGAATTATTGCAAATTAAACCCCCAAACAGGATATGCAAATTATCCAACATAGATTGACATGGGGTCCATTGCATTAGCTAAAATCTGTGGTCGATGTTGATGTAATTTTATCAACTAAATTGGAGAAAAGGACATTTATTCGCCACTTGCTAATGTTTCCAATGTTTTTTTTTCATCGAGATTTGTTGTAATATTATAAAATAAGCCTGAATGTTATTTGGGTAACGGACACATCACATTTTAATTTTTTTGATGTTGTTTTTATTTCATTGCTTCTACAAGAGGACGGTGAAATTGAGTTTTTCCAATCTAAAAACTGCAGAATAATTCAGCGAAGCGCAATAGTTGTATACAATGGATGTATTTATTTCTTTGTTGCATGCAGTCGAAAGCTGCCTGATATCTCTACAGTCTCAATTGCCTCTGCAATAGTACTTCAGTTCAAGCTATGTGGGCACAATATCACTTCAATTCATGTAATGCAATCGTGGGAACCTGCCATCCGTCACTGTCTGCCACGTCATCCAATGCCAGTTAAAAAAAATTGCAGAAAATGAAATTAAATCCTACCTCATGTGACCTGTATATATTTTATAGGAAAACAAATTGGAATATGTTGCAAGAAGGTAATGTCTCAGGGATACAATGTCACTGATAGACTGTTCTGACATTATCTGAACTCCTCGGTGTGTTACTGCCTTGAAACACACTCTAGCCTATGTATTATCCACAACGAACAGTCTGCTTGTAACTTTCTGGAAATTAGTGGATTAGAACCAGAATTATTGCCACAATTGTATTCCTGTGTATGTACAAAGAGTGTGCATTAACTGACATCCGTTGTACGCACAAAGCACAATTTGAACATACAACATGAAATCCGTTGTAAGGTTTGTTGATGAAATTATAAATTTGGTTGCTAAATGGCTATAGCACTGGGATATGTTGTGTGCCATACACAAACCATTTACAGCGGAGAGAACCCATCTATCTTCCTGAATTTGGACTGGCCTAATTCCTTATATAAATGCAGTGGTGATAATGGAACTTTGTGTTTCTTTGTGTGTGTCTCTTGCTCTCTCTCTCTCTGCCTGTGCGTTCGATCTTTGTTTACCTTGTGCTGTCAATTCAATCCAGCTCAATTAAAATTGCGATCCTAGACATTTCTCACAGCTAAACTCATACTCACAGCTAAAGAAAAATCCCGATATCACAGCTTTGACATACACATTTGAGCCCTTTGAAAATTTATAATAATAATCCTTGCATTTGTGTGATGTGATATAGCGCCTCATCACATCTTTGAGAAGTCTCAAAGCGCTTCACAGATTATACTGTAAAGTGAATTGACTGTATTTTTTGTGACCGAAACAAAGCAGCCAATTGCGCAGAGCAGTGTCTCACAAACAGCCGTGGATAGAGTGACCAAATTATTATTATTATTTTATTTTTTTGAAGGGATTATTACCCCTGGAAAAGCGATCTGCCAATCAATTAACAACTGGTACCTGCTTACTGTTAGGTAAACAGAGGCATGTGGAGTAAGGAAACTTGCCTAACTTTTCGCACTGCTCAGGAATCAAATCCAGGTCCTCTCCCTCACAAGGCGAGAGCTCTAATGACTAATCCATAGGACTCCAACCTGGAGTATGGATACTTAATAATAATAATAATCCTTGCATTTGATATAGCGCTTTTCACGTCGGGAGGACGTCCCAAAGCGCTTCACAGAACACACTGTAAAGTGAATTGACTGTATATTTGTGGGCGAACGCGGCAGCCAATTGCGCACAGCAATGTCCCACAAACAGTCGTGGATTGAAAATGACCAATTTATTATTGTTTTGGGTTTTGGAGGGATTATTATTAGGCGTGTGGAGTAAGGAAACTTGCCCAAGGTTTCGCCCTGCCTTGGGCAAGTTACTTGGTGTTCCACTGCATGAATGCAGATATTCAGGGGAACCTAGTTCTAGCTCCCTTCAATATTACATTTACAGGACGGCTCATTGAGGACCTGCTCTAACCAGCAGTGTGGTAATGATGACCTAGACTCAAGAAACGCTACTGATGTCACTTCATGAAGAAAATATCATGAGGGCTTTCTGTACAGTCATGCTGACATCAGCAGCACCTTGACCAGCCGGAAGTCGGTCACTTTATTTATTACACCATCAATGAAGCCTTGTGCCAAGGTTTCCACATGCAGTGCATCTAGTTATAAAGCACTTATATTGTGAATTCAATTCTAACGGGGTTGAACTGTGGACCTCATTCATTGAGCATGCCAGCCAGCTTTTGCATTAAACTTCCAAATTATAATAATAATAATAATCCTTGCATTTGATATAGCACCTTTCACGTCCCAAAGTACTTCACAGAATATACTGTAAAGTGAATTGACTGTATATTTGTGGGCGAACGTGGCAGCCAATTGCGCACAGCAATGTCCCACAAACAGTCGTAGATTGAAAATGACCAATTTATTATTGTTTTTTGTTTTGGAAGGATTATTATTAGGCTCTGTGTGGAGTAAGGAAACTTGCCCAGGGTTATCAAGTCACTGCTGATGTCACTTGCTGTTTTACAGCATACAGAACTGGCTGTGTGCACACATTGTGAAACTATGCTTTGCCTCAGCGCGGATATTTTGTGGATCCAAAACACCACGTTATAAACCGGGCTCCACCATATTCTGTATCATGCACTATATGTAAACATACATGTACAGAGGAAATTCAAGGTGTTCTTAGTCATATCATTGGCAGCCAATCTTATTTTTTATTGGTGATTCTCAGTGTTCATTTAAATTCACCAAATATTCCAATGAATCAAGTTTTCGATCAGAAGAAGTGAATTGTTCCTGTACAAGAATTCCAATTTTTGATCAAAGTGTCCTCTGAAATGTAAACTTATATATGTCCATCTATATTTAAAATGTGCCGTTGTTTCTACAATTATATTACAGTGTAGGTTAAAAATGTCTAGTTCATTTTGACTCTCTTTTCTAAAGGTCATGCTGAACAATCTGGAGGCTTCTTTCTGACCCATAGTGTAAGTGCAATTGTTCGAGAAAGAAAAAAAAATAAAGCAAATTCTTTTATATGATTTTTTGTATCAGGCTCATGTTTGTACTTGCGGCATTTAATACCACACAGCTCACAACCCAGACTATTTAGAGCCCAGTACTTTCAGTCAACTGGGGGTTGAAGGAAGGAGGAAGCAGTCAGTTAGAGTAGCACGCTATGTTGCTGAGACATCTTGAGGCTGAAATCATTGTGGATCGGAACTGACAGATAATACAATAAACCCACTTGTTGTTTAGCACTGCTATGAGTTAACTGCTGAAGCAAACCTACAAAGCGATAATAATAATCCTTGCATTTGATACAGAGCTTTTCACGTCTTCTCGATGTCTCAAAGCGCTTCACAGAATATGCTGTAAAGTGAATTGACCGTATATTTGGGGGCAAAACGCAGCAGCCAATTGTGCACAGCAGTCGTGGATTGAAAATGACCAATTTATTATTGTTTTGTTTTGGAGGAATTATTATTAGGTGTGTGGAGTAAGGAAACTTGCCCAAGGTTTCGCCCTCTGCCTGGAATTGAACCCAGGTGTCTCACTTGCAAGGCGAGTGCTCTAACCACTGAGCTACAGGACTCTGATCAGTAGTAGATCAGAACTGATTATAATTGCAAATGTTCTATTGTTAGAGTGAATCAAAACAGCTATATGATTCATTACTTCATTATGTTTTTAAAAAGTTAAATTGCACTATTGGAAAATAGATGTGTTCTATATTTAACAAACATGGAAGTCGCTGGGAACGCTCAGCAGGTCAGCCAACACCTATGGAGAAAAGAAAGAGAGTCAACGTTTTGGGGCCACGACATTCGTCGTCGGAACTAGGGTATGTTGGGAGGGAGAGGCTTTTAAGGGCTAACAGAGAGGGGGGGAGGCAGGACAAGGAAGTCAAAGGAGAAAATGGGGTAAAGAAAATGGAATTCCTGTAAAGACTCCATTCCCTTTTCCCAGTTCTTCCACCTCCCCTGCACAGCCTCCTCTGACGATCCCACCTTTCACGCCAAAGCAGCTGAAATGTCTTCCTTTTTCTTTGACCAAGGATTCCCATCCACTGTGGTAGGCAGGACCCTTGACTGTGTCCACACTATTTCCTGCACCTCTGCCCTCACCCCTTCCCCTTCTTCCCAGAACCATGATAGGGACCCCTAGTCCTCACCTTCCATCCCACCAACCTCCAGCATGATCCAACCACTAAGCATATCTTTCCCTCCTCTCCCCTCTCAGGATTCCAAAGGGACTGTTTCTGCCGTGACTCCCTGGTTCATTCGTCCATCACCACCAATAGTTGCTCTTCTCCCCCCGGCACCTTCTCATGCCAGTGCAGGAGATGCAATACCTGTCCTTTCACCTCCTCCCATACCACTGTCCAAGGCCCCAAATACAGATTTCAAGTGAGACAGTGATTTACGTGTACTACCACCAATGTAGTTTACTGCATTCACTGCTCACGATGTGCTTTCCTCTACACTGGGGAGACGAAACGCAGATTGGGCGACCGTTTCGTTGAACTCCTCCGTTCTGTCTGTAAGCACAAACCCTGAGCTTCCGGTTTCATGTCACTTCAACTCTCCCTCCCACTCGCACTCTGACCTCTCCATCCATGGTCTCCTACACTGTTCCAATGAGCCACAGCGCAAGCTCGAGGAACAGCACCTCATTTATCTGCTCGGGACCTTACAGCCCTCTAGTCTCAATATTGATTTCAACAATTTCAGACCATAACCTTTCCCCCTCCCGCTCTTCTGTGACCAATACCACATCATCTGTGTCCCAGACACACCTTTTCTCTCTCTCTGGTCTGCCTATTTTGTTGCAATTTCCACCCCCCCTGTTTTGCATTATTCACACCTCTATTACCCTGTTTTGTTGCAATCCCCTCCTTTGTTTTGCATTGTTAACACCTCTTTAACCCACCATACCTATCCTCTACCCCATTTTCTCCTTTGTCTTCCTTGTTCTACCTCCCCCCTCTGTTCGCCCTTAAAAGCCTCTCCCTTCCAACATGCCCCAGTTCTGACAAAGGGTCATGGACCCAAAATGTTGACTCACTTCCCTTTCTCCATTGATGTTGCCTGATCTGCTGAGTGTTCCCAGCGACTTCTATTTTTGTTACAGATTTACAGCATCTGCAGTATTTTGTCTTTTGTTTGTAGTCTATATTTAGTTGCGGCATACAGAATTATTAGTCATTTCAGTACCAGACAGCAATTAATAGGATGATTCTTGTGAAAGAGCATTTTTCCCACTCGTGTGTGGGTTTGTGGGTTCTGGTCTGTCTCAAGTAACTTGCCCAAGTGCCCAAACAGTATATCTTTGTGGTGGTGGGGGCGGGGGTCAGTCACTAATGATAAGGAGTGGGAACCATAGGTTGATTTTCCTCTTCCTTGAACCAGTGGTGCTGCTGAAGCCAATTGTTACTCCAGGGACCTGTTTCTATCCTTTTTGTTGCTGTGAATGTTTCTCAGTTGATTCCTAATCTTCAGATCAAAGCGCTCTGTGTTCATTTGTTGAGGCAGATGAATTGTAAGACTTTTACCAGTCAATAGTAATGGGTAACTGGCACAGCTCCTGTACAAAGCTCTGCTCCTATGAGACTGTCTCATTTCTGGGGCATGGATTAGGGAGTCCTTGGAAAGGCAGAAAACCTTGCTCAGCATGCATCAGTGTGTTACTCTATTGGTTCCCACGGCACATTTACATTCCAGGACATACTATGGAGTTTAAAGAATATTATGGGGTTTAAAATATTTTCTGCAAAATCTTTCTTATGGGAAATCACATTATAAAAATGTAATGATCCGATTGCTATCTTTTAGATCCATATATCTGTTGTATTCTACACGGTAGAATCTTTACTTCAGTTATTAATTAAAGAGTGCTTGAGGTATTTACTGGTGATAGCAAACTTTTTGTTCAATGCTCATTATGCAATTTTACTACCATAGCTGCCCCTCAATGTCCTGCTGATGGCTTTGCCATCAACAGTACCCAGGAGTACTGGGGGGCCTGCCCAGCTCAGGAACAGATACCATGAGACCACCACAGAGGCTTGACTCTGTCAATATCTCATTGCCTGGTGTGTCATCTTGGAGTCAGCTCAGTCCTAAATAGTCCCTGCTTATTTTCCCTTCAAGGTGGATAGTCACGACACTGTAGGCTTGTTCTAATTCACTGTTCTACAGCTTGAGTTTGTTCACAAAGTGTTGGTGCACCATTCACGGCCCAAACCAACTTGACATGTGTTGGCCTTCACTATAAAATGACTTCAGGGTTGTTTGCAGAAAGGCAGGAAGTGATTTCAGCAGTGACTAAATGACCCAAAAGTCAGCCATGTTAGCTTCCAGTGCTAAAATGGCCAAGCTCTGATTGATCCAGTTCCACCACTGGTTATAATAATAAATAATAATAATCCTTACAATTAATATAGCGACTTTCACATTGGGATGACATTTCAAAGGGCTTCATAAGATTTACTGTAAAAGATAAGGTGTTATACAAATGTAATTTGTTGTTGTAGTAACAG
The DNA here is from genome assembly GCF_018977255.1 of Callorhinchus milii. NCBI lineage: Eukaryota > Metazoa > Chordata > Chondrichthyes > Chimaeriformes > Callorhinchidae > Callorhinchus > Callorhinchus milii. The sequence continues at coordinate 14,834,255 of NW_024704745.1, read as the reverse complement.
TATATTTTGAAGGTGAATGTGACAGCCATTTACACAGAGCAAAGTCCCACAAACATCCATGAAGTGAATGAGCAATTTTATCTTATTTTATAAGATTGTTGGCCAAGGCAATGAGAGAAAATTCCTTTTCTTTTTGAGTAGTTCCATGGGAACTTTCATGACTACTTAAATAGGCAAATGGGACTTCAGTTTAACATCTCTTCTGAAAGATGGAGATATAACATCTGAGAAACTCAGGTTAAGAGGCGGCTCGCTGGGATCATAGCAGGTGCCAGGAAATCCTTGCAAACCCAGTTCCAAACATCTCATTTCTGTATAAAATATACAAGTGTGTTGCTACCATCCTCCAGCCTAGAAACGCACATCCTCACCCATTGAGCAGTGGTTTCAGCAGCTGGAGCTCGTAGCCTCAGCAGCAGCTGCTGTTCTCTGTGCACACATTTGGGAATGGGAATGGATATAAGCAGTGAGAAAATAGTCTTTCTTTAAGTCATATTATATATAATGAGCACATTTTACACAGGAACTGTGAACCTCAGTCACAGTACAGATACTTACCCAGTGAACACAGATACCATGGGACCTAATTCAGTGACCACAAGAATACAAAGGTGCTGAGAAACATTTCTAGATGTTAAAGGACTCTGTACATGTAAGTAATGCCTAAAAAACAGTATCACTCAGTACTGGATGATAGTGTGGTTTATAGAAATCAGATTAAAAGGGAGGAGGGGGAATCTCTCCCGGTATGAATTTAAATGTTCACGAGCACATCGCATTGCATTCTTCAAGGTGAGTTCTTGTTGAGTGCTGGTGTGAGGGATTGATTAGAAAAAAATCTATTTCCGCTGTTCAACGGCTGGTAAGTAGAGGGCATCAATTTAAGATCATTGCCAAAAAACAGGGATAACTTAGGGGATTTTGTTTAACACACCGGGTTATTAGGACATGGGAATGCTCTATGGAAAATTGATGATTACAAGAGAATACACCCTAGCTTTTAAAAAGGAATCAAACAAATATTTGAAAAATAAGAATCTTAATAGTGTGCAGGGAACAGGCAGGGAGATGATCTCAATCAGTGGTGGCCAACCTTTATGATCAGCCAACAAAATAAATGTTCTTGATTGAATATTTCTTGATTTATGCCATCAACCAAGCAATAGTCAGTCAAGAAAAAACTGAAAACACACGATCGATCGATTGAACGCGGACTTACCTAGACTAATGCGAATGTAGTGGGGGGGAATGGGGAGGAGAGCGCTTCTTGACAGCACCGGGAGACTACCATGACCATCCCACAGTTTCGGGTAGCAGCACAGACTTAGAAGGTTGAATTATCTTTCCTTCAATTTACCTGGAATGTACAGTATGGGAACAGGCCATTCAGTTCCACTCGTCTGTGCCAGTGTTTATACTCCACATGAGTCGCCACCCACTCCTTACTCGCTCCCTCCCATACCCTTCTATTATTTTCTCCCTGATCTGTATATCTAGCCTCCTCTTAAATGCATCTATGCTATCTGATTCAAACATCGTTTTGGCCAGTGAGCTCCACAATCTCACTACCCTCTGAGTGTGGTGGTTCCCCCCCTAAGTTCTTTTTAATAAACACTTGTCACTATCTTATACTTTTATCCCCTGGTTACAGACTCCCCAGCAAGTAGGAACAGTCTATTTAGGCTAACCTCATCGAACCCTTTCATAATTTTGAATGCTTCGATCAACTTTGACCTTTCCTTTTGTTTTTTTCCTGTCATTTTTACTTCCCACGCAATTCAACATTTATAGAGCGCCTTTCGTATCAGGAGGACATCCCAAAGCTGGCACCTGAGCCGGAGCTTGGGAGCTGAGGTGGGTGGGTGAGGATATAACCACGTATTGAATGAGAAATAATAATAATAATATAATCCTTGCATTTGATATAGCGCTTTTCACGTTTCCTTGACATGACATTTCTAAAGTTGCAGCAGCTCATGAAACCCTTGTGTTCCACAAGGCATTGGTTAATCTCTATCAGTACATATATTAATAATTCTTGCATTTGATATCACGCCTTATCACGTCTTCCAGACGTCTCAAAGCACTTCACAGAAAATACTGTAAAGTGAATTGGTTGTATCTATTGTGGGCGAAACGCAGCAGCTAATTGCGCACAGTAGTGTCCCACAAACAATCATGGATTGAGTGACCGAATTATTTTTTTAAAAAGGGTTATTATTGTGTGGAGTCCTGTAGCTCAGTGGTTAGAGCATTCGTCTTGCACCGAGACACCTGGGTTCAATTCCAGGCAGAGGGCGAACCTTGGGCAAGTTTCCTTACTCCACACAGAGCCTAATAATAATCCCTCCAAAACAAAACAATAATAAATTGGTCATTTTCAATTCACGACTGTTTGTGGGATGCTGCTGTGCGCAATTGGCTGCCATGTTTTGGCCACAAATATATAGTCAATTCACTTTACAGCATATTTTGTGAAGCGCTTTGAGACGTCTAGAAGACGTGAAAAGCGCTATATCAAATGCAAGGATTATTATTATTATTACCCCTGGAAAAGTGATCCGCTAATCAAATAACAACCGGGTTCCTACTTACTGCTAGGTAAACAGAGGCATGTAGAATAAGGAAACTTGTCCAACATTTTATCTTCATCCTCCTCAATCCTATTCCTAACTAGAAATCCTAACCGCTTTTTGAACACGACAATGTCATCCTTTGTTCAGGATCGTTGTGGCATTTTAACTTTGTTTCTTTTGTATATTTTTAATTTTTGTCTTTAATGTGCATTTCAGTCCACCAGACTGCAGTTAAGAGCTTCTGTGTTTTTCTATTTTGACTTTCATTAGACCAGCTTGGCATACTCAGGATTTGTCCGTAAGCTAGTGTATGACTTTTTCTCACTAAAGCTATCCAGGCTGATGATTCTTACACTTGTTCTGTGACTGTAACCATGCATGGTTAATGGTATCAAACCTATTTGCAGAGCAACACGCTCAAAGTAGTCTTTTGGGTTTCAGATTATATATGTAGGAAGTATTGAACAAGAAAACATCATCCAGCTCATGCACTTGCTCCTGCTACACACTATTAAAGTTACCTTATCAGACTTCATCTTGGCATAGGAACACGATGTGGCCAGCTTTGCCTACAGATATACAGTCACTAGACTCTACAGTACAATCCCATGGAGTACTTTGATATGTTTGACAATGTGATAAATGCACTATATCAAATGCAAGGAATATGTGTTACTATGGCATGAACAACAACAACCACCATTTATATAGAGCCTGCCATGCGTGTAGCAACTCAAAGCACTTAACAGCGATGTGGCTTGATGCCGAGCCAGGAGGAGAGGGGAGGTGATCGAAGGCACTGTTGAAGAGGAAAGTTTTCAGGTGTGATTTGAAGACAGGCGTGGAGGGAGCAAGCGGAGGGGTTGATGCAGGTAGTTCCAAAGAACAAATGTCAAAGAGGCAAAATGCACAATTTTGGGTACCAAACATAAGAGGCTGACCTTTTTATCTAAAAACCTTACCTCCAATTCTTGCAGCTTCTGTTTTTATGCATTAGTTCTGGGAACAATCGCTTATAAATTGTAGCTAATAAAACTAAATTAATTAGAAGTTAAATTCAAATTCAGTTGGTAGAATGGAAAATGCATTAAAAAACTGCAAATAATAAGAAAGGTATTTTCTGTAAACTAAAAAGGATTTCATGTTTTATTCATTGCTGCTATATATGTAAGAGATAAATGATCTAATGAATGACATAATGTGAATAACAAAGAAGGAAAAAAACATGTTTTTTTGATACAGTGCCTGCCTTATGATGTTGAAATGGGTCTGTTTAGGAGGTGGTTACTTGTGCCAGGAAAGCGCTTCAAGCAGCCTTGAAGTGAACGACCATTTGATCTAGAGAAACAATAATATAATAACAATAATAATCCTTGCATTTGATAAAGAGCTTTTCAAGTCTTCTCACCGTCTCAAAGCGCTTCACAGAATATACTGTAAAGTGAATTGACTGTATATTTGTGGGCGAAACATGGCAGCCAATTGCGCACAGCAGTGTCCCACAAACAGTCGTGGATTGAAGTGACCAATTTATTATTTTTTTCTTGAGGGATTATTATCAGGCGTGTGGAGTAAGGAAACTTGCCCAAGGTTTCGCCCTACCGGTAATCAAACCCAGGTCTCTCGCTTGAGAGGCGAGTGCTCTAACCACTGAGCTATAGGAGTTTCTAATAATAATAATCATTGCAATCATATATTATCCCTTGTCACGTTGAAGTGTCTCAAAACACCTTACAAAGTTGTCTGTAAAGTGTAGTGACTGTGACGAAAAAACAAACCAATAAAATCAAAATGTCACAGGACTGACCATGTCTGCGTCACTCTGACCCATGTGAAGGGCGCTATGTAAATGCAAATTGTTGTGGTCTGCATTCTATACATTAATTGCAAATAAAAGTTAGCCCTGCGCACCAATGCTTGATATAGTTACCAGAGTTCGATTTGTTCACTTGCCAAAAAGGCAAGCGTAGAGGAAGACGTTGGCGAAAGTTTGCTTTTGAACTGTTCATAGTTTCTGTTAGAGTGAAGTCAGACTTTCCATAAAAAAGTCCATATCCTCTCCTGAAGGTAGCATACTTAAGTTTTTGTTTTTCTAAAGTATTTGCCAGAAGTCTCCTTGATGGGAAAGTCCATAGAATGCTAATGAACGAAGGTGCTTCACAGCCTGAAAACACCTGTAAATTATTCAATGTTTCTTGAGAGAGAGTGCGAGAGCAAGAACACATTCATTTCAGTCGCTGGAGCAAACTGTGGCAGTCATTTGTTTCCTTTCGGGACATTGTTCATTACTCAGTCCACTCAGAGGAAACCAGAGAAGTTAATTTTTGAACCAAGCAAAATCTTAACACAATTCCTGTGTACCTTTAAATTTTAAAGCATTGCTAATTGTAGAGTGTAAAGGCTGGGCTGGTATGGAACAGATAAGATACAACGGGGTCGGTAAGGTAAAACAGCTGTTGGCTACTTAAATGGCATCAGTCTCTTGCAGTGCAAGAAGGTTAGCAGTGCTATAACACAGTTGTTGCAGAGCTGAATAAAACAGAAGGCACTGAGCTCCCCAGGGTTCTCGTCCTCGTGCAACAAATTCAGATTTATTTCCCTGCCTGGCATTGTTGTCTCTGGTTTGCATTTTACGAGCTTGCAGGAAGTTATTTGTGCAAATTAGAATCCATGCATTCAGTGATGGAGAAATCCGTATCCTCAGCAATGTAACAGATGCTGAAATCTTGGTCTTTTTGTCTCTCAGAGCTTACCCAGGTGTTGTCTGATCCTGCCAGTTACAATAAAGCCTTTCAGTGTTCCAGTCCTGGCAGTCTAGAAGTGATTGAGAGGTCTGATGAGAGCAGCAGCAAGCAAACCAGCGGAACCGAGCATTCTGTCATGGCTGCAGGTAAGAAAGAGCAATACCTCACACACAAACATCTGCATGTTGCCTTTGTTCTCACTACAATGTGCCATGAGTATTTTTTCCATTGAACAGTCGTGTTTTGCAGGCTTGGCATTAAATCTGCAGACCAGTTATTTCCAGTGATTAGTTCTTGCTCTGTTAGGCTCTCTCAGCTGGTTGTTTTAAAATGGCCACTTCTGTAACAAGCAGCAGTTCAGAAACGGTGTAATAGTACTTGATTATGTGATGTTTAATACATAAATATAGGGATAAATAATTAACGTTTTGGAAGATAGGAACTGTTACAGTCTCTGCCTAATTAGTGGTGTGGAGACTTGTGTGTGGAATGGTTCGGGCATGCGGTTTGGTGCCATCTAGTGGGCACAGGTTTGTTTTTGTACAACACGTGGGGAGACAGAGGAGCAGTGGGGTTGTTAGTGCTTTGCGGACTGCTCTTTTCAAATGAATGTGCTGGGGTTACATGGTGGGCCTCCAGCACCAAACGGCACAATTCACAGAGGCTACCATCCTACTGCAGCACCAAATAATAGACGCCCTGGTGTCGATGTCCTCCGCACAAGAGGAGTGGAATTGAATTACTACATTGGAGCAGTTGGCTGTAATAGGGGTTCTGGGGCTGCAGTGTGCCAGCGCATTAACATTCTACATTGTATAATGAATGAGAAGATGTGGGCTATGCCACATGGAAAGTTTTCAGAGGGACAAGACGGGATGGGAAGGGGGGGCGGTAAACAGGACTTTGCGTGAACCATTCTCACAACAAGCGCTGTCCATTTGGCAAATAATGGCAGTGGAATCACAAAAGAATCTGGGACTAACTTGGTTTGACGCAGTACAGCGCTGAGGTCTCATAACTCCGAGTGATGTATACAAAGATTCCTTGAAGGAAATGTACTTTACGTTCCGAGGCACTTTTCTGTCGTCGAGGCACCTCTCACACCCCTGTTTCATCAGTGAGCACGTTTTCAGCCTTCATGCGTAAAACGTGATGTTTTACTGTCTTTCTCTCAGCTGGTTGACCTGCTGTGGATTTTCGGCATTCTCTTGTTTTGGTTCAGATCCCCACCATCTGCATTTTCCCTTTTATGTCGCAGTGTATGATTCATGTGGCAGCAGAAGGCACTTGATCAGTTCAGATCAGAAGCTATCCGTTTGAATTGCTGTGGCTGTGTGATCATTGAAAGTCAGAGCTGAGAGTGCCCCAAGTAATTAACATTGGGCAAGAAGTTTTATGTAACTACTGCCACAGAAATGATCACTCTTAATATGTCACAAAATTGTCTAAGAGGTGGCCAAATAGGGTTAAATGTTTCAAAAGCATTAAATTAATAATAATAATAATAATAACAATTGTTGCATTTGATATAGTGCCTTTCACGTCATTGAGACATCTAAAAATGCTTCACAGAATATATTGTAAAGCGGATAGATTGTGTATTTTGTGGGTGAAACCCGGCAGCCAATTGCGCACAGCAATGAACCACAAACAGCCATGGAGTAAGTGATCACTTTTACTGTGGGATTGTTGGCAGATAGGACCTTGGTTTAACATCTCATCTGAAGGATGGCACCTCCGACAATGCAACATCCCCCATGACTGCATTGGAGTATCTTAGACTATATGATTCCAAGTCCCAAGGTGGGGCTCGAACACACAACCTTCTGACGCAAAGCTGAGAGTTTTACCACTGTGGCAGGCTGACATATGTGTTATAATAATAATAATAGAAAGCTGTTAAAATAACATTGGAATTCCTAACATCAGCATTTTTTTTGTTCACATTTCATGTTTCCAGTTTCACTGCTATATGGGTCCAGACGTCCTTTCCCAGGACAACCACTGCTGGTGCCAGTCATGCTTGGCAGAGGGCCTTAGGTGCTGGGTCCGTGCATCTGTTCAGTTCTGTCACGCGAGATGAAATTCAGGAAACATTGTAAAAAGTTTGACAGGGTCTAAAAATAAAAGTATGGAAACATAAAGGTGTCATTATATACCGAGTTTATTAGATGTTTTAATCCCAGTGTCATGCCCTTTCTCCATACCTGCTAAAATTTCTTTAAAAAAATGCTTGCAAAGGGAGTTATAGTCCTGTAGTGTTTGTGACAGTGCACCTCAATCTACTGACCCATGTACAATAACTGTGGTACCCGAGCCTGCTGTAGATGAAAGCTGTGCACAGTGATGGCGTGAATATATGTGGTTCAGACACTCTGCTTTCAAATTGAACGACTAAGGCAATGCAATTAAAGGTTTGAAACAACAACTCGCACTTATATAACTCCCTATGCACGAGGTAGCATCTCAGAGCGCTTAACAGTGGTGGAGCCTGACTCTGAGTTGGGGGGGGTGGGGGGAAGGGGTGGAGGTGGCCGTAAGCACAGAGGTTTTCAAAAAGGGGAGAGAGGGGACAAGGTGGAGGGATTGAGGGAGAGTGATCCAGAGTTTCGGGCGTAGTGGCTGAAAGCTCGACCTCCAATGGTGGGGCGGAGGGTGCGAGGGACGAGCAGGAGGTCGGTGCCAGACGTCACCGAGCGGAGGCGCCGGGTGGTGGATCGAGGAGTGAGGTGATCGGTGAGGTAGGGAGGTGCCAGAAAGTGAAGGGATTTGAACGCAAGTGAGAGGATCTTGAAGTCGATCCATTCGGTGATGGGAAGGCAGTGGAGCCTGGCCAGAACTGATGAATTGTTGGTACGGAGTTTGCTCCGGGTAAGATGCCTAGATTGCGCACAACTGCATATATTATGGGGCCGAAATAAGCAGGTGTAATTCTCAGCAAATTTAAACAGCCATCACAAATGTAATCCCAAGATCACAGGGAGGTTCAGATGGAGAAAACCCTTCGACACATCTGATCTCATCCTTCCAGAGTCCTCAGTCTCCTATTCCCCCATCAGAGCATCAAGTTGTTTTTTTTAATGAATTCAGTATCCTGGCCTCAACCAACCCTCTCTAGTCATATGAAGACTATGTACATTTTAGTTTCTATTCCAATGTTTTATTCTTACTTGACTGCTTTGTTCCATTCAAGCTCAGAAGGAAACATCAAAAACAAATGGCAAACCCAGAAAAAACATTGTGGAGAAATGGGCACTTACTGTTAAATCAATATACATCTGGCTCAGTTGGTAACATTCTCATATCTGAATAAGGAGGTTGGGAGTTCAAGCCCCAAGTCAGGTCTTCCAACTCAACAGTCCAGGATGAGTTGCTGTGGGAGCACTGCATTATCAGAGTTACTATTTTTCATCTAAGACATTAAATCAAGGTCCTGTCTGCCGCATCAGTTGAATAGGATCCAGTGGCACAATTTGGTCACTCACTTCATTGCTGTTTGTGGGACATTACTGTGCGCAAAAATTGTTCGACTACAAAATACACAGTCACTAAGTTTTTACAGTAAATCCTATGAAGCATTTTGACATCCTTCCAACATAAAAGGCGGAACATCAAAGCAAGGATTATTATTATTATGATCTGTCGATTCACAGACTGAAATATCTGTCCAGTTTGTCTCATGGCTTTCAAATATTCATTGCATATGTATGTGGTGCTGAGCTTCACTTGCGAGGTGAAGGAGGTGGGAATTTCTATGCATTTGTAATTCCAGGCCATTAGATGCTTGAAATTCAAACATTTCTGGCCCATGAGACTATCTTGTCTCAAGATTTAAGATGGCACCGAATTGTAGAATATTTTTACATCCAGTCTTAATTGAAAGTCAAGTTTTACGTAGTTCTAGAAAGGAAAAAAAAACAGTTTCTGAATTAAGATTGAAGTAAGAATTTTCCACAATTCTGAGACCTCTTAAATCTTAAGAGAAAATGGTCTTACAGGCTAAGACTAGGAAGATGTTCAGGCCATAAATGTCCAAATTTGCATTTGAAAACCAATGGGGAACAATTATCAATGTATGTGATCGAAACTCTGCCATTCTTAAACTATTAGTTTACTTCCTGAGGAAAACCTTTGTTTTTGATTTGTAAAGCAGACAGAACTTGGGGAAAAAAACAATTTGTGGAATGGCCTCAAATATTCCTGCATGAGTGAATTGTTGTTAGTCGTTTACTTTTACCATCTCTACTACCCAAATGTTAGTAGCGGAACTGGCAAAAAGGCCGGGAGCAAAGTCGCTTGATATAAACTGTTGCGAACACCACCCAGCTTCAACAACACAACAACAACTTTCTTTATTTGCCGTCCTTCACGTGGGGTAGTGACCCGGAAATCTTCATATCCTCTGCACCATCTGCCCCACCATTAACATGGGGATCGAACCTGACAGCTACAAATCAGGCTCCGAATCCAGCAGCAAAATGGCACAGCCTAGCCTTTTTAAAACATGTTGTATTTAATCATTTACTCACAGCCAAACTTTTGCAAAAGGACTGTTCAGTGATAGAGCAGATCCCCAAGAGTGATTAAAAAGTCAAAATTCTCGAGCTTGCTATGACAATTCATTATTCCCTTCAAATATGCAGATGTTTCATAGTTCCATTGATTTTGTTATACAACTTGTGCATTGGCTTCCTAACTATAATAACTCTTAAGAGAGAGGTAGATAATTATTTGGGGAGGACGAGATTGCAGGGCTATGGGGAGAGAGCGGGGGAATGGAATTGATTTGGGTAGCTCTTTTCAAAGAGCTGGCACAGACACGATGGGCCGAATGGCCTCCTTCTGTGCTGTACAATTCTATGATAATTCTCAATTCTCAGAACATACAGCAGATTCAGAGCAGCTTCACGGCAAACCAAACTCTTGAGTAGAAACAGAGTCAGAATGTCTGGTGTAATAACCCGTAAAGGCAGCCCTTCAAACAGCAGATATTCATGGTAATTTAATAATAATAATAATCCTTGCATTTGATATAGCGCTTTTCACGTCGGGAGGATGTCCCAAAGCGCTTCACAGAACACACTGTAAAGTGAATTGACTGTATATTTGTGGGCGAACGCGGCAGCCAATTGCACACAGCAATGTCCCACAAACAGTCGTAGATTGAAAATGACCAATTTATTATTGCTTTTGTTTTTTNGGAGGGATTATTATTAGGCTCTGTGTGGAGTAAGGAAACTTGCCCAAGGTTTCGCCCTGACCTGGAATTGAACTCAGGTCTCTCGCTTGCAAAGCGAGTGCTCTAACCACTGAGCTACAGGACTCCACAATTTATTGAGGTGTGCTTGATCCTGATGTGATGTGAAGACAAGATACTTAATAAACTGTTGCAAGTCATTTTTCCCGTGAATTACAAATCTTTTTTGTTTGTTTTTCTTTGTAAGATGCATCTCCAAGGATCCATGTTGCAAAAAGAGAGCAATAGGCACGATAAGAGGAAAAATACCAGGAAAGTAATCTGACCGCTCTTACAGAATAGAGATTGAAAAATGTGGAGATGCACAGATGTCTGATTTTCAGGAGAAAAAAAATTAAGCGAGATAATATTCCAGCGATTTGTAAATCTGAGAATTCTCAAAAAAAACACGATTATTAAGTGTTGCAAAAAAACCACATTTGACTACTAGAAACAGACAGGTGTCGGGGGAATGGTGCATTCATTGTTTCCTCGTAGCTGTGCTGAAATGAGTCGAGGGATCTCTGCTCTCCTCACCATTTCTCACCAAGCTCAATTACAGTTAATTCTGGGAAGCCTCCTCCATCAAAATCCCCCAATGCCAGGAAAACACACAATTTATGCCTGGTGCTGAGATAGATTCCCATCACTTTCGCTGGTTTACTCACTGCATTTTAAAATGACTGCATTGAAACAACATATCAAAACATTTACCCAAAAAGTATAATCAGCGCATTTAAAATATCTAGCAATATATTTTGGCTTAACTGGTATTCATTTATATTCAGAGCTGTCCCACTCCTAGAAGCTGTGTGTGCTTTTTATTAACGTAATCCAATTGTCCTTTTTGAATTCAATTAAATAAACTGAGGACAATACAGCATCACATTTCAGAAGAAAGAGCAACTCAATCTCAACCAAATACTAATTAGAAGCCAAATACTAACCGATTTGTCACAGCCATTTAAAGAAGATAATTTTGTTTAATTGATAGTTTTATGAAAAAATGGCCATTCATTTGGTTCGTTCTCCTTGCTCTGGATCAGAAGACCATGGAATCAAACACCACAGCAGGACCTGGGTGTGTAATGAGGCTTAGTCCAGTGCGTACTGAGAGAATATTACACTATTAGAGGCACATTCATTTATGATAATTCTTGCATTTGATACCTATACCAGTGTTAGAGAAATAAACTACGAGTAACAATTAGGCAAGCTAGAGCTCTTCAGCCTTGAAAAGAGATGTCTCAGAAGCGACCTTGTAAAGGTATATCAAATTTTAAATGGGATTGAAGAAGTAAACCCAGAACAATACTTTCAGATGCACCAAGACAGTAGAACAAGAGCACATACGTAGGTTTAGAGTTGCAAAGGATAAGTTCAGGATAGACATCAATAAATATTTCTTCACCCAGAGATATAACAGGTTAACATACACAATAGGGTGGTTGAGACCAGAATCGTGGTCTAATTTAAAAAAGAGAGCTTGATGGAAAGACTGCAGAGTGGGTATTCTAAAATGATGAGCTCAGACTTTCAGAAGGGCTTTCTTCACCTGGACAAACTTATGATACTTTGAAGTTGTGATCTTATAAATCAAATGACTTCCAATATTCGTAAAGTGAAAGATGCAACTAATGCAATGAAGCTGCTTTATGGATCTGGTAGATTGGACCCCAGTGGTACAATTTATCATTATTGATCAGCTGAATGAGCGAAACACTCAATGAATAGATAAATATCAATAAATAGATTATGAAGGCTTCACTCTGTCACCTTAACAGCAGTAGGGCATTCCTGCAATTACAGCCAAGCTGCTCTGTGATTATTGCATTCAGTTAAAGGTTTAAACCACTGTTGAATCAAGTTGTCGAGAAAAGATTAATTGAGCTGCACATCGGCTGAGAACATCTTTTTGGTGTTCCCGAGCTCCTCAGAGATCACAGGACATGGATTTCCGTGTATGTTGTGATTAGAACCCATTCAGGTGGACCCTGGAAGCATTGCAGATCACTTGCGCAGAAAAAGTTACTAGGAGCCTCCTTTATCATGACTCTATAATGTATTGCACAAACTGACCTGTGAGAGAATAGTTTTGTAGGGAAGAAACGTGTTGCTCTGAGGTAGTTTTTCAGTTCTATAAGAGTGAAGTTAGTGCCTTGAGGACCTTGTGGATGGCCACAATGTTCAGCGATAGAGAGCAACTCGTTCTGGCAGCACCACACTGAAAAAGAGACTAGTTCCTTCTACAGCAGTCAGATAAATTGCTTTGCTATTTAAGCAAGAAACAGGGTAAAATCTAATTGCTGCATAGTGCAGTTTACCAACTACTGTAAGCTAGGGAAATGTGTAATCAATAAAGATGATTTCCTGTGAAATGCTTTGAGACATCTCAATGGCATGATATTGCTCTGTATCAAATGCAAGGATTATTATTATTATTTGATTATATTATTTACAAGTGATAACAATTACTGGTTCAATCGTGGTGTGAATACAGAGAAAATACTACAATAATAGTACAGCGTTCAATGCCTCTGAATGTATGTTTGAGCAATAAGATATGAAACCAAATGGATTTTTATATGCACAACAGATGCAGAATATTTTTTGTCTTCCAACAATCTATTAAGCTTAATTTTATTCAATAATAAGAAGAATCCTTGAATTTGATATAGCGCTTGTCACGTCTTCTAGATGTCGCAAAACGCTTCACAGAATATTCTGTAAAGTGAATTGATTGTATGTTTGTGGGTGAATCGCGGCAGACAGTTGCGCACAGTAATGTTGCACAAACAGTCATGAGCAAATTGAGTGACCAAATTATTATTAATTGTCATTATTTTTTTTGAGGGAATATTATCTCCGGAAAAATGATCCGCCAATTGACTAACAACCGGGTTCCTACTTATTGCTAGGTAAACTTCCTCTTACAGAGCTCAGTAATCCCATTTTCCATCATGTGGTAAGATTCCAGTTTTATTACGATGAAGCATTGTCATGAACATTAGACAACCATTACATTTGTTATGTAATATATATTTTCACCTACAAAATATACAGTCAATTCACTTTACAATATATTCTATGAAGCGCTTTGAGACGTCTGGAAGACATGATAAGGCACTATATAAAATGCAAGGATTATTATTACTATACTTAAGCAAAAACTCAGTCAGACACAGAACATCAAGTCCAACGTCTCAACAGGGCAGCACCACATACACAACTGTTTGTGAGATACTGCTGTGTGCAATTGGCTGCCACGTTTCGCCCACAAAGTACACAGTCACTACACTTTACAGAGTATTCTGTGAAACAGCTTGAGATGTCTCAAAGATGTGATAAGGCGCTATATCAAATGCAAGGATTATTATTTGCTCTGGCATTTATTTATCTTTCTGCTCTGCATACTGCTCTCTCCCATCCATTGGGTGTTACCTGGTGCCACACAGCATCAAGGTGATGAGAAGTCATTCTCTTTTCAAAAACAGCATCAGACTTCTCTGTGATGCGCCTGCAATTGAATAATCCCCTGACTTTCATGAGTCACATGTAAATAATAGCCACTTGTTTTGGTGGTAGAAGCTAACCAGCACCCATGGAAATTGAACCAAGTCATATGAAAAAGGTGTCGGATACTATTAGGCGGTGGGGAGGAGGGGGAGGGAGAATATTTGAGAGGATAAATTGACAGAGAAATAAATACCATGGGATAGATAGGCAGCAAGCTACCTTCTACAATACAAACTGGCTTCCTCTGAATAGCTGTGTCGATGGCTTTTGTGGTAGTAATGGTAACAGAGTGCTTGACATAGCAGCACGTACGGAACATCATTTTTGTATTTGCCCCAGACTCAAATGCAATTGTCCCAGCTCAAACATCAGTTGCATTCTTGAGTCTGAGGGAAGATTTGACTTATACTTCTCTTACCTAAAGTATTTTTTTTACAACAGATGGTTTGGAAAGCATAGTCATAGACCCCAGTCAGATCAGCATGTCTGTGACTGACACAGCAGCGTGGACCACTGCAATGAGCAACCTGGGAATAGCTCCAGTGAGACTTGCTGGGCAACCATTGGTATCAGGTGAGCATTGTAAAAGTAGCTGTGAGATCTGAGATGCATTGTTCGGCACTTGATAAGTATGCAGTCCACATACCACATCTCCTTCAATGCTGGAAAAGACCTTTCAGTTTATACTTCGTGCATCATACAATTTTATACGATTAGTTATAGAAACAATCCTTGTAGGCTGAAGAGGCTTTGTAAAACTCCTGTGGAAGATTAATTATTTTGCAGTATGCACAGAGTAATACAAGGTACAAAGCAAGGGTTTGTGAAAATTAACCATCGAATGGCTGCGACTGTACAACTTGTGCGGAGGCACATTGATCATTAGATTCTGTCAGATTCTGTCCAAAAGACTCCTTTTTATTGATAAGAATTCTTGCATTTGATAAAGCATTGTATCACATTGTTAAAACATCTCAAAGCACTTCACTGTGCAGTGTTGTGACTATGTATTAGTAACTTTTGTAACTCACTGTTGTGTAACTTGTATTTTGGTTATGTGATTAATGTTTAATTTTCTGTGTTGCTTTTATGGAAACTAATTACACAGATTGAGACCTTACACAGATTGAGACCTGTTTGGTTCACAGACTAATTGGTGTAGATGCCTTCAGGACCTGTAGTACTCCAATGCCACCAAAAGCTTCCAGGTGCTGTGTGACACCTAGCATAAATCAATGCTGCCTGTAAGCACACCACTCACTGTACAAGTGCGTCCAACTGTATTTTAAACGCAACCCAGTTAGACTCAGCAACCAATTAACTCTTCTTTTAGAAATTAAAGTAAATGAAAGCTTTGAAGTTTTTCCAATGATATTTTGATTCAATTTAATTTTCTTTTTAATTTCTCATATTGGCGTTTTTCAAAATACTCGTATAGTTTTATGTCTATGGATTGTGTTTTCCCGTTTCCAACGTTCATCATTCTCCCAGTTCGGGTCGGACTGAATTGTGGCTACATCTGTCTCTTATGAAATGATGTCAGCAGAATGCATTGCCAGGAACAGCTTGAGTTGTTTTGGTGCTGCACATATGTTTGATTTCTGTCTGATTCCTGTGTAATAGCATTACCGCATCAAATATAACCACATGCACTAGGTTATAAATTAGATTGAGAGTATTTTAAAAGTATAATTCATTGTTTTGGGAGGGGTGGGGGTTATAATTAAAAAGTAGCTGATTTCTTGAATTAGCCATTTCCATTAAACGATCAACTATTCTGCCTCAGCTGCGCTAGGGGACAACTTGTTAATGCTTGAACTGAAATGGGAAGTGTCACTTAACAAAAAAATGCTCAGATTTCCTGTTGAAATGTAGAGCGTTCATCATTGATTTTTTATGAGAAACTGGATCCACCCTGATTTGAAAGGATGAAGAGATGAGTTCCAATGCGTGCAATAATTTCTGGATTCGTTTCATATCGCAGGGTTACTTTTTCTGAATAATACTTCCAGTGGAGGAAACCTATCTTTCCAAATATTAATTTGGTGTACAAAGTGAATGTGATATGGCTGCTGCAGTTTTCTGTGACTCAACACATTTTTTACTTCTCCATTGGGTTATTTCCAACAGATCAACTTCAAGATCCTTACACTTGTGTTCAAATTCCTTCACTCTTTGGCACCTCCCTACCTCTCCGACTTCCTCACTCCCCAATCCACCACCCAGCGCCTCCGCTCGACTGATACCGGCCTCCTGCTCATCCCTCGCACCCTCCACCCCACAATCGGAGGTCGCGCTTTCAACCCGTACACCCCGAAACTCTGGAACACTCTCCCTCAATCTCTCCACTTTGCCCCCTCTCTCCCCTTTTTCAAGTTTCGCCTGAAAACCTTCCTTATGAAAAGAGTTAGTGAGAGGGCAAAATAATCGTTAAAAAAATAGGGATTTGATGGAGTTAAAACCAAAGCTGGTTTTAAAACCATAAAGATCTTAGGAGGAAGGGAAATCCAAAGGTGTTAAGGACTTCCCCAGTTTAAAGGGTCTGAGAAGGAATGAACCGTATGGGGATCTGTGAAAATGCACCAGGACTTAGTGGCTTTAGGAGTGTTGGAGCAAAACCAAATGTTTCACCCCTGTGTAGATGGTAAACGCCTGATCTTGTGAAAATATCAAGAGCAGATACAGCTTGAAGGTCAATTTCATCCAGATTGGCCAGGGCTCACTTGAAAAACGTCTCGATACTGTAATGAAAGGACAGTCGGATGGGTATTCTGGATGAAGTTTCTTCATCCCAACCTCTCCTGCGATCACATGCGAAATCCAAAGAGGAGAACCCTTATGCAGTTATCAATGTCCTCCACAGTATCCAAATCAGGAACAGTTCTGAGTGTGGTCTGTGCTGATAAAACCCTTGCCAATGTTTGAAATTAAGCCCTTCTGCACATTTAAATTCTCTGGCTTTTTGTACTTCAATGAAAAATTTCAAAGACGTGATATTCATGTAGCATGAGAAAGGGAAAACGCAAGAGTTCCAGCTAAATATGTTGGCATCCATTTGCAAGAAATCTGTTTATAAATTAACCTCATGTAAGCAAAGCGATTCCAACACTCAAGCCAAATCTAGCACTGCTACAATGCTTTATTTCATAGATTATAATTTTGCTGAATTAGGGGGTGGAAATGTCCACCTAGCTAAAAGCCCTGTAATATGTTCACATCTGATATAGTGCTGTTAGCATTATACAATAAAAAAGGCAAATATACAGCTCTCCACTGGCTTAGTTAATAAGTTCACTACTAGGTGCGAAATTCACAAACGTCAGTCAGGAAGGGACAGTTTCATTTTAACTGATTTTAGCCTGGGTGGCAGTAGGGGCGAGACATTTAGTCTCAGTTGGAATGGAATAAAAGTCCCCAACATAAGTTAATGGCTTTAGGAGAGAACATGCGCAAGTAGATTGACAGACCAAGAATAAGAATTAAGGCCACAATAAAATGAAATATTAATCTGTGTTTGCAAGGCAGTATGTTTCTGCAAAATAGAAACTGGGGGAAATAATTACATTATTTTTATTTATAGCTTGAGCATTGTTTGTTGCTAAGAATGCCTGACGTAGCTAATAAATAATGTACAATGTTTGAAGTTATACTATCAAGACTATCCTTGTGTCTCTAGATCCCATCTGTGTGCCAGGCTTTGATCACGGCCTAGGAATAATGACTGGAATGACGACAGTAAACCCTATGATGACTGGAATAGGCTTGTTGCCCCCACCAGTTCCCCCGGAAATGCCAGTCATGAAAGAAATTATTCACTGCAAAGCCTGCACACTCTTTCCACCAAACCCAAGTAAGTCTTGAAAGTCATGAGTAAATCTACAAGTTCTGGTTTCTGTGAAGAGGAAGGGAAATCTCAAGAAATAGTATATTCTGAACAGTTTATGGGTTGTTCCATTCAACTTCCATTTGTTCCTTAATGGTAAGAACAGACTGGAGTGACTTTATTCCAAAGGCACATAAGATCACTGTTAATGTGGGATCTGATTGTCAGTAGCCCGATAACATTTGCTTCACATGCCTCACGTATACACTGGACCATGTTTTGTTGGTTACTGTCTGAAGTATTTTACTTGTACGTGCTTAGCTTGGGAACAATTGACACAAGTGCAAGAGTGAATTACTGCAAAGAGTTTTTTTGTTGCAACTATTGGCTTGTTCTTTGAGGGAATTGGCTGAAATGAGAACAAATAAAGGTATAAAGGCAAAGGCCTTTCAATCCATCAAACTTGCTGCTTCCATCATGTATCCTGTTTAACCAATTTATTTAAGGTTTTCATTTTAAGGCTTCCTATCCTGTTCCCTCATACTGTTCGCATGAACAAGCTGGAAGATATTGGGATGCTTGGTCAAATTCTGGATCTCTTCTAGGATGAAAGCTCCAGCTCCAAGATCTATGCAGAAACCAATAGGTGAAGGGAGGGGAACCAAACCTATTCCTTTTGAGGTATCAATGGCCATTATCACCCACCCCATTCAATGTCTTCATTCAAGAATGACAAAGGGAACTTCTAAAGGAATTCCAGCGCGTCGTTTAGCTGACAAAGTTCTGTTGGAGGACTCATCTGGGGATCTGGTGTGCTCCACCAACCACCTTGAACAATGATTCCATACTTTTAGTCTTACATTTGATTCTTGCCGTTAAATCCTTGATTCTATTATGATGGACTTGAAGTAACAATCAAAATAAATTCAAGGGCAGATATTAAGAGGGATGTTTTTGATGCGTGAGATTTTCAGCTCTTTGTGAAAGCAAAAAGGAACGTCAGCCACTCTTGCTCTGTGAAAGAGTTCATCATACATTCCTCACAGATGTTGGCTAAAATTGTATATTTAGACATTATATATTTTCATCTGTAACTTCTTGGATTCAGAGGTGCACAATTTTCTGAAATTCTGACATTATTCGCTTAGCAATATTCTAAGACTTTTGAAATAGGTGGTCTATTACAATATCACATTGCACCCACGTGTGATATGTACAGCATTGTGTAAATAGCCGCTAGGTTAGTCTGATTTGTTTTCCTTGCCAATTTTTTCCCAGCAATTTCCTCCTGTCCAGCCTTTTTCTGAAGCGCTATAGCTCCACAGGTTTCAGTCTCTAGTATCTTATTCAGGAAGCTATTATCTATGTGGGAGCTTTGACAATAAGTACCAGAAGGTTATTCCATCATAAGAATGGGAACTGACACACAAGCAGTAGCTTATTCTCATACATAAACATCCTGCAGAGGTTGCAAGAAACCAGGTAGGAGCGGGAATACCGGCTGATTTCTCTCTTCCTAATCCAGTGTCCTCACAATCACCCCACTGACTGCAGCTAAGTCAACAACACAAGCTGAAAATTGAAGCTAGAAACGTCCTGATTTGTAAGTCTTAGCTACTCACTGCACAAACTCAATGAGCTAACAGAGAGAAGATTGTTAGATTTAGTCATCCTTTTGATAAGCACTGAGGAGAGAGAAATAGGAAATAAAATGGAAAATTTCCTAAAGTGTATCTCAGGGCATCAATTCCAGTTGATATTATCTAAATAATAAGAGGAGACAAAACAGAAGTTGTTATTTATTATATTGGGTTGGTTAAACCTGCCAATACTTGATACAGTTTTGTAGATAATGGAATGTGCAAGGCATTGCTCACAGAGCCGTGTTAAGTTTTCTTCTTTTGAGCAAGATTGTAGTTCTGAATGAAATACTCTTGCAGTTTTGGGACGGATCAGATTTAACATGTATTTTATTGCATCTCTAGATCTTCCTCCGCCAGCCACAAGAGATCGACCTCCTGGATGTAAAACAGTCTTCGTCGGAGGTTTACCAGAAAATGCTGCAGAAGAAATTATCAGAGAAGTGTTCGAGCAATGTGGGGATATTACAGCTATTCGCAAGAGCAAAAAGAACTTCTGCCACATCCGTTTTGCTGAAGAGTTCATGGTGGATAAGGCTATCTACCTCTCAGGTCTCTGTCTGGGATTTTACCTTGACCTCTGCTCACTCATACTTTGCACATATTGGAGCACAAAATGCGACATTGCTGATGTCATTATCAAATTGTCAGAAAATTCTGCCCCTGTAAACGTCTCTGTTGATATCTGAGCACTCCCCCCACCCCAAATGCATGTGTGATATGGTAGGGCTTGAGTTGCCCGCCACTGAATCTACTACCTCAATGACTACGCCATTTCTGGGCAAGAATTCCTCAGATACAATCAGAAACTTCATGGCTGTTTATGGAATATTACTGTGTGCAAATTGGCTGCTGTGTTTGCTTACAAAATACAGGCACTGCATTTCACAGAAACCTCAGTGAAGTGCTTTTTAATATTTTGCTGCTACAAGCGCTATATCAAATGCAACGATTATTATTATTTTCATTGACAAAATCCTCAGATACCAGCTCAGTGTTTAAAGTTAGCTTTCAAGTAAGAAGTTGGGGAAAAAAGAAATGGTAACATCACTAATCATTTCACCCAGCCACACTAGCACAATGTGAAAATTCTTCCCATAAAACAATGAACTTAATAATGTCATTTTTGCATTGCAAAACATATTTCCCTGGAAATTGACCTGAAAATAAAAAAGTTGGACCTTTATTTTCTGTTAGTGTAACAAAGGTGAGCCAACTAATTTATCTGGCAAATGTTCAGTCCTTACACCACTTATGTGGGTAAAGATGGTTAAGGAAGCAATTGTAATGCTAAACTCTCTCATTTGTTTGATTTATTTGTATCCAAAAGCTGGAATCAATATTCTGCTCCAAGCAGTGTTTACAACTGTCTCACTAAATGCTCTGAAAACAGTGGATGTTAGTTCATTAACTCAGAGCTAGTGTGCATAACTACATGACTCACTGACACTCTAAAGGACAACTCTTTGGGTAGAAATTTAATCATACATCCAACAGGCTGATCAAACCAAATAAGGTGCAAATACATTGTGTGTGTGTTACTGAGTGTTTGGGAAAATCTGGCAGTGTAAGTTTGACATTGTGGTTATAGGGAATGTTTGAAAGTTGGGGTCACTCCCTCCCTCCTCGGTTTCAAGGCACAACTCAAAACTTACCTCTTTGACCGCATTTTCAGCCATCTTCTCCCTCTCCACCTCCTCAGTTCCTAGATTACTGGAAATGTATGTAAATCTTAAAAGGGAAGCTGCTAATTAAATTGGCTCTTGGCCACATCAGCAACCATTAATGCACAGGCACAAATAATTGCTGTTAGAAATATGTCAGTTACAGAAGCGATTGCAAGTATAGTGCCGGGGCCTTAATTTATCCTGTAATAAAGGTCCAGAGTTGTCAACAGAAGGAAAATGATCAGAGTAGCATTTGTGTCCAGTACGAGTCCTGTAGCTCAGTAGTTAGAGCACTCGCCTTGCAAGCGAGACACCTGGGTTCAATTCCAGGCAGGGCGAAACCTTGGGCAAGTTTCCTTACTCCCCACGCCTAATAATACCTCCAAAACAATAATAAATTGGTCATTTTCAATCCACGACTGTTTGTGGGACACTGCTGTGCGCAATTGGCTGCCGCGTTTTGCCCACAAATATACGGTCAGTTCACTTTACAGCATGTTCTGTGAAGCGCTTTGAGACGTCGAGAAGATGTGAAAAGCACCATATCAAATGCAAGGATTATTATTGTTACGAGTGACTGGGGCAGCAAACCCATTAAACATGGGAGCGAGCTTTATCGTTTAAGAGTGACCGCCATCTAATTGATCCTCTCTTTTTAACTGGAGTGAGCCGTCGTACCTGTTAATGAATGAGAATTAATAGGTTGCACTAGGGCAGGGAAGGAAAGCCACAAAGGGAGCGTTGCTTGGCGAGTGATTTGACATTGGGTTTACTAAAAACAGCTTTGTTTGAGCAAATTAATAAGATTGAATACTTAGGGGTTTGGTCAGGCGAATAAAGTGATTGAACAATCGATATTCAGTGAACTGCTAATATTGTGGTTTAAGCACCAAGCAACAATTAACATCCGCAAAGAAGATTCAATATGTATTGAGTGTGGGCTCAAGCTTCATCCCTGGGCCATGGGCTCCAATGCAGGCAAGATGAGTAGACCGCAGCTGTGGATTGTTACCCCACCAGTGCCCTGACCTCGTTCTGTAGGTCACGCATTGGACTGTGACAGATGTAGCCACTCACTGTGGCATCTGTCATGCCAGATGATCTGCAAGAAAGTGGTGCCGACTGGGTAGGGAGGAGGGAAGCTACTGACACTCAAACAAAAAAAAATCTGTAAGTACAAGGGCACAATATAATCCCACTTTAAAAACTGTAGAAAATAAAACATATCATTCACTGAAATATAAACTGTGCATTTAACTACATACCCCTTAACGTCAGAGCGATCATTTAAATACCCAGGCAAAGGAGTTATACTGTTCTGCATATTTTACTGTTAAACCTTAAAACACAGTATATTGTTAAACCTTAAAATGACACTAGTTATTTAATGGATCTTACACGACTCTCTGCTCACCTTCAGGGTATCGCATGAGGTTAGGATCAAGCACGGACAAGAAGGACACTGGCCGCCTTCACGTGGACTTTGCTCAGGCCCGAGATGATTTCTACGAGTGGGAGTGCAAGCAGCGTACACTCGCACGAGAAGAGCGCCACAGACGAAAGATAGAAGAGGAGAAATTCCGGCCACCCTCCCCTGCACCTATTGTCCACTATTCAGAGCATGAGGCCAGTCTGATGGCTGAGAAACTCAAAGGTACCCAAGCAGTGTTAAACATCATTGTTCAAGGAGACAATATGTTCACTTGCAATTCTCTCTTTCCTTTGTACATTTGGTGGGAAGCGAGTTCAGCCTACGTACATTATGGTAACAAACTGAGAGTGTTTTCTGAATCACATACCGAAAATCTAGTTTAACTCAGACAATGAATCGTCACCTACAATTCACAGTTGTGTGTTTCTTCTTAATTTCCTAATTATTTCTGTCTATGAATAATATGAATCAAATGTTAATGCTAGATTTTCAAACAACATTTTTTTTTCAGCTGAGTTTTTAGATTGGTATATTTTGTCAGGGGTATTTCTGACACCATGTGTCAGCCTGGGCTCAGTTGGTGAACTTCTGCCTCTGAGTCAAAAGGTTGTGGGTTCAAGGCCCATATTGAGACTACACCAGTGTAAAGCAATAGCCTGCTGAACACCCTCACCAGTCCGGGCAACTCCATGTCTTGTTTCAGTAGCTACCGAGCCACAATACCCATTGCACAGCCATCAATGAAGAGAAATTAAATAAAGAAACATTTATTTGGTTGGCCGACCGAAAAGGTTGGCCAGCACTGCTTTAGGGACTTGAGATTTTCTGTAAAATGCCTTCATGAATTTTTTTTATTTATTCATAAGTTGAGCCAAGCCATTAGATTTAATTTTTTTTACATATTTTCTTGATGAAAGATAACTTCCAGTCTTTGTTTGATTAATCTTATGGAATAGAGCACCACTGTTTTTCTCACATATTCCCAGACCTGCCTCATTAAGGGAGCTTTTAACACGGTTCATCCATAGAGAAATCCTACCTCTGCACTGCATCACTTTCACTGGACAACTACTTGGCAAATGGCCAGTTCCAAGAGCAGCATTTAATTGGAGCTTAGCACAACTGCTGAGTGACATCTTGCCAGTTTTGTCGAAAAAAAAGGGGACAAAACTTTCTGGTCTTAAATCCAATGCTCAAATAACTGAGTAAGCTAGATGTTAATAATAATAATTATCCTTGTATTTGATATAGTGTCTTATCACGTCTTAGAGACGACTTAAAACACTTCACTGAATATATTGTAAAGCGAATTGACTGCATATTTTGCAGTTGAAACGTGGCAGTCAATTGCAACAGCAGTGTCCCACAAACATACATGCATTGAGTGACCAAATTATAATTTTTTAAGGGATTATTAACCCCAGAAAGTCGATCCGCCAATCGACTAACAACCGGTTACCTACTTATTGCTAGGTAAAAAGAAGTGTGTGGAGTAAGGAAACGTGCCCAACATTTCGCCCTGCCGGGAATTGACCCAGGTCCCCTCGCTTGCGAGGCGAGTGCTCTGACCACTAAGCTACAGAACTCCACAGTTCAATATGTTCAATAGGAGATTCAGTGAACAATATGTTCTTAACCTTAAAAGCGTGGTCTAACAATTTCAGATAATTTTGAAAACTTCTTAAATCGGGGGTGTTGGACAGAGGGTTGGCTGATACCAAAATTTCCAGCTCAACAATGCCAGGGCTTCCTGACTGGATCAAATGCAAGGATTATTAGAACAATAATAATAATAATCCTTGCATTTGGTGTGAGGAGGATGGTTCCAAAGTGCTTCACAGAATATTAATGTGAAATGCAGTGACAGTGTTTGTAGGCGAATCTTAATCCTGAATTTAATTCGCGTTTAAACCTGAGATTGTGCTGGAGGCAGATTGTCTGTCAGAGTTGATAATGTAACATTGAAGATTCTTGATTTTCAGCTTTCAGCTGCTGGTTAGTAAGATATTGGTCGTCACAATAAGTAACGTGTAAGCAGTGGGGGAGAGATTGCCTTTGGCCACTTGATAAATAGCAAACGGACCCCAGGTGGGAGAATAAGGTCTGTAAAAGGCGATATTGTTTGCCATGCATATTTTGTTGAATTGTGGTGCACTGAACACTCCTCTGTTAAATACGTTTAGGGAATTTTTCGCTGTGCACTTAGCAATAAATGTATTGTAATTTTAAGACCATTATTTACAACAACAATTTGCACTTATATAGTGCCTTTCCCAGAGGAAGAATATCTCAGTGTTTTGCTATGTCAGAGTGTGAGCACACGTTGAGAGGAAGATGGATGTGGATCAACTGGAGAAGAATATTATTTATGGTCCATTTCAAACGTATCTCTTTGACCATGCTTTCAGTCACCTTTCCGCTCCTCACCTTCCTCAGCTCCCACCCCTAGCTCAGGTGCCCAGCCAGCATTGAGAGCGTTTTAAGACATCCTCCCAGCATGAAAGGCGCTATATAAATATAAATTGTATTCTGTTATATTTCGGTCACTTCAGAGACCTTATTTCATGTTATGCATGAAGTAGAATGATGTTCAAATGCCTTTTTGCTTTTTTATTCAACTATTCATTGTCAGATGATCACATTGTAGATGCCAGATGATCACCAAATGCAGCCAAAACCCTCGTACATGCGTTTGTCACCTCCCACTTGAATTATTCAAATGGACTCCTCACCGGTCTCCCCAGCTCCACCATTCAAAAGATCAGTTCATTCAGAACTCTGCCACCCGCATACTGACCCAGACCAAACTCCATACCCACATCTCACCAGTTCCGGCCAGGCTTCACTTGCTCTCCATCACCAAATGGATCGACTCCAAGATCCTCACACCGGTGTTCAAATCCATTCACTCCCTGGCACCTCCCTACCTCTCCGACCTCCTCACTCCCAACCACCCAGTACCTCCACTCGACTGGCACCGGCCTCCTGCTCGTCCCTCGCACCCTCCGCCCCACCATTAGAGGTTGCGCCTTTCAGCCGCAACTCCCTAAAACTCTGAAACACTCTCCCTTAATCCCTCCGCCTTGCCCCCTCTCCCCTTTTTCAAGTTCTGCCTGAAAACCTTCCTCTTTGACCGTGCTTACAGCCACTTCTCCCAAGCCCCCTGCTCAGAGTCAGGCTCCGCCACCTTTAAGCGCTCTGAGACGTAACCTGTGTGAAGGGCGCTATATAAGTGCAAGTTGTTGTTGTTATTGTATTGCTTGTTTATTTCCAGAGTCAGGAATATGCATTCCAAGAAAGAATCCTTATCAATAACACTCTTTGAGGCCCATATAATAGAATCTGGTAAAATCTTCAGGCTTGCAATCATTCTTAATCTTCAACACTGATGTATTAAGGAATTCCTTTATTCGCAACTCATAAGAATCCAATACTATATAATACAAACTAAGGCCACTAACGGCTTCTCCTCCAGCCCCCATCATGTGTGGCGTCCCCCAGGGCTCTGTCCTTGGTCTTCTCCTTTTCAATATCTATATGCTCCCCTTTGGCGACATCATCCGCAGACATGGGGTCAACTTACACATGTATGCAGATGACACCCAACTCTACCTCTCTGCCTCCACCCTCGATTCCAGGACCACTGCTGTCCTCACAAACTGTCAGACATCAAGTCCTGGATAAGAGTTAACTTCCTGCAGTTGAATGTCAACAAGACCGAGGCCCTCCTGCTTGGCTCCTGTCAGCGCCGCCATAATTTAGACGCTGACAGCATCACCATCCATGGATGCATTCTACATCTCACGGAGCCAATATGGAACCTCGTCATCCTGTTCGACCGTCAACTGTTCTTCATACTCCACTTCCGTACCATGTCCTGCTCTGCCTTCCCCCACCTTCGCAACATCACCTGGCTCTGCCACTGTCTCACACCGCAGGCCACCGAGACCCGAATACACGCATTCATAACATCCAGGCTCAACTACGCAAACTCCCTGCTTGCCAGCGTCCCCAACTCCTCCCTTCATATGCTGCAGATCATCCAGAACTGGGCAGTCCTTATCCTCTCCGCAACCCTATCATCCCCAACCTCGTCCGACTCCACTGGCTTCCCATTACACAGAGGATACAGTTCAAGATCCTGGTCCTCACTTTTGAAAGCCCTCCATGGCTTTGCTCCCCACTACCTCTGCGACCTCCTAACCCCCTACCAACTTGCCCGCTCTCTCCGCTCAACGGGCTCCGGCCTGCTTCATGTCCTCGCCTAGCCTGCCCCACCATTGGCAGGTGGACCTTCAGCCACTCTGCTCCATCCCCTGGAACTCCATCCCACAGTCCCTCCATCTCATCCTCTCCCTTGCCTCGTTCAAGACCTGTCTCAAGACCCTTCTCCTCCTTCCCCCCCTGCCCTAAACCCTCCCCAATCCCAACTCCCAGCTTGGTCCAAAACACTGATTGTCCAGCACCCTGGGACATCCCTACGGTGTGAAAGGCTCTATACAAATGTAATTTTTGTTTGTTTGTTTGTATTTGCTAACAGAAATTGCAGTCATAATGGAGTTTGGTGTGGTGCATTTCTAACTCCTGGCAATAAGTTTTTTTTTTAGACACAAAATATAGCATATCTTGAAAAGCTTATGAATTTCAATGCTCACGCTTGATGTTGAACTGGAGGGGATGTTTTGCTTGCATGTTGGAAATAACTAATTTGTGGGAGATCTCCAGTTGCAGAATAAGGATTAATGTGGTGCTCTCAGCTTTTGCAAAGAAGAAGTTGTGTGAACAAAACAGGAAACTGTTGGCATAGAGTGGGGATGGATACAGGTTTGAAACAGTGTCTCTCTCCATTGCGGAGCTGAACTGAATGTCATTGATTAAAGCCCGCAGCAACTCCCAGCCGGAGGCAGGGGAATTAGAGAGGATGATCATCTCTTGGTGGTTTTCCGTGTCTCTTTGTGGTTGGCTTTAGGGGACCCTGATGGCAATCTGAGAGCCCACGCACTTGGTTGTAGCTGCCAGACCAGGCCCTCACAAGAAGCTGTGGATAAAGCTACGATAATAAAAAAAGGAGTAACTTACCAACTACCCACTAGAAAAGTATGTTTATTTTGTTCTGTAAAAAAAGCGTCTCAAAATCAGGAAGAAGCTAACAATTGAGTATTCGTATTCTCATGCTGAGCATCTTAGTTGCACAACCCTTGATTGAGCTAATTGGGCCCTGTGGGTGACAAATAGAAATTTGATGCAAGAAGCATGTTAACACTCTGGTCAACTGTGATAAAATCAATGTCAGCCAGATAGCTCATCAAAATATGTGACCATGTGTTCAGATTAAAACCCACGGGTTTAATAGCAACAAGCATTGTTAATGTGCTGCTATCTGAGACAAATAGGTATGAACGATTTTCATCAATAATGAATGGAAACCTGAAGATCCACACATAGGCAGGCATTTCAAACAAAAGCACAAATTGTTTCTTGATCAGAAATACCTACTTGCTTCTGGCACTGGCCTTTGAAAAATGTACAATATTTGGAACAATGGTTTCAGATCAGTAACATTCGTTCTGATTCATTTTGGTTTATATCACACACACCCTTATTTTTTGTGATGTTATTGGTTATTCAGCAGAGCCGCTTTCATACAATAGATGGTAGAACTGGAGTTAGAACCGTTTTCTTCAGCCATCCTAAGACTCTCCAGAAACTTTAGGAATTTCCCTTGTTTTAGCTGCTTATATTTGTGGACAACTCCACCGTAGAGTCCTCATCAATTAAATATAATAGGTTGTTGGCAGTATATAATGGGCATGATCTATGCAGCATGTACGGTCAGTGTGATCAGAAAATTAGCAAATGCTGCTTCACAAACAGCAGCTCAAATCAATATAGTTCTGTGACAAAGGAATAGCCACAGAATTATGCAAATTCGTGAATGGAACTGCTGAATCTAACTTTACTGAAAGGATACAACAGATGATTCCTTCCTTCCGTTCAGCAGGTAGAATCCTCCTTTCTACACTGTTCCATGCTACAAAATAATGTTAGCCTGGCTCAGCTGATAACACTTTCCCCTCCGAGTAAGAAGTTTGCGGGTTCAAAACCCACATTAAGACTTCAAAGTCAAGGCTAACACCCCTAGGGAGTTTTGCACTGTTGGAGGTGCTGTCCTTCAGATAAGATATTAAACATAATAATAATAATAATCCTTGCATTTGATATAGCGCTTTTCACGTCGGGAGGATTATTATTAGACATGTGGAGTAAGGAAACTTGCCCAAGGTTTCGCCCTGACCTGCCTGGAATTGAACTCAGGTCTACTCACTTGCAAAGTGAGTGCTCTGACCACTGAGCTACAGGACTCCACAAAATATTAAACCCAAACCCCCTCTATATGTTCAGGTAGCGCTTTGAGCCACTACCCCGTGTGAAGGGCACTATATAAATGCAAATTGTTGTTGTTGTTATTGGACCTTAAAGAAGTTACTCCTAGTGTTCTGGTCAACAATTACACAAATAACATTGTTCATTCCATGACTGTACGTGAGACATTGATGTGCACAAATTTGCTGGCACATTTGTTTTCAAAACACATAATCACAGCACTTTGCAGTAAAATCACATGAAACACTTTCAGTCATCCTCCAGATGTGAAATATAAGGATTATTATTAATACTTGCATTTGATATTGCGCTTTAGCACCTTAAAATGTCTCAAAACACTAAGCACACACATTGGTCAGTGTTAGCTCTCTTAACAAGAAAGTTGGCCCATTTGGCTTGCTTTTCTTATCTCTAATTGGGAGGATCTTTGCCAAGACCCTCTCTCTTTACTCATGTTGATCCTGTTCTTAAGAACGATGATTCCTCTTATTCTTCCAACTATTACCTCATTGCCCATACATCTGTACAATCTAAAGTTATGAAACTTTTAACAACTCTCAAAATTATTCATGTTGAAAATTTGGGTCTAATCTATCATCCCCAATTAGTTTTCTGGCAATACTTACCTAGATTACATACTTTTGGAATTCAACCAAGTTATTGTCTTTCACTGGATGATAAGAATTTTTTTAGGGGTGTAGCTGGCTGTCTGACACGTACGGCAACCCATTAACATGCTTAAAGGTCTCCAAACCAGACTGAGAGTTCCACTTACATACGCTACCTACACATAAAAAATTTCCCTGTGCCTGGCATGGAACTGCATTGTATCCCCAGAGGAACTCACCCTGATTACCTAATTGTGGAGAGTTTTTGGCATAGATTGGTGAGAGCGAAGACTTGTGTTTTCTGGGTGAACACGGCAGCCAATTTGCGCAAAGCAATGTCCCACAAACAGCCGTGGAGTGGAATGACCAATTTTGTTTTGGGAGATTGTTGGCCAGCACTCGAGGAGTAACGCCCTTCTCTTTTCAGATACTGCCATGGAATCTTTAATGTCCACATGAACAGGCAGATGGGGCATATCAATGGGTTTAACTGCATATGACTAACACCTTGCTGACCAAAAATATTTGTGTTTTCTTGGTTATATAATTGATATCAGTTCATACTAGCACTATATTTGAAGCTCTCTGGTACGCTACCCCGCGTGAAGTGAGCTATATAAATGCAAGTTGTTGTTATATTTGCAGTACTGTTGTATGTTGGAACAGTACTGCAGCAATGCAGTAAGGTGACATTATTATTGCTTGCTGACTTCTGTTTTTATATTGAACTTCGAACTGAGCGTGACAGTTTCAAAGTTAGAAAATAGCTAGCAGGAAATCCATTGTTTTCTATTGTTTTCTGGCATTTCATCTCTTTTTAAACTTGTGATGGTAACCTTTTGTCTTTTTATCAGTTCGAGTTCAAGTGCAGTCAATAGGCAGCACAAGTAGTGAAGAAATCTTACAGCAATGTTAGAAAAGCAATAAATTGATGCAGGTTTGGCAGGGTCATGCAGCGCTTACCTTGTATCTGTCTAACATGAAATCAGCTTCACACTAAGGTAAATCACCTAAGGTAGCAAGATGCGCTGTATTTGGTGTGAGATATGGTCAGATGCAAGTGATGTGGCAGAGATGAAGAAAAGCGGTCCTGGGTCAGAGATCAGATGTGAAGTAGGAAGGACAGCTGGTGATCGCACTGATACCTGGGTTGCGTTCAGTAAGTCTGAGGGTTAGGCGGGGGAGATTAGGCGGAGACATCTGCGGAGATGCAGATAAGAAGACATTGATGGAAGCTAAGGAGGATGGATTCTGTCTTATCAATATTCAGCTACAGAAAGTTTCCGCTCATCCAGGCCTTGATGTCTGACAAGATGAAACATTGGTGAACCATGGATCACGGATAAAAGAAAAAAAAGAGTAGATTTGAGCGTCCTCTGCATACATGTCGATGATGACCCCATATCTGTGAATATATCACCAAAATTTTTTGCATGTAAATGCGAAAAAGGACGACTTGCGAAAGTTGGGGCAGTGTCTGTTTGAATTTAGGATTTCCAGTTGGTTTCAAGAATTTGTCTGTGTCTGTTACTCATTAATTAAAATGTCTAACTTGCTTTGGTTATATGGATATATATTTGAGGGTTGTTGCTTCATTTATAATTGCAGTTGCCCAATCTGATGAGACAAATTAAACCTTGACTGATGCCGTTCCTCAAAACGAAATAATCTTAGATATTGGTCTGGTGAAAATTGATGGTTTTGTACATACGCAGCAATAAAAGTTGAACTAAAATTACACCAGAAGACAGCTTTGCCAAGTGTTTTCATACAGATCAGCCGAACACCAATACGTCATCTGTGGAATGACTGTGACCTAAAATACAGCTTGTTGATCACATAAATGATTTGACCATCTTTGGTCTCATCATCTGGTTCTGTTAATGAAAGAGCCTAAAACACTTTCAAACCATCCTACCAATGTCTGCATAAGATCACGCAGTCCTTGTTATTCTGGGAGATGGTAATTATTTTGAATGATCAGCAGTTCTTTCACTCATTGCCAATAGTTTGTGTTTCGTTATGAATCAAAAGAAAGCATGAATCCACGCAGAATTGAATCTAATGCAATGTTTTAAGGTTCATGGTAGTAACCATAAAGTAACCCAGTATTTTGGGTATGAATTGAAAATTACTGTAATTTGATGTGGCACAGTCATAACCTATTGTATATTCCCTGGTAATTGTAGAACAAAAGGTTATTACTGTTTTCTCTCAGCAGAGTTCATTGGATAAGATGTTACTGTAAAACATTTTTCTGGACAACACTCAGAAATTCCAAGTGCTCTGAAGATTAGGTAGAAAGATATTTCTGTTCATTCTATCTTTTGGTTGAGTTACAAAGATGTTTGAATGACACCAGTTGTTTTGAAAAAAATAATTGGTGAAGGGAACCTCCATCCAAGTCAAAAGGAGATGTGTTCTCTGTGTTAACATGAAGTAGCCTTTACTGGTGATTGATTGAATCTAAACAATGGTTACTGACATTCAAACTTGTAAACTCACAAGTCTTCAGCTTGTGAAATCCTAGACAGCCTGTAAAGTACATAAAATTTTCATTCCTTGGCATTCTGCTGTTATCAAGAGAGAGGCAAAAGGTTTTTCCATCTGTTCCATTCGTTTAGTCCCTGGTGTTCCTGGCCAGAAATTCTCCAGATAAGTTATTCATTGACTTCATGGTATTTGTGGGACATTGCTGAGCACAAATTTGTTCACCCTACATGAATAATTCCCAATGAATAGGAGGAAACTTCTCCCATCCATGATAGTTTTCACTTCACTTTCTTATCTAACATGAAATTTCATGAATTGCCTATGCTTCTTTCTATTCCAAGTGGAACATATTTAGATGCTAGATTCTTACTTAAATATCATAACACAGTCATTTGTACCTATTTGTTTGCTTGCAGATGAGACTAAGTTTGATGAAGCCATTGTGGTGTTGCTCACGTGGTTTGAACGTGGAGAGGTGACCCGACGCTCTGCAAATAATTTTTATTCCATGATCCAGTCAGCCAACAGCCACACCCGCAGACTGATGGGTGAGAAGGTATCGCATGAAGAAGCAATGGAACAGGCCAAGGAACAATTTAAAAGTGCTTTATCAGGGATCCTCAGTGAATGTAAGTGACATTTCCATGTGTACATTCTCAGTTTTGTTTAACTATGTAGTGCTAGTTTTGGAAAGTCAAACTGCACCACCTCTACGTACATGGGTCCACCTTACAGGATTAGATTTTCAGGTAGGATTTTTTTTCTTTTTACCTCTTCAGTCAGAAGACATATTGCATCTTGTAAGAAATGTGGACAGTTATGGAATTTGCAAACGTCAGACTGAGACAGCACAACTGAGAAGATCGACAGCATCTATATAAACATCTTTAAAGTCACAACATATAACTCCAGTAAAGACACCTCATTTTAACAGTCCAAAATATAAGATGGTAACTTTATTACTTTATAGTACTTTTTCTGTGGAGTAATGATAAGAAAAGAAGAGCCATGAGGTGATCAGTATGAGAAAAAAGCATGAATATTATTTGTAATATATATTGCAAGACAGATGAAAAGGTGTATGTCGACTGAAAGACCAAGGCTATTACTGGAGTCATCATGCAACCTGTGGGTCCACTTTGTGTTTTTCTCATCAGATTTTTGGTCTTTGTTCATCAGAGCTAATAATGAATGGAAACAAACTAAAACGCAAGCACAATGTTTGTGATGCGCTGATGAGTTTAAATGGAATTTCCGATCGGTTGCATAGAGTAATATTTAAAACAAATTGGAATTAATGATTGGGGGTTGGGGTTGAATACTGAATGAGGGGAGAAACTGAAACATGGAGATGTGGGAAAAAAAATGACTGAGTATATCTGTTTTGAAAATGGTTTTAAAAGGAAAAGTCGTTCAATCTGTCTATAGGGAGTTCTAATTGCTTATCCAGATAATGATTTGTTGCTTGCTTTTATGATAACTAATCATACTCAGTTTATTAAGAGCTTAAATAGAGAGCTATTAAGATATATTGTATCTCATGAAAGACTGAATTCTAATGTGATGAGAAAATAATCCATTTACCAATCGTGGAAGCTATAAATATGATTAAACCTGAAATGACTGTTTTAGAACGGAAAGATTTACAGCTGGTCCAGGAATATTATTTGTACTTGACAAATAATAATAAAATGAAGGACGCAATTCCTTTAGCTAAATCAGCCCGGCTCAGTTGGTAGTAAATCTAAGTCAAATATTTGTGGGTTCAAGTCCCATCTCGGAACATTGAAATCATACTCAAGGTTGATGCTGTGATGCAGTGTTGAAGGTGCCAACCTTTGGATGAGACGTTAAACCAAGACCTGTTGATTGGTCATTTAAAATGCAATTGGGCTATTTGAAAAGAGGACGGAGTTTCTACCAATGTCCTGACAAGCAATCCCTCAATTAAAATTGGTCATTCACTTCCTGGATGTCTGTGGGACATTGCTGTGCACTCTAGGTGTTGCTTTTGCCTACAAAATATACAGTCACTCCACCTTACAATATATCATGTGAAGCACTTTGAGATGTTGTCCTGACATGAAAGTTGCTATATTAAATGTATGGATTATTACTATTATTATTTATCACCTATGACTAACATTTTGCAGTTTACTAGCTATTTCCTGGAAGCAATGACTTGAATTATTTTGGAGAGAACTTGGGATTTTTTTTTAAACGTTTACTTGAAACATTCAATTTAATTTAAATTTTTCAGTCAACAAACAAGCAGAGCAAGAGGGAAATTAAATTAAACGAATCTTAAGAATAGATTATTTGGAAAATAGCAATTATAATCTCTTTACAACTTTAGAAAATATTTAAACACTTCAAGGGTAAAACGTTATCTCACTGGAAATATTATGGAGACATTCAGTCATGAGGAGAACACATCATCACTTGACATACTGTAAGTACAACATACATTAGTGAGCATGATTGTGTCGTAAGGAATCTTCAATATTTAAGACGATTGAAAGCTATTTTTATTTAATTCCGATTTTTTCCCCTGAAGGATGAGATATTGCCTTTAGCAGTGGTTTGAATCAGAATATTGCTAGCCCCTGTGAGTCTCTGACTTGTTTTTCAATTTTAATCAAAACATAAACTGGTTGTTTTGTTTGACTTCCTTGTTCACCAAAGTTGAGCAGATTGTGGCGGTATTCAAGGCTGCTTCGAAGCAAAAGGCTTGGGACCATTTCTCAAAAGCTCAGCGCAAGAACATTGATATTTGGCGAAAACAAGCAGAGGTTGGTAAATTAATCTTGTTCCACTTAAGTCCAGTAGGATTTGGTGCTTCGAGAGTGTATTAGGAGTCATTCAAGTATATTTTATTCATGGCCCTCAACTCATTCTGTTGTTCATCACTGCTTATTTGTTCTGATTTTTGCTATCAGCACTTCCAGTCTATTTGATGCTCAGATATTACTCCATTACTGTTGGTGAGTTTGTGACTACACAACCCTTTCACAAATATCGTCCACAGTGTGTTTCTGCACACACACATCTATGTATCATTCTGGAGAATGTGTGGACTTGTTTATGTATCATTTTGGTGACTAATCCTCTTTGTCTTGTATTCTGAGTGCAATTTGTGCTGAATTATAACCAATTTTGTTCTTTGAACCGAGACATTACATTGAAATTGGGTAAATGTGTATCACAATATGGTATGTGCAGTCTGCAGAAAAGAGAGAAAGACTCTCACCCATTAAACTTTACTGGATTTGTATTCAAACCCGTTATGCCAATCCCCACCCCAAAAAACATTAGTTTAAAAAATATAATTTGGGATTAAAAACAATTAAAAAGTACTTTTTTTCTTACAAAGAAATCATACGTATTCATTTAGTACTAAGACTGTGGTCAGATCTAGGGATCTGCTTGCTTTTCTTGTTTCTCAGCCAAGAAAGAGCCTGAAAAAATAAGTGGAAAGGTTAAAAAACAAAATGCCAACCTTCGGGATAATGACTTTTTAAAGCAAATTTGTTATTGAATCTGTTAGAAAAACAGAACTTTAGTTACAACTTGGAAGTCACAATTAACACGCAAAAAACATTTTTTCGACTCCAATATTTGTTCTAATTTGCTAATAATAATAATAATCCTGTATTTGGTATAGCACCTTTCATGTCAGAAGGACATCCCAAAGTACTCCACAGAATATTTTGTGTGTTTTGTGATACTATAAAGACTTCAACAGTTTAGTTAAAAAATTTACTCTCTATCTTTTACACTATTCTCATCTATTTTTATTCTTTATTTCTAATTTTATAACAATTTCCTTTTTTTTTATTGAGTCACTTTAATCTTCTGCCTCCGTCTGACTACATGGTTCCACGGGCTTTGTGAAGGTGAGACCCACATTTTTAAAGATTGACCCCTGATTGGGCAGAAAATGTTTTTGATTTAAAATATAATAAACAGACAGATAATGTCAGAGTGGGAGAAGTGTTAAGTGAAATTTCACAAGGGAAATCCTCAGACTAGCAAGATCAATAAATTTACCAACCAGTCGAGAATTACTCTTTGGACTCCTTGGGCCAGTCGAAGGTCTCTGATTAGTTTTCATCTCTACAACCTCTATTACCATTTCTTGTCAGAGTCAAATGCCTCCAGCCAAAACCTATAGCTAAGGAACTGTGATTTCAATCCCTTCTTGGGACTAGACATATCTGCTGTTCAGCTTGGTCGACATGAGATAACAGAGTCAGTTAAAAATACTGAAGGCAATAGCTAGTACTTGAGACAGGGTTTTGCAAACATATGTATTCTGCCTTCTGGCCCATTAGAGTTTTGGGATGAAGCTTTTGTTTCTTGTGCCTGATATTGATTCTGCTGAATTGGTCACTGCTCTTTGATGGAACTTTGGATAGCTGACCTCTGATTTCAGATGATTTTTCAATAGATATGGTCTTCAGTGAGATTGCGTGCCAATGCCAGTTTGCAGTAACTTTGACTGTAATGTGTCGCCATGGAAATCCAGATGTCCTCTGCTTTGTTTGCTGGAGACTGGACCTTTTGAAATGCAGATTGAATGCCAGTCAAAGACAACAAAAACATGTTTCTGCTGCTAACCAATCAATAATTGTCCTGTCATATAGCAAACCTTGTGCTCACCATTGTTTTAACATGCAAATGTAAGACTGCTTGGATGTATGCCAAACAGTGGTCAGATAAATCAATTGATTCTCTGGGTGTTCTCTTTGGAGACTAAATGAATCTGGAATCCTGTAGCTCAGTGGTTAGAGCACTCACTTTGCAAGCGAGAGACCTGGTTCGATTTCCGGCAGGGAAGTAGGAACCTGCTTGTTAGTCAATTGGCGGATCGGCAATAATTCCTTCAAAAAAGAAATAAATCAATCATAAATTGGTCACTTCAGTCCATGACTGTTTGTGGGACACTGCTGTGTACAATTAGCTGCTGTATTTCGCCCACAAAAATACAGTCAATTCACTTTACAGTATATTCTGTGAAGTGCTTTGAGACGTCACAAAGACGTGATAAGGCGCTAAATGCAAGGATTATTATTATTATTAATGTTCGACCTGAATAGGTGTTACCTCCATTTGGAGGAAGATCAATTGAGTAGCATTACGCAACTATAAAAGCGCAGCACATCACAAGAAATCTTAAGTTCTGCTTCTTAGCCAATTGGTTCCATTATTTTTCTTAATCAAGACTTTCAGAGGAGACTGTCCTCCTTACCAACATAATTAAGAATAGGATCTTTTGAACAATGTTGCTATATAGTCTGGGCCACATTGCAATCTGCAAATTAGAAATTACTATTATACCCTCAGTTATGTTTCCTAAGCAAGTTGGATTTTGAAAAAAATTAAAACATTTCTGCGTTACAAGCAGTTGGACAGAGTTGGTCTGAAATACTTCGGCAGATGATCTCTGTAAATACATACCCCCAACAGAAAGTAACAGTTCTAAGGAATAATTAATGAGCGTGGGATTATTTCACTAAATTGTTCACTGTACTAAAAGTAACATATAGCACAAGATAAAGCAAGCTACAAAGTGAACAATGCTGCCAAGTTCCAAGGAAGAACCTTTCTCAGATATTAGCCAGAGGAACAACCATAGAAAGAGAATCTTCTTCTGCTCATCATGATATTTCCTGGAATAGGATATCTGTCAGCATCACTACTGATCTCTTTGTGCTCTATTTTTAGCTTTTTTGTGACCAAAACTGCTTACATTTCAAGTTGCAGTTCTCAAGTTTTTCTTTTGTTAAACATAGCTCGTGACTGATCGATTTTTCTAAATCTTCCCATGAGCTAGGTAGAGTCTTCTCTCTTTCCTTCCTGCTGTTTCTTACAAATTGCTCTGAAGCCAAACCTTGTCCGGGACAAAGTGGTTGCTTTCAAT
The DNA here is from genome assembly GCF_018977255.1 of Callorhinchus milii. Lineage (NCBI taxonomy): Eukaryota > Metazoa > Chordata > Chondrichthyes > Chimaeriformes > Callorhinchidae > Callorhinchus > Callorhinchus milii. The sequence goes on along the minus strand of NW_024704745.1, from coordinate 14,796,213 downwards.
AGCAATATTATCTTTTATACCTCAATGCCGCAACAGTCAATTTCACTGAAACATTCCCCTCAGGGGATCCTGATGTTAATGCAGCAAAATGTTAACATCATTGTATTAAATAGTGATTCAGCATTGCATTAAAGAGGCACCAATTTGCTCATTCATAAATTCACAACAACTTAAGAAAACATGGAACAAGAAAGGACCATTGGGTTCGGAGTCCATGCCAAGCCAACCATATTTGTTCTGCCATTGTCCCTCAGTGTTCATTTACACACAGTTACACCTAGAAACACCATGGCAGGTACATTTTTAGCAACTGCAAAATATAAGTTATTTCACAAGGTAAGTTGTTTTAATTCTTTCCTTTATTTGAGAAAAGCTCGTGACTAAACTGGGACAAAAAGCATTTGGTGAACTGGTATGAAATCTACTTTCTAATTAATGACAAATGTATTCTGTGTGTTCTATGGCTCATTAATATACTGCCTGAAGCCACAGGCGACTGCTTAATAAGGTTGAGAAATAAGGTGTATAAAGACTCATATTGATCATGTTGTTATACGTTTTTTCATATTTAATGGAATTTATACCTCATTAGGGCAGTAATGAAGGTAAGTGACATGAGATTGTCATTCATATTGGCACTATTACATGGTCCTTACTCTAACAATGGCTCACAGTAAGAAAGTGTTCCCAAGATTTAGCTTGTAGAGCAACCTGTGGTAAGTTTGCATCGTAGATTAGTCAGGTGTACGTTTCATAAAATGTAAAGTCTCTCTGTTGCAATGTATTTTGTTCTAAGTATGAGAAAATTGTGAATCTAACTCATCTCGAGGAGGATTTTGGAACTTTTTGTTTAAAAATGCTGTGACAATCAGCATTTTTAATATTTTAGTAAAATATTACTAGAATCACTCCTCAGACAATATCTTTACACGGGTTTTGTTGTCAATGACGATCAAGGAGTGTCATTATGTGGCCAGTTCCACTTCCAACTATCTTTTAAGCCCTACATCCCCCCCAAAATACTTCCACAGTATGTCCTATGAAGCACTTTTGAGACATCTTGATGACGTGACAAATTGCTTTCTCAAATACAAGAATTATTGTTATTACTACATTTACATTCCCTCACCTCTGCAATATCAGCCCTGCTCTTCTTCTCAAGAAACCCTCAATCAACCCTTGTGTGTTTCTTAGTGACTGGCATATCTGCAACTTGTCCTTCTTTTCCAAGATGCTGGAATGAGTTGTCGCCCGACCAGCTTTGTTCTTTCCTCTCCAGGCACTTCCTGCTTGAGCCCCTCCCATCTCATTTCTGCCCGACCCTGAGCATCGAGAAGGCCCTTGTGACCATCAATGACACTAACCACGTTCTCTCCATCTGTGACCTGGGCTCTCTCTGCCTCCTAGTTCTCCTAGGCCTCTCTGCTGCCTTCAACATTATCAACCATTCCATCTTCCTCCACTGTCTCTTCTCCCTGCTCTAACTTTCTTCAGTTAAAAGTCAACAAGACTGAAGCTGTCCTGCATGGCTCCCATCAGCATCTTCTCTCTCCAGATGCTGATAGCATCAATCTGCATGGATGCTTACTCCACCTCACTCCACCTCTATGTTTTGTTCGACCCCAAACCCCAACTGTCCTTTAAGCCCTATATCCCTCTCAAATATATTTCCACAAATTGCCCACAAGACATGATCTCATCACTTTACAGTATATCCTGTGAAGCGCCTTGAGACATCTTGACAACGTGATAAGGTGCTATATCAAATGCAAGGATTAATATATTATTACATCCGGGCTCTCACTTACTCAGCTTTCTCTCATCTCCGCAATATCTGTTCTGCCACCTCTCCTATGGGTCTCTAAAACCCTCATCGCCTTTATCATGTCCAAGATTAATTATTCCAAAGCCCTGCGTGCCATACTCAACTCCATCTTACACAAGCTGCAGACCATCCAGAACTATGCAGCTATATCCTGTCCTATACCCTGAGTACATCACCATATCTTTGGTCAACTCTGCTGGCTCCCATTACTCCAATGGATCATTGGCAAGATCCTCATCTTCACTTTCAAATCCCTCCACTCCCTCCTATCCTACCTCTTCGAATTCCTCCTGCATTCTCTACTCAGCAACCTTTGCATTGCATCATGTGCCCTGCCCTACCCACTCCGCCGCAAAATTGGTGATTGTGTGTTCATCCATTCTGGCACAGCTCTCTGGAACTCCATCCCAGAGTCACTCCGCTACCCCCTCTTTCTCCTCAATTTTGAAGTCATAGAAGTTGTTGTTTTCACTTGACAATATACAGCAAATTTCGCTAGAGTATATAGTAAGATTCACTTGACAGCAAATGGCCACTTTTAGTTTTTACTTTTACTCTCATCGACCGAAAGCTTTAATACCTTGAAGATATCTTGTATGAATTCATGCTGAGGTAACTGTCAGGGTTGCAGTTTGAATGTTGTGTCCGTGTATGAATTTCTTGCAAAAGAATTGTCTCTCTTTTGACAACAGGAAATCCGCAATGCACATAGTGAGGAACTCATGGGAATTCGACGTGAAGAGGAAATGGAAATGTCTGATGAAGACTATGAAGAAAGCCCAAATAAAAAAGGCAAAGTGGATGAATTTGGTGAGGCACTTTTGGTGATGTTCATTGAGCAATCCTTAAGTCTGCATCTCTTTGCAAGAGCGTAATACTGAATAATGCCAGGATGTTTAATTGAGCTGTTATCTTGTTGTTTGTACTGGCAATTAATGCTGAGTCCTACTGCTCATTATCATTATAGGTCTTTGAATCATGTTAGATCTTCTGATTGTTTCTAACCTTATACAAATATAATGTTCAAAGAAGATGTTAGGGTTAGGGTTTGACAATTTGTAGAAGACAGGGTACAAAATATAGCCAGATGACTGGCTTTCTGGTCACACCCATTCACTTTCTGTTCACATCATTCACCAACTTTATAGAAAAGCTTCTGCATAGAAATCAATACTTTACTGTTCTCCACAGTTCATCTCCAGCTGCCCCTGCATAATCTAAACCTTACTGCAACTATCTGTGAACTCGTGTTTCAGCTGGTTACAGTCAGGGCAAATTATTTCCTCTTAGTCAGTCTGGTCATTGAGAGAGAAACTGGCTGATAAATCAATCGGATTAGGGAAACCAGAAAAAATTACAAGATTCGTCTGAAACAAAGGTGTGCCCCTCCCTTTACTGCTCGAGACTGATATAAATATATAGTCAATCAGAATGGCCAGGACGAAGTATTTAGTGATTTTATAATGAGTTATTTATAATAACAAGGCAAAGGACTGAGCAATGGTTCTAGAAGACAAAATAAGGTTCTAGAGGGCATGGTGGGGCAGGGGAAGAGGAATCAGCTAAACTTATGTTGTCTATTTTTGGTGCAAAGTCCAGGACCCTTCACATTTGGCATCCGAGATGAGGATGGAGGATGCTTGAGGGGGTGCACGGTGGAGGTGATATGTGGTGGAAAACAGGAATAGAGTTGGTTAGTGTTGGAGTAAAAAAATTTTTTTTTTTTGTCGGGCTGGATGACACTGAGGATTGATATTTTTGTACAGTGCTAGTCAGAGAGGGAGGTAGTTTTGACATAGAGATAGCAAGAAAGAGAGAAAATGCTGGAGAGACTCTGAGAGAAGGACAGGTGTAGAGGATATCCTCAGAAGGATTTGGGAATTAAACAGGATTTTGTTTGTTCAGCCTGCACCCTTATTGAAGGCAGGAGTTGCAAAAGTTCACCAACTAAACACGAATTCTAAACACAGTCGGTGCTGGTCTATTGTTTCAAAAATAAGATTGAAGGTTGATTGCTCAATTAAAAATGGAGGAGATTCTAAATAGGACTCTCCACTTTACAGAAAATTCTGTGAAGTACTTTGAGACATCCTCCTGATGTGAAAGGCACATATTGGAGTCGTGCAGCTTAGTGGTTGGAGCACTTGCCTAGCAAGCTGAGTTTGATTTCCAGGCAGGAGGAAATGTTAGGCAAGTTTCCTTATTCCACACGCCTCTGTTTACCTAGCAGTAAGTAGGAACCCAGTTGTTAATTGATTGGAGGATCGCTTTCTGGGGTAATAAACCTTTCAAAAAAATAATAATAATGATTTGGTTATTCAATCCATGACTGTTTGTGGAACACTGATGTGCGCAATTAGCTGTAGCGTTTTGTTCACAGTCAATTCACTTTACAGTATATTCTGTGAAGCGCTTGAAATGTTTCAAAGACGTGATAAGGCACTATATCAAATGCAAGGACTATTATTATATTGTATTATTATTATCTGCAAAATAACTTTGGTAAGTGTGTGCAGTTTGACTGATTCTTTGTTAGTTTGGCAAATTTACCCATTGGCGGTGTGAGCTTCTAAATCACACTGAAAGTCAATGGATTTACCAATCAACAGAGAATAGGTGAACTTGCTTGCCAATAGTGGTGATTGTATTATTTGCTCACAGTTATCTTGCTAAAGTAAAGTGGCAGCCCTCTCGCCTCTAGGTCAGAAGCTGTTGGTTTAAACCCCATGTTGGTACATTTAATTCATAGTTTATGTTGAGACTATAATGTTCTGCAAGGAGATTTTGACTTTCTGTGGCTGCTTGTGGGACATTACAGTGACAAATTGACAGCTGTATCCACCTACAAATATACAATTAATTTATCTTACTGCAACTATTTGCAAAGCTTTTTGAGATATTTGAAGTACATGCATTATATCAAATACAATGATCATTATTGTTATCTCTGTCTCAGTGGCAACACAATCCTCATTGCAACGGAACTGTGTGAAATACATTAAGCAGAGGCTGGTCCTTCATTACACTGGGACAAGGTTCTCAAACACCTTCTAGCATATGGTTATAGATTTCATGTGATAAACATACAGAATATTCTGGAACAAATATTTCAATCATATACATCATTTATATAAATGATATATATAATATACTAGCTGTACCATTTGCAGCTTTGCTTGCAACCAAAGGATCCAATATGGAATGTAGATTGACACACTGACAGACATTTCATCCTTATCTATACTCATCTGGGAGAACTCAGTGGGAGGACTCCTTTTGGGAGAACTCAGTGGGAGAACTTGGAGTTTTAAAAATGTAATTTTGTTGTTGTTGTCACGACTTAGCTTCGTCTGTATTCTTTATTTTGTTCCCGCCACTTGGCTTCATGCATGCTCTGTGACGCAGGATGATGCCGGTCAGCTGGAGTGGCCAACAGCTGTAACTGCAGTGTATGCATACATATATAGCTGCTCTGTGACACACGATGCAACAGCGCCACTTTGACTCGGCGGCCACTCATGAACTCATGATTAATAGGAGGTACCCGAAAACAAATATGCCCATGTCACTTCTTGGTGCAAGACCTTTCCGATGAGGTATAAATCATGTCTCTACGTCAATCGGTTATTGAGATCTTTCTTGAAGCGCAGACAGACATTGTCATTTTATTAGTATAAAGAATATATATATATATATTGTGGCATTGGCACAGTGGAATTTGTGGTTTGGGGTCTAATTTATGGGTTGTGCTAATAAAAAGGAATTTATATATAACAAAAGAGCTTCCTCGCTCATTCGCCAACACACGTTTAAAGAATTCCAGATGTCCATTATGTAATTAATCAATGAAAAGGATTCTAGAATAATGGTTAAAAACATAATTAAGGGCATCTGCAATACCCTCTTTACACGTGTGTTTACACATGGTTAACACAAGGTGTATGTTACACCTTTCAATTGTCTTCCAGCTGCAATTAGTTTGATGGATTGCTGTGTTTATCAGCATTGGCACTAATCACTATTCGCTACTTGAACAGCAAGGCAGAAAATAGCAACCTGTGTTCTCAACTGGTGAAATACCTACGCTGCTGAAACTCCTGTATTCCAAAAGACACCAGCAGTAAGGAAAATCAGCCTCTGTATTCTTAGCATGGCAAGAGGTAATATTGTGGGAAATCGATAATGACTGAAACATAATTAGGAAACCCTGATGGGGTTTTGTTGGCTATTGATTTCTTGCTTACATTTTCATGGGCCATTTCAGACATTGATGCCAGTCATTGATTTGGAACAGAAAATATTTAACTTTCCAACAAGTAATTCTAAAACTATAATTATGTTGGAAATACCTTGGTCCCTATTAGATTGAAAGTTAGACTTTATTTAAAAGTCTTTATAACAACAACTACTATTTACGTAGCACAAATGTTTCAAAGAGCTTTGCAGGGATGGACGATGTGGCAGAAGGCCCAATTAAAATGATTTTAGATGTGTTTTGAAAGCAGAGAGACTGGATTTAGGTGGTTGCCTATTTTGGTGGAGTCCTGTAGCTCAGTGGTTAGAGCACTCACCTCACAAGCGAGAGACCTGGGTTCGATTCCCAGCAGGGTGACACCTGATAATAATCCCTCAAGAAGAAAAAAATAATAAATCGGTCACTTCAATCCACGACTGTTTGTGGGACACTGCTGTGCGCAATTGGCTACCCGCATTTTGCCCACAAATATACAGTCAATTCGCTTTAATTCAATTCGCATGACATGAAAAGCACTATATCAAATGGAAGGATTATTATTATTATTGTTGGTGGGATTTAGGAAGAGGTGTAGTGAATGGGAAACAATGACTGGAAGCTCGGCTAGCGAGTGTGGGACATGAAGCAGGCCTGAGTTGCAGATTGGAGAGAGTGGGCAAGAAATTATAACTGCAGAAGATCAACAAGCTGGGGTGGGTGGGAGGCGGTGGGTGGAATAAAAACAAAAATGCTATGAATAAAGATTTTAAAATGTATCAACTGTGGAATAGGGGACACGTGTAACCTGGACGTGATGGGCTTATAGATTGGAGAGACATTGGAGAAATCAATACTGCTGGGCATTTCCGATCAATACTGTTGGACATTTCCAATCAATACTACCAGGCATTTCCAATCAATATGGTCAGGTGGATTTCTGATCAATACTACCAAGTGTTTCCAATCAATACGGCCAGGCATTTCCAATTGGAAATATGGCCAGGCACATTTCTGATCAATACCGATGGGGGTTTTCAATCAATACTGCCAGTCGTTACGACCAATATGATGGGTGTTTCCAATCAATACTGCCAGGTGTCTACGATCAATACCAATGGGCATTTCCAATCAGTACCGCCAGTCAATTCCCTGGCAGCTCCAACCCATCACTTTAACATTAGAAAATTGTACATTACTCATACTCTCAAATAGAAAAACAGCTGATGCCAGCACCAACACAGCTCTGTATCTGTATTACGGCTGCATTATTTCATAGTTCTTAAGTTAAATCACTGTTAAACGCTTTAAAGAAAAGTTAACCGAATAGCAGACTAAAGTATTTTTCCAAATTTTCTTTAAAAAAATGGTTTGGTATAACTCCAAACAGTGCTGTTTATTTTATGAGCCAATATTTCTGACACTAAAGACTGAGGCATGGTCAGAAATACCCCCAGAGGAATTCTGAAGCGGATACTTCATTCTGTCACCCTAATAAATTGAAATAAGGTTGAAAAGAAAATTGTGAAGATCTGAAATAACAAGAGAAAAAGCTGGAAATCCATAGTACAGTATTTGAAATAATAGGATGTGTTTCATGCTTGGCACTCCATCATAACGTTAACCTACATCTTTTTCTGCATGCGGATTGATGTGCTGTGCATTGCTCGTACTTTCTGTAACTAGAAGCTGGTTTCTGATCTCAAGCATGTTGTGCTGAGATGCCAAAACTAACAAGGTAGGATGTAAGTGGCACAGAAATAAACCAGCATTCTTTAACTTCCCACTTTCCATTTCAATTCAGCTATTTCATAAAGAAAATGGTCCGAAATCATTATTTTTATTCAGGATCTGGTTGTATTTTTATGAATTTTGTCATGTGGATGAGCTAATAGTCTGCCAGCAGCCCTTCAGATGAATTGATCCTTCAAAACCTGCTGGAACAAATGGTTACCCAGTTTCATTTTACTTTTTATTTGTAGTTCAGTTTTTTGTATTTTGTATTTTCGTGAATCCAATAAGATTTGGGAGGGGTGGGGATAACAAAATGTCTGCATATTCCCACTGCTGGTAAAGCTACCTGAAAGCCACAGCTTTACAGGCAGAGCATTCTTGATGCTCCACAGAGTGAGATGCCAGCAAGTGAGCAGCTGGGACCCACACTCTGGCTCCAAAACAGACTCTCAAACTCTCACACCATTGATGTCAGGAAATGGCAATTGGCTGTCACCCACGTCATGAACTTTTTTGTCAGTCAAGCAGTGAATCTCAGTGGCCGCACACAAACTCTAAATAATTGTCCCTCTTTTTTCCTGAAATGGATGAGCATTTTGTACAATATTCAAAAAGAGAAAGAGGTTTCTCTCTGTGCCCTGGCCACCAACTCATCTCATAAAAAAATTGGTCTTTTTTTACTTAATGACGGTTCATAGGATATTGCTGTATGCAAATTGCCTGCTACGTTCACTAACAAAATACAGTTGCTACATTATATCTTGTGAAGTGCTTTGATAAGTTGTTATTTGAATTGCAAAGATTATTCTTATTTTAAAAAACCCATACAAGTTTCCATTGCCCTTGAGCGATGAATCATTCTTGGCATTGCTCGTACTTGGCAGTCATTAGCAAGTTTATTTGAGAGTGTGCTAAATTCAAGCATATCGTCGGTGTCTAATAAAAAAAGTTACCCTTGCATTTTATATTGTGCCTTTCCCATTTGGAGGATGTCTGAAAGAGCTTCACAAGATTCACTGTGAAGTGTAGTGACTGCGTATTTTCGTAGACAAATGCAAAAGCCAATTTGTGCACAGCATGCCTCCATGAAGTGAATGACTAAAGTTAGTTTGGAAATGTTGCTCCTGACACAAGAAGTTTGCATCGCTTTTGAATACTGCCAGGGGATCTTTAATGTCCATTTGAACAAGCAGACAGGACTTTAGTTTAGCATCTCTGCAGCGCACCCGCAGCACTGCATTCATATCAACCTTGATTGAGTTTAAAGTCCAGATGTGGGCCTTAAACCCACAACCTTCGGATTCAGAATGATATGAATTGCAGCAAGACAATATTTTCTCCCTCTTCTAGATGTGAGGCACAAAATCTTAGCATCAGTCAATGAATTGACACAATCGACACTGAACTCCAACTCACCTTCTGGGTGAGTCGGTATTGAGTATCTGTGTGACTTGGTATTGAGCTCACCATGATGTCATGGTGGAGTCCTGTAGCTCAGTGGTTAGAGCACTCGCCTTGCAAGCGAGATACCTAGGTTCAATTCCAGGCAGGGTGAAACCTTGGGAAAGTTTCTTTACTCCACATGCCTAATAATAATCCCTCCAAAAAAACAATAATAAATTGGTCATTTTCAATCCACGACTGTTTGTGGGACATTGCTGTGCGCAATTGGCTGTTGCGTTTCGCCCACAAATATACAGTCAATTCACTTTACAGCATATTCTGTGAAGCACTTTGAGACGTCTAGAAGACGTGAAAAGCGCTATATCAAATGCAAGGATTATTATTATTATGAGGATTCTATATTTATGATCCTTTACGAATGCAAATTTTGAGTTCCACATTTAGGATGATTCACAATGCAGGTCTCAACAAGATGGAATATTAACTCATGCCTTATGTGCATAAGTTAATCATTAATAATAATCATTGCATTTGATGTAGCGCCTTATCACGTCGTTGAGACCTCTCAAAGCGCTTCACATAATATATTATGAGCAGGATAGACTGTGTTTTTGTGGGCGAAATGCGGCAGCCAATTGCGCTCAGCAGTGTCCCAGAAACAGTTGTGGATTGAGTGACCACATTTTTTAGAGGGATTATTACCCCAGAAAGCGATCTGCCAATTGGCTAACAACCGGATCCTACTTACTGCTAGGTAAACAGGCATGTGGAGTAAGGAAATTTGCCAAAGGTTTTGCTTTGTCCGGGCTTCAAATCCGAGTCCTCTCACTTGCGAGGCGATTTAACCACTGAACTACAGGAGATTATTTGAAATGATCAAAATTGTGATTGGAAATTTGAGTTTGGCTTGTATATAAAATCTCAAACTCAACATGGATAACAGAGCATCAGGCATGAAACTACAAGGCACTGAAGTATTCTATCAGGTCAGCATCTGCTTCACCAATGTGCAGTCCAGCTCTAGTGCACCAGCTGCTCCTCAACACAGTCATTTCTTCCTGCTCCATTGCTTTTGGTCCCAAAACATTGTTCCTTTAGCTCAAGTATTAACAGTACGTCACCCATGGGCTATGGGCAGTGAGTTTCATCTGGCAGCATCTAGCATTTTGCCTTTTACCTAGAAGGTGAATATTCTGAGAGCCATCTTGCCCCAATATTGTCAACATGATCAACAATCTTGGTAGATCTGGGAGCCCCAGCTTGACTCCTGTTCATTGATTAGCCTATACAAACAGACAGATGGCCAACAAGATTGTCAGAAAAAGAGACAGGAGAGAGAGAGGAGATAATGTAAGGAGTGATAGAAACAGAAGAAGAGATAAAGAAAGTCTGGGAAAATTCCAGACAAAACACATTTTAGCATGCAATGTTAAAAAAAAGACTGATAGTCAGAAAGTAGTGTGTAAGACCAGTGGAAACAGATACAAATAGAAAATAAATAATCTTTGCATTTGACATAGTACCTTTCACATCAGAAGAGCACCTCAATACACGTCACTGTTAAAGTATAATTAGTGACTGTGAATTTCTGTGCAGGTGAATGCAGCAGTCAATTTGTGTATAGCAATCAGCCATGAAGTGAATGAGCAATTGTATCTGGGGTATTTTGGGCCAAGACAAGAAAGAACGGGAGGGAAGCTTATATCTCAGACCATGTCAATCAAGTTGTTCTCAAAGTAGTAAAGGAATCAAATAATTCAATTATATTCCTCTGTCTGGTTTTGCAGACAATGTGGTCTAAAAATAATGTTTTTTTAATGGGATTCTTTAATTAAAAACTCTAACTTGCAAATAGGGTCTTCGTCCATAACAACAAACTCTAGTCTGACACTGTCTACTTGTAGAGCAGAGTTCCCACTGCTTGGTATGATTTACTTTTAGATACTGTCTCCAATTATGACTTGAGAGCCATTTATTAAGGAATCCTGTTGGAAATATTTGCTTTTTAGACTTCAATATAGTTTTAAGCCTAGTTTGAAAAGGTCTAAGCTGCATGTACATTGGAAGTAATGGTCGTGGTAGATATCCTGGTCTATTCTTGATCAGACTAGATTTGTCCCTTAATGATTGAGTAAATCAGTTGGTTTCAACATGGTAAAACAAAATTATCCCCCAAATAAATATCCACTGGTCATTGGGAGATTTACTAACCCTGGCAGGTGAGTACATTAAATTCTATGCTGGGACAAGACCATTGTAAGATCACACTGCCACAGGGATGAATTTAGTGATGATCAGAATATCACCTCCTTGGTGATTGTTTTTGGACAAGTGGAAATTCAGTCAAAGCGGAAATTCAGTTTTCTGCTCAATTTTCAATTTCCGTCCTGCCAATAATTGAGTCCTATTCCAACCTGGAAGATTTTTTTTAATGTTTAGTCTGAAGCAGAGCATTTGTGCTATATCACCTCTGGGAATAGTGATAGAGCTATCTGAAACAAAATATTACACCCACTTAACTGTGGCTGTTAAATTACTGGAACTTCTGAACTTCACTGCATCAAATTGGAAAACAACCCATGGGACTGACAGCTAAATCTCTGGACTGATCAGAGTGGTGAAGAAGCATACCGTCTGTTGTCAGCGTAGAATGGTCCTGATGTTTAGTTTATCCTTTTGCAAGTGGCACCTTCATAGCTGCAGCAACGTTTGCTTGGAAAAGATCCAAGTAGCTGCCTCCCTGATATAATGCAAGCAAGGCACAATTTAAGTGATTTATTTTCATGGTGCAAGGGATCTAGGACATCTGAAGTTCATGTGATGAAGTGAGCTGAACACTTTAAACACTGCTGATGTGTATTTGTAGGCCAAAACCGTAGGAAAATGATACAATCAAATATCACTGTCACCTGTGGTTTTATAGAAAACCTTTGTACAGCCACAGTGAAATTTTATTTAGACTGCACATTGTCATTTTAAATAGCTTGATATTTCTAGCGAATGGCCCTATTCTGTGCGGGCTGATACTTGTGGGCTGTTGAAACATTAGCGTGTGAGACTTTCCAGTTTATATAACCAGGTTTGCCACCTGGAGCATTCTATGAAGTTGCCTGTACCTTGGCAGCGCAATGTAAAGATTTTCTCAAGTTATGGCTAGTAAAACCGCCTAAAGGACCCCATTATTGGGGGTCTAACCTACGCTCATTGCTAATAACGTCCACCTTTTTAACTACGTATTTATGCATCCAATTATAATTTTCTCTATTTTTGATGATCAACATGAAAGAAAACTCATTTTGCCCTCATCTGTGTCCTTGCTTCATTTGCAATCCTTGCAGATGTTGAGAAGTCTCAGAGATCCAAGGAACCAGATGCAGGTGTTGAAGAAACATCTGCAGAGATACAAATAAATATTTTCGCTGATTGATTCTAAACTGTGTGTAAAGTGTAGGCTCTTATAGTGAGATTGTTTCAAAACGCAAAGACCCAATCATTTATTACTCCAAGCACAACAATCAGTTGTGGGCATAATCCATTTTACAAAAAGATTTGTAACCTTAACCAAATGTTATTGATAGGCATATTATAGAAAACTCTAAGAGCTTGCCATGGTACCACTTCTTATTCTTAATGATAACAGCAATTGGACATATTAGAATTACAGGTGCTCAAAGATATGTCAGAAGTCTCATCCAAAAGTAATTAAATGTTTGCAATACTTTTATTGCTGGAGAGAGGTTGTTTTGCTGTGCTCATTTGTAATCTTTTCTATTGTGATTTATTTTTAGTAACATTTTGGAAATTAGTAATTCTTTCTGTAGTGTCTTGTGGATTCTGAAAAAAAATTCCAAGGGCTTTGTTACCAAGGAATGCATCTTTCCATTCTCTAGTGTTTCACAAGGTTGGACTGAAAGTGCAATGTGGCTCTGTCAGTGTCCTGATGTACCACATGCTAAGAGAAAGCACCTCTAAATCACTCTTTTAATCTGCTGCAAAATAATAATAATAATGATAATAATAATCCTTACATTTGATATAGCACCTCTCATGTCAGCAGCATGTCTCAAAGTTATTCACAGCACATAATGTAAAGTGCAGTGACTATTTTGTAGGCGAAATATTGTAACCAAATGAACCAGGCTGACGTACAATCTACTGAATGAAACGTGTAATGCATTTCTCCTTTGGTACTTTTAGACATTTCCTATATCATACAAATTAATCTTGGCTAATATTTCAGTATAGTACTGGGTGGGTTGGAGGGGTGGGGGTTGCTGAATTATTGGAGGCACCATCCTTTCATTTTGATTTAAAATGTAAAACCTCAAGGTATTGTAAAAAGTTCTTAAATTCAGTCTTTGTTTGGAAACGTTTCTGAGCAGTTCTTTAAAAAGAACCAGCTTCCAAATTGAGATTGATTTTAAGAACTTTCTATAAAATTGTCTTACAGCCTAAGGCTTGGTAGAGTTTCTTACCTCTGAAAACATGTGGTCTAATCTGGGTACGAGTGAATAGTGCACATTTGTATTTTGTGTGAGAAGTAATGTCACACAATGCACATAGGTTCTCCTATTCACAATGGGGGTGGTCCTAATTAGTGCAGATATCATTCACTTCAGTGCACTTGGCAGCACTGCAGGAATATTTCACCAGAGGTAATAAATATAATCATAATACAACTTTGAACACAAATTACTCTCCTGTCCGCCCTTCTGGCTGATTTTCCTTCCCCATTAAAGAACTCTGCAATTTCTGTTAGTGGGAGTGCATTCAATGTGCATGTATGCCTATAAACTTATCTAAACAGTGCACAGTCACTGCACGTTACAATTAATAATCCTGTGAGGGGCTTTGAGTCATTTCAACAACACGATATGTCATTCCATTTCCTCTATTTTTTGTGTTGAGCATAATGCATTTTAAGCCTTGCATATTTGATATAGCACCCATAACATTACAATGTCCCAAAGTACTTCACAAGTAATTACCTAATAATTACCGAGTATGTAGTGACTGTGTATTTGTAGCCAATTTCAGCACAGCAGGTTCCACCAACAATCTTAAAGTCAATGACTTTGACTACATAGAAGTATAGAAAACATTGCAGCATTGAAACAGGATATTCAGTTCAATTAGTCGGTGGCGATGATTATACTTGACTTGAGGTTTCACCTCTCCTATACCCCTCTCTTCCCTTTCCCTCCTGTATGACCAGTTTTCCAAGGGTCCTGCCCAGCAATCCTCCACATAAAAATGATCATTCGCTTTATGACCATTCGTGGGACAATGCTGTGCACAAATTAGCAACTATATTTGCCTAAAAATATATTCATTACAATTTTTTAAAAATTGTGAAATTCTTTGAGATATTTCAACTATGTGATAATATGGCATATCAAATGCAAGGATTTTTATTATTGTTTATGTGGAAGACTGTTGGCCAGGATATTGACTTGAATGGGCTCGAGAGAAGCTATTTTTGGGTGTAGCTGTAAAAGGCAGTCTGCTTAAAAGATAAGCCACCCTAGGGGGGATTCGATGAGGTGAAACAAAAGATTAAATTTGTGACCAACTCCATCTCATAACTGTTCGAATTTGATAACATATCAGGTAATTTTCCCCTGGGATATTAAGCCCTTTAGAATTCTCCTAACATGCTCCAGTTAACCTTCCAAACCAAAGCCCTAATGTATAGATTGGTTCTAGCTGGAAAAGCAATGGGAGGCTTATCAGCTTACTAATGTTTGCAATGACAAACTGGACAGTTTCAGCTTGTTGACCTTCAGCAGTACCCCCAACAACTCCAAGATTAGGTAAGCATCGTCTGGGTGAGAATACACACTTAACAATAACAACTTGCATTTATATATCGCCTGTCACGCCGGAATGGCTTAAATATGGACACTTCATATGGACAAACAGAGACAAGACAAATGTGGAACTTCAGTAGTTTGCCTTTGAGGCTCTTAAAGAATGATGATGGGTTTAGAAGTAACGGTAGTAAATGTTTTTCAGCAGGCCCTTGTGAAAAACAGGGGTTTTGTTTTTTGAAACTACAAAAAAAAGGAGTTTTAGCTAATTTGGTAGCTGGCTGCAAAACTATGGTTTGAAGCCCATGTCATGACTTGAGCTCATAATCCACACAGACATTCTTAAGCAGTCCTTGTTGGCAGTGTCACCCTCAGATGAAATGTTAAACTGAAATCCCATCTGCCTGTTCCTGAAGTGGATAATACATGACACTCTTCAAAAAAAAAAGTGTGAATTTCTTCTAGGTTCCTGGTCAACAATCCTCTGGGTAACATTGGTCATTCACCATATGGCTGTTTGTAGGACATTGCTTTGCAGAAACTGACTGTCAGGTTTGTCTTGGAAAACCAGCACTGCTTTTGATAGCAACTACAGTAAAGTGCTTTGAGATGTTTGAGGTGCTAAAATGCTAGTTATTTCTTTTGTCACATTCTATCAATTGCTGATCTGGAGTACATAGCTTTCACTTACACATTTAATTTTTTTATGACCTACTTTAAGAGCAGAGTTTGTTTTTAATGCCTTTAAAGATGTTGTTCTAAAGATTTTTTTGAAATTGAGATTTATTTTTATGAAGAAAATGGAGCAATTCTAGGTTCAGTAGAGCAAACGGGCACTGAAATAAATATACCACCCCTTAACACATTAGAGTCAGTGGTGCATAATGTACAATTTCCATTTTTCATTTCCTTATGACAAACCAAAATAAATGGCTTGTAATTTCAACATGGACAAAACAAATCCATTTCTGCAATTTACGGCTATTATGATAGCTTTTTACAGGTGCAATGTTTTGAACACAAATTCATGTTCACTTGGAATAGAATACATCAACTGCTATGGGAAATATATGCACTTTCATCGTTTTGCCTATTATAAGAAACTCCCATGGATGTTTTTCCAAGAGTTCCCAGCAGTGGAAGGGCTAACATCACTTCTGTGTTTGACAATCAGGAGAGATGCTGAAAATGTCATGCTTGCCATCTTGTTGCAAGGACCACCAGTGTAGCTAAGTACCAGCTGTCACTGCAAATCCAATGGAATTTCTATGACTGCTGCTGGCGTTATGGTTATCAAGATGCTCAAATGTAATTTTAATGAGCAGTTCTCAGCAATTAGTGAGGCTGGGTTGTAAAATTAGTTGCTTGTTTGGTCAGAGTGGATTGGAAAAACATCAAAGAGGCAATGTCTTTGTTGACCACTACTTGGTAAATTGTTTTTTCCAAGTTTCTGCCAAACACTGTAACACTGTGAAATGGTTTATGTTACAATGCATCATAGAGTTCAGCAACACCACCACATCCCTTGTGGGCGATGTTATTACAGTGAAAATAGCATGGCCATTCCAGCTGTTCACATAGATTGTACAGCACAGAAACAGGCCATTCAGCCCAACTGGTCCGTGCCAGTGATCTTCTCCTTGGTTTGGATACTCTTATGCATTGTGATGGGTTTCCACATGTGTCAGACACCTGCTGACCAAAAAAAAGCCATCAAAATAGTTCCTCTTCAAATAGATTGACAACTTCACTGACATTACTGTGTATGCCAAACTGAAGGTCAAAGTGAATCATTTAATGCTGGTCATTAAGGTTTAAATCTGGGGAGATTTCAGGCTCCTTGGGTCAGCAATTTTTGAGCTTTCCAATCCACACTGTGATGCTTAATCAAAAGATATTACAGAGATAAAGTAACTTTTAAGCCATGAGTACTATAATAACATCATGTAACAATCTCTGAGAACTAGCAGTATGAAAGACAGCTATGGTGGGCCTTTGGATTGTACTGAAGAGGGACGGTGCCTGTGTCACGTAAAGACTGAGCCCCCAGAGTGTTCTCTCCCTGAGGCTCAAGGAAGGAGACTGTCCCAGGAAGACAGGGAACAACAAGGCCTGAAGCCAAGCCACATGCCTGGCCAGGCAATATTGTGGAGTAGCAGGTATTCTGAGGGTAAACGTATGTAAGAGAGATGATGGGCCCCTAGTGTCCAGGTTCCAATGAACAATGTGGCAACCAAATAAAACAACTTTGACACCTTATTGGCCAATGACAATTGTTCTGCTGTCCAAGACCTGGAATTGTAAATCCAAAAATTTTTTAAAAGAAAATTGCATTAAACTTAAGGGTACACAGTTTTTGCAATGTCCTCATGCAGGGATGTCCTCATCCACTATACCTCAGTGAAAAGTCAATCAATGTATGTACTGAAACATACTTTTGTTCATAGTTTCTTGAGGTAGACAATGATACTATGTTGCCTTTGTATGACACTGAGAATAGCTGCTCCATAAAATGCTACATGTTTCACTTCAAACAGGATTTGATTGCAATAGCTCTTTGCAGATTCTCTTGTGTTAATAAAAATAAGGAACAGATTGGGGCATAATATACTGTAACAGGGGAGGATACAACAACCAAAATGAAGCATTTGTGTAACAAATAGTTTTTATTCTACCGCACAAAACAGTCTTTGGTAACACAAGCAGCAGGGACATGAATCTGCTTGCTTGTTCTTCCTACCACACTCTCACCATGTCCACACTAATCAATGTTATCTCACTTGGAGCACAGCATTCTCTTGCCAGCCGGAGGGTACGTAGAATTTCCCAATACCAAGAGAATCTTGGTATTGGGACCAAGTTCTGACAATGACAGTGATCTGACAAAGGGCGCTGCAAGCAGACGAGTATCATCTCTTTCCTGCTCTCCACCGGTTAGGAGGACCTCCCTAACCCAGAGCCCACTTAGGAACTACTCAGCTGGTGAATGAGCAGTCGCCGATTGCTCCCCCTTACTTTGTGATGAGCCCACAATTAGAGGTAGATAGCCACATATGCCAGTCCAACTGGGCCCAGTACATAGACATTCCCTCCCTCCCCCCGGTCCATACAGTGGTGTTTTCTTTCACTGAATGCCACCACTAAATTTGATGAAATGCACTGGTGTATTGTGGAATTTTTAAAAGTATCTGAAATATGTGAAGTGACAACTAGATTCGCGGCCGAACAGAGCACGAGTGAGACTGCACTTGGGAGAATTTGGTTCAGATTTGAACATCTCAATACAGAAAAGATATCCTACTTTGGAGAGAATGCAGCATAGGAGCTATATAAATGCAAGTTGTTGTTATAGAATCACTAGGGTAGTCCCAAAGATGGGAAGGGGGGGGGGGGGGGGGGCTGGGGCGGTGGGGGAGGGGAGCGGGTGATGGTGTTGGAAAGAGTCTGTAATGTACTACTAGGTTGATCTTTAGATCTGAGGAGGCTAAGAGTTTTTTTTATTGAGGAGTACAGAATTATTGGATTTGACATAATAAATAATTGGAGGTGCACTTAATTATGTGTTTAAAAAATAATGACAAATATTCCAAGGGATTCTGCAGTATGCCAGAGCACTGATGATGACATCTGATAACTTGCTCATCGACAGGACTTGGAGGGACAGACAAGACACTGGGGGCAAGGATTCTTTCCACTCAGCTCCTGCTAATCCTGAAAGCTAAAGCACCAACAGGTAGGTTGGTCTCAACTGGACAAGCAGTGGGAAAGCTTGCCAGACAGTGTTCTCCATGGCAAGCTATGTGGTTTTAGCTGGTTAGACTTCAGCAGTGCCCCATCGCTCACTCTGGGGCCTCCAAGACTTGGCTCTTACCGTGGTTATGTGTTTCCGCATGTGTCAGGTACCCAGCTGACCAAAACAAATATCTAAAGGAAATGAAAGTACTTTTCAACCATAAGGATCTCTTTCTGTGAACCGCCTTTTCTAATAGGGCTATTTTCTAATTTCATTTTCTAATGAAAAATATTTTACCAACTAATTTAGTGCTATCTTACGATTAAAGCTGACATTCTTTTGGATAAATTTGTCTCCAATAAACATTTTCTTCATAATTGCTTCCTGTTTTGGTGCAATGAATAGAGTTACATTTATTTCAGCTCTACTTACTGACAGTTTTTTATTGCAATAGTTTATCATATGAAATTCAGTCGTGAAACAGGCTTCATCTGCATACTGAATCTTTAATGATTTCAAATGTTAGTCATGTTCACCTCTACATTTTTAGCATCTAAATTTATTTCTGTGTATTATTTTGTCCAAGTTTGCTCTATTCCCACTTCCCACAAGGTAATAGAAAACATAATGAGATGCAATGTAGCAAGCTCACTGAATACTAGTATATAGCATGCCCTTTGAGTGCAGAACACTAGTGCAACTGGGACTGGCACAAAATAATGGATAGTGACTGCTATTTTCCATGGTAATGATCCCCTTATGCTTTTTTGCTTTGTTCACAAGCTGATATGCCCTAAGTCTACCTGAAGACTTTATACTGAAATATGCCTAGTAACGTTAATAGAAACACTGTGTTGGGTAGTTCCTTGATTCCTATCCCATATCCTTCCAACTTCAACATTGCTCAATTTATACCTGAGCAGACAAAAGGTAAAGCTTTCCTTTACAAAATAAACGTTCTGCATTTCATATCTGAGAAAGCTTTCACTTTCAAAACAAATCTAAAATAGTGATAACTTTTACAGGTTATATGGTAGGCTTCAAATCATCAGTGGAAATGATCATAGGGAATTTAGCAATTGTTTTACCTTCATCACAGGTAGCTCATCTGTATCTGTAAAATGGATCATAGGCCTTTTGTTGGCATCAGATAGGAGCCCATAATAACACTAAATCAGTAGTTGAATGCATCAATAAACAACAACAAGATTACATTTGTATAACGCCTTTCACGTCAGGAGGACATCACAAGGTGCTGGACAGTGCATAGCATTTCAGACCCAAGCTGGGGTCAGTTTATTTTCAATTTGTTATAAAACATAGAACAAAACATTAGAATTATTCAATTATATGTTCCATCTATGAAACAGTGGAACTAAATGAGACTGATGTACTTTAAGCTTAAGGTCACTGACCAAAATGAGAATATTGCTGATTAATAATTCATTTTTATTAGAGTTATAGTTAGTCGATTGGCGGATTGCCTTTCCGGGGGTAATAATTCCTTAAAAAATAAACTGGTCACCTCAATCCACGACTGTTTGTGGGCACTGAGGTGCGCAATTGGCTGCCGCGTTTCACCCATAAAATATACAGTCAATTCACTTTACAATATATTCTGTGAAGTGCTTTGAAATGTCTCGAAGACGTGTTTCAGCACCTTGGGACGTCCTCCCAACGTGAAAGGCGCCCTACAAATGTAATCTTGTTGTTGTTGATAAGGCGCAAGGATTATTATTTTCTGAAGGAAGGCTAGTGTCTTGTGTTCAGCCATGTATGCATGATAACTAAATTAGTTTTGAAAAGCTTGAAATACCACCTTCAGTAAAATTGGGGTGGGTAGAAGTGTTATTCTCCACTTGTCAGAAATCACATGAAATGAATGGAGCATTTAATTTCATCCTTCCAATATACTTTCCAGTATCTTTGTCATCTGTGTATTGTTTGATGCCATAAAGCAAAGTAGACAATTGGGGATGAGCATAAAACTTCTTACCAGACATAATTTGACATATTTCAGTATAAAGTCTTCAGGCAGTTTTAAAATGTAGCTTTTTATCAAAAGTTTTTTTTAATAAAAGCATGAAGAGATTATTGCACTGAGCCATGTGAGCCATTGTCCATTACTTATAAATATAATAATCCTTGCGTTTGATATAGCACCTTATCGCATTGTCAAACTATCTCAAAGCACTTCACAGAATTGACTGTACATTGTATGTAAAGTGGACCCAAGTGCAGCAGTCAGTTTGTGCACAGCAATGTCCCATGAACACCCATGACCTGAATGATCAATTCTATCTGGAGGATTGTTGGCCTGCACGCCAGGAGCTTTGCTGAGCTAGCTCGGGTATACTGCGTGTCCCCTGTTCACTCCACTCCACCATTGACAGCTGTGGTTTCAGCCACTGTATCCTATAGAACCATAGAATCACAGAAATTTATGGCACAGAAGAAGGCCAATTGCTCCATCATGTCTGTGGAACTCTGGAACTCCCTGCCTCTGTCCCTCCACCCCTCTATTTGCCCATCTTTAAATTGCACCTGAAGTCTTTCGTTTTCGACTATGGCTATGGTTACCTCCCTTCTCCCCAACTCAATGTCAAACTACCCCACTTTCCAACACTCTGAGATGCTATCCCATGTGAAGAGGTAGTTTGACACAACAACAACAAAATTACATTTATAGAGCACCTTTCACGTCGGGAGGACGTCCCAAAGCGCTGAACAATCAGGTGTTGGGGCCCGAGCATGGGGAAGGGGTGGTGTAGGGGTGAGGGAAGGCAGAGAGGTGGGTGAGTGACCAAAGGCACGGTCGAAGAGAAGAGTCTTGAGACCAGCCTTGAAGGAGGCAAGGGAGGAAGCGAGGTGAAGGGGATAGAATTGGGGATGCTACCTGGCATGATGCTACTTACACTCTCTCTCTACTTTCCAAACCCTTCTCTTCTATTGTGCCTTTAGTCATCTCCCTCCCACTCTCCATATCGCCCTCACTGCTTGTCTAGTCTGTCTCTATGGAGTGCATTGTGATATTTTCCTACCTGAAAGGTGCTAATAGGTGTTTTTGCTCTTTCAGAAGAAAATGCCCCCTTCCAGTGTTTCACTCCCCCCATCCCGCACCAACGTTTTCCTATGAGCTTCCAATTCAAGTTCAGTTTTGTCTGCAGCAAAATATTCACTCATCAATATTGCAGCAGATGTTAATGGGATTCACACAATCTCTCCCACGGCAGTACAGTGAACACAGAGGAAGCATTATGCAACAGTTTCTAAATTGTGAGGAAACAGCAATGGGAATAACACTTTTAAGTATCACTCCCCATGAAAAATTCATGCTTTAGCTACAGTACAATTTCTGCTGAAAATACGCAGAATGTTTTCACCCAGCATAATTAGATGCTACGTTATCTTGACACTTTGTTTGATATCATTGAGTTTCTGCCTGATCTCCCAAGGTTGCTGTTAAGTCTTGGAGATTGAATTCACCTGGGTAAGGCACAGGACTTCCTCCGCTGCATATTGTTTGGCCCTGTGCTCTCCCACCAAAAATTCTGATTGTGAATTGTATCCACACCCTTACCCCACCCTACGTCTGTGACTTCCTATTTCCCATCCACTCCACCATCTCAAGAATGTGCCCTCCCCATCCCACCCCCACCATCAATGAGCAAGCCTTCAGCCACCTTGCCTGTGTTCGCTGGAACTCTCTCCTTATTCTGCTTTCCATGCTCCCTTTCTGCTATCTAAACCTTTCTAAAAAAAAACATATTCTTGATTATACCTTGCGTCATCTGTAGGGTAATCAACTCCCATCCTGCTTAGGTTCCCACTGCATCTCTCTAAAGCTTATTGAGACGTTTAACTAGCTCATGTGTATTGTAAACACTGGCTTGGACTTGTTAGGCTGATTGATCTGTTTCAATACTGGAACACTCAATGTCCTGCCATTATAGCATCAAGCTATTTCTTAAATGAATCCTGTATCCCAACCTCAACCACCCTTCCAAGTAACCCATTCCAGTGGTTAATTAAAATTTGGATGAAGAAATACTTCTGGTGTTTATTTAGGGAAGACAATTCGAGGAGAAAAAATTGCCTGAAGAGCTATAGTAACTTTAAAGCCCCTTTGTTCGGACAGTAGCAGAATCTATCGACTCAAGGGTGAGCACGTGATGGAACACATCACATTGCTTCTGGTAATACTTCCTTCACCATTAAAGAAGAATGACAGATGTCATTAAAATCACACACAGTCCTCCTACCCACAACTCATGTAATTTTCAAAATGTTATTTTATCAAAGAGCAAGAAAAACAGAGAAATAATGTGTCTCCCAGCATCCTTGTCAACAACAATTGCAAGCAGTCCCATCTGCAGTGACCCAGTCCACAGGCTCTGTGACGTATTATGGTTTAACCTGCCTCAGTTGATAGTACTCTCGTCTTTGAGTTGAGTCAGAAGATTCTGAGATCAAGTCTCATTTTGAGTCTTTGAAATCATATAGTACAGTCTGACATTCCAACGTGCTGCTGCTGGCCGTGCGTTCTGCGTTGTTGAAAGTGCTGTCCTTCAGATAAGATGTTGAACCATAGCTCAGTCTGCTTGTTCAGGTATACATTAAAAGATTCCATGGTGTTAAGAAAAACAAAAACCTTTTCGAGTTCCAATGAAACATTATACAAAAAGTGTAAATTCTAACAATGGCACTCCTCAAAAAGAGAATCAAGTGATTCCATGTGTCCTAGTCAACTTCATGGCTATTTATGGGACATGTCCGTGTGCCACATTCACCTACAAAATACGCAGTCACTGCACTTAACAGTATATCCTGTGAAGCACTATGAGACATCCTCTCAATGTGAAAGATGCAATATCTAATGCAAGTATTATTAGTAGTATTATGTTTTAATGTCATGTTATATTTTCTGTTTGTCTGAAAATTGCTTAAATGTTGTTTCTAGGTCCAGGAGAACTTGATTTTTTTCTCACTTCGGCTGATCAAGCCCAGATGTAATACTGTACATATTAAACAAAAACATCCACTCAAAATAGATAAACTCCCCTCGTGATTAAATATTATATTAAAAAACATGCAATTCCAAAATGAAATGGCACTAGTGATCTGGAAGAAATACTTCCACTTATCCAGAGAGGGTGTGCTACGTCCTGGTAATTATTGTACCTTAAATAGCACAAGGAGAGCTTTAAAGCTACCACAAATGTTACTCCTCCAAGAAAATGTAAGTACAGTGTTATTTCACTAGTATTTTGCCTGACCATTACTTTATTTTTGTCAGATTCTTTCCTGCCATTTTCATAATTGGGCTTATTAAAATTTGGGCTTTGGTCTATTTTCAAGGTTACTCATGAGAAGCAGATTTTAGCTCAAATCAGAGTATGTATGCCCTCTAGGCTTCTAGTAATCTGCCAGTGCTGCTAAGAGTGAGGTTTATACTGATACCATATTTGGATACCAACCTAAATTTTTAAACTTAGAAGAAACCATATCACATGCCTCTGTTTACCTAGCAGTAAGTAGGAACACGGTTGTTAATTGTTATCAAATGCAAGCATTATTATTAATGTTGATGTAGCATTGGGAACTGAATGTGTGGAAAGAATGTGGCATACCTGCTTAAGAATTTCAGATAGTATGGAGTCTGAGAGTGTTTTAATGAATTTCAAGTTGAGCTGACATTAGTTGTCACCCTAAAGATGAAAGTAACACGTCAGAGCTGCTTTCATGAAGAGATTTTCAACTTGACAATTGTGTTCATCACTAGGTGTTTTGAGAAACAGCCTCTATTAAAGCCCTCCAAGGGGCATGCGGCTTTCTAGCTGTGAGTTACAATGCTCACAGCTCAAGCTCAAGTCAGTATTGATACAAATTTTACCATCAGAATCCTATGCATTTGAATCTAGATTAAACTATGAAAGTCAATATAGAGAAAGCAATCTTCCCTCAGATGTTTGATCTCCTGGGAGAGAGCTGGAGGAGAGATTTTTTCTGCACAGTCAGATCCCTTGCTGATAGGAAAATGATTTATAATTTTAAAAAACCCTTAATTTCTCCTTGTTCTTCTCAATGTTTCCATCTATCTTGTTATTCCTAACCTGTTCCTTGAAAAGTCAATCTAAAGATCATGCATCTTGTCAAAGGGAAGCTTTAATCCTGTACAATGTTTGGCGGTGACCAGTTCTGTTACAGGAAGCACGTAGTATGGTACAAACAGAGCAGTTGCAATGATTTGTGTAGCTGGGAAGTGCTATCTACCCACTATGCACAAGCCCTTTGATGGTATATTTGATTTTGTAAAAAATAATTTTGATGGCACCAAATGTACAGGACTGAAGCCAACGAGAGTCTCTATGATATGGGAGGTACCAAGATCTCTGCACTCTGATCATGGAGAATGATGGAATTGATCATCTGAACAACAACAACAAAAGTACATGTGTATAGCGCCTTTCACTTCGAGAGGATGTCCCAAGGCGCTGGATAATCAGTGTTTCGTACCCGAGCTGAGGGTTGTGATTGGGAAGGGTGGAGGGCAGGCGAGGAAGGAGGGTGATTGAAGGTACGATTGAAAAGGAGGGTCTTGAGATGGGTTTTGAAGGAGCCAAAGGAGAGGGCGAGGTGGAGGGTCTGCGGGATGGAGTTCCAGAGGATGAAGACAGAGTGGCTGAAGGCCCAACCGCCGATGGTGGGGGAGTCCGGGTAGGGGACATGGAGCAGGCCGGAGACTGCTGAGTGGAGGGAGGGTACAGGTTAATAAGGGATTAGCAGGTCAGAGAGGTAGGAGGGGGCAAGGCCATGGAGGGTCTTAAAGGTGACGACGAGAAGTTTGAACTCGATCCTCTGAGGAATGGGAAGCCAGTGGAGCTGGCGAGTGTGGGTTTGATGGGATCATGGAGCCTAGGGAAGAGTTGGGAAGGCCAACAAGCAGGGCATTGGCATAGTCGAGCCTGGTTGTCACGAAAGTATGTATGAGGATTTTGGCGGTCTGAGGGGTGAGGCAATGTCGGGCATTGTTGCGGAGGTGAGTGAAGGTAGAGCAGGTCATGGCACGGATCTGGGGTAAAAAGGATAGTTGAGGTTCAAACAAGACACCAAGCTTCCCGACTGACTCAGTGAGGTGGAATGTGCATCCTTGGAAGGTGATGGTCTCAGTTCCTGAGGTGTGGAGGCGCTGACTGGAGCCAATCAGTAGAGTCTCAATTTTGTTGACGTTCAACTGTAGAAAGTTAGTTCTCATCCAGGACTTGATGTTTGACAGACATTCTGTCAGGACAGCAGTGATCCTGGAGTCGAGGGTGGAGGCAGAGAGATAGAGTTGGGCGGAGAAACTCTATTGGGATGTACAAATAAAAATTTCTCCTGATATATCAGTGAGGGGTAAGAATTGGACAATTCTTAAATTCAGTTTTAATTTCTGTTCTTAAAAGAATGAACAGAAAATCAGCTTCAAATTTAAAACTGTTCAACAGTCTCTGAAAGAGACCAGTGTAAAAGTGTAGACCAGGAGAAATCCCCCCACCCACCCCCACCCCGAAGTTTCCTGCGGGTCAAATTCCTTCAACTCATTTCATTAGCACTTGTATTGAAGTAAGTTTTCATATTCCAAATCCTCGGAACATAAATGCAACTTCAGTTGCAGCATAAAATATGACAGTCTTAGGGATAAATGCTTGTAAACACTGCTTACTGCTACTCAGTGAGCACTTCTAATCCACAAGAAAATAAACTATTCTAATAGGACTCGACACCCTGAGCATTATTGTGCTTAATCAAATCTCTCTAGAAAATACTTCACTAATATTACTAAATAAGCTAACATGATCCATAATGGAGGACTGAGTGTTATAATGGGTTAAGGCCTATTTTAGGATCGCTCAGTAAGGATTTAGCCCCTTTGTGGAATTCTGCATGTTATTAATTAAGTTAGTTGTATTCCAAACGTTCAATCTATTATTCATAACATGTTTTATAAAAAATACTGATGCTAACTAGGCAAAATGCTCCATGGAGGATAAAGAGTTAGTCTGCATTGGAGTGCGGTATACTTTGAATTATCTCCCAGATTGAAGAGCCGGATATTTTATACAGACGTATATACAGACCATGTTTAAACGTTTCTGCCCTGCCCGGTAATTGTCTCCATATTATTAGTTTATAGAAGCTCTATATCTTTCTCATCCCATTGTCTACCTCTTCTCCATAGCTGTTGTTATACAAACTCTCAAGTACCTACCCATCTTCCTTTTAAACACTTCAATTGATTCTGCATTTTTTAGAGCATTGTCAATGATTCACATATCCTTTTCTGTGAGTCGATCGATACAGGATTAGTATCAGAACAAGAGTCAGAAGTAAATGCTCAGTATAGTTATTAGCCTCACATATGAAGAATTGGACTAGCTAGAAAATGCACATGACTGTTTCTCATTACTTGTGTAAATATATTATGTTCTATATTCTCTTTGTAAACATCAAATATTCATCAAAGCCATTTTAGATACTTGGAAATGTACCCAAAAGCTCTAAATTAGATAGAATTTAAGCTTTTATAACCAATTTCATTACTTATATAATATGTTTTGGATTTTCTCCTCTTTGCTGAAAGAACATTTAACTTGTATTTATTTTAATACATAATATAGCCATTATGGAGGTCATAAAAGGAGTTTATCTGTGCATCAAATGTTATGTTGCTATGGAAAGCACTATGGCAACCTAACATTTCTAACAAACTGAGCAATGATTTGTGACAACATTCTAAATTTACATTTTATTGTGGTATAACTAATTGACAGCCTTGACGTCTGATTTTGACAATATGTTGACAGTCAACCTTCAAACGTCTATTAACAGAGAGTAAAGGGGGTAAAGTGATTACCAGCATACACGCTGTCAGTTTTTATTGAATATATGACAGAAAGGT
This sequence comes from Callorhinchus milii, assembly GCF_018977255.1. Classification (NCBI taxonomy): domain Eukaryota; kingdom Metazoa; phylum Chordata; class Chondrichthyes; order Chimaeriformes; family Callorhinchidae; genus Callorhinchus; species Callorhinchus milii. Next base: position 14,768,535 of record NW_024704745.1, on the reverse strand, counting down.
GTGACAGAAGAGGAGAAATAATTGTACAGTGTGCTTGTGTGGGAGAACAATTGCCAGAGCGAGTTGCCAGAACAATTGCTGCCTCAAATTGGTGGCAGTGGTGCATTCTAAGTCAGTCTGTGTCACTTTGCAAATCAAACCATCACCATTGCTAATTGAAGAGCAAGTCTAAAATGTGGGAGATGAAGATCTCAGGTAACAAGAAGCTCTAAATGTGGCCCAAATGATGAAGCATCATGCCCCGTCAGAACTTTTCACACTCTGGACTTTTATATTTCTAATGGGATTTCTAATAAGAAATCTGAGTTGGGTTTAGGCTTGACCCAGTTATTTTTTTTGGTCCACCTGTCTGACATAGCTGTTTATGGAAAATTGCTGTGCGCAAATTATCTGTAGCATCTACCTATAAATGCAGATACTATACTTTTTAGTGCAATCCAATTGAGACATTTCAATTATATGATAAGGTGCCGTATGAAATGCAAGGTTTAATATTTTATTTATTAATTGTAATCCCAAACTTCATTCATCTTCCTCATCTGTAAAAAAATGACATTAAAATTACACAGTTTGATAAAAAAATAACAAACCTTACAACAAAACTGAATTTATTTGTCTGGATTAATGAACATCTCAGCAAGAACCAGGAAGTGAACAGTATCAAAGTAAAGCTGTTCACTCCACTCCACTGTCTGGCTGCCTGCCTTCACTTTGTGCTGTCTAATCTTCCAGATGGATTTCATTGAGGGAGAGAAAGAGAGCTTTTAGTAGTTTTTAAAAATTAATTCCAAAGCCTGAGATACCAGTACCATTGAAAGTAAGATCATAAATTATAGGCTCAAGCTTAGAAACTGTATTCACATTTAGAAATGGTGAGAATCCGGTCTGAGATTTATCTGTTGTGGAGAGTAGAATTGCCTGAATTTATAAGAATCACCTCAAGCTGAAAAAAAAGAGAATTTATGACTAGAGCACAATACACAGACAGTGGTTTCTGCAGTTCAGAAAACTAGATAAAGGGAATCTGCTGCAGAAGGTGCCATAAAAGCCCTTGACCTCACAGTTTCAACAATTGCCAGTTAACTGCTTCAACTATTTTGGGGTCAAATATATTCACTGAGGGCTGCTGTGCCGGAGGAGTGCAGCACTTTTAACAGTTCAGAGAACAAAGAAAAATTCCACTCAAATTCAGTCAACCTGTTGTTTGAAACGTTATACTAGCGCTGGATTCCTCCATGATTCTATGTCCTCCAATCCAGCCCAACAATAGGGGCTGGATTTAGTTTAGTGGTTTAGTTCAATTCACTTTATAGCCTGAAGGAGCACAAAAATGTTCTCTCTTAAACCAGAGAATAGTAGTTGATGCCTGAGATTAAGCCAGAAGTTATAAATTATCATTTACGGGCACAAGGAGACTTTCCATGTCACTAATTTAGTGCCGTACGTCTGAAAGCTGCTCCTGGAGGAGAGAAGGTAAACAGTAGTGTTCCTCAGGTTGAGATAGCTTTGAGGAGATATGCCTGGTAATAAACAGAAAGATATGCAGCAATCCAAGACAGAGTACTCAAAATAAACAGTCAATTTATTTTATAGTATATTCTGTGAAGCGCTTTGAGACGTCTCAGACACGATAAGGCGCTATATCAAATGCAACAATTATTATTAGAATTGGAAGTGGCCTCAACACTAAGTTTTAAAGAATAGAACAGTTCTAAGTGGATAAGTACCTTGTACCTGGGCCCCATCATTTGCTGCGAATGACTCAGGGATTAGCCGAAGCTCAGAAGCACAAAGGCAACCGGGATAAGTGATTCTGTTTCATAATTAAACAACTGATTAGTATATTGACCGGCATATATAACCTCCTTAGATTTTGTGCATATAATCTATACTGTACCAAAATAAGAAATGCAGAGCTATAAATCAATCGAGAGTAGAAGTGCAATTTGTGTTGGAGGTTTTTGTGCATTGAGTGACATCCTCACAATAGGCAAGCAATTATTACACCTAAAGCCCACATGTCTTAATTGAGACAAGACATCTTCCCATTGCTAAGTGAAGTGAATAATATCTCCAAGACCATCCGTATGTGGAACAGTTGTTGCCTACAGGAAGGATTTGGTCTTAGAGAACACAAGTTAAACGAAGATTGCAGAATATCTGCAAATCTTTGAAAATGAATTCCACTGGGAATCTTTGAAACTACAGTCACGCAAATTGCTTTATATATATATAGTGGCATTCTATCAATATATTTCCAACATTTCCTTCAGTGTTAATCACGTAGTTTGAAAATTTGACAGCTGTTATAAGGTTCCTGGTTTTTCATTGCTCTTATTTTTTTAAATGTTCATTGGAGGGTACAATTTAAATGGACACTGTTGTGGTAAAGTTATTACAATCAATGATTCTGCTTTTCTACTCCTCCCAGTCGACTTTGGCCAGAACAAGAAACATCCAATTTCAGTTAGTAATGTGATTAACTTGTTAATAGCTTTACAAAGGGTCTACTCAAAATTTCTAGCACCCCAATGCACAGTCTGAGTGGACCATGAGGGAGCCTGGTTAATTCCTGTCATATTTGTACCTCACTTCTATGACTAACACTGCTATTAAAGTCACATCTTCCGACTAGGTTCCAGAGCAATATGGACTGTCCGAGACCCTGTATATTCCAAACACTTGGCGGCAAATCACTTCCACAATCGTGTCGACAACCTACCAAATGTGCTGCACTTACACAGAAATAGTAACGAAATACTGAAACTTCCGGAAGTGGATGTTGTGTAACTAATGGGTTTTCTTGACCGTGACTTACACATTGTTTATTTGTTGACATGTCGAGCACAGTCAGACCAGAATACTTTCCTGTGCAATGTCATAGTTTTACTTCATCATTCATTCCAGCTGTTCTTTGAAGACTGTCAGATGCCAGTGTTTGCATGTGGACCATATTCAACATACAGTTTAGTCTTTCTTATCACCCCCAAGTGAATCACTTCAAAAGATGCTGTATGATGCTTTTAACCTTCAAAAAAAGCAGTTCCTTTCTCTAATGTATTCCCTGCATTTTCTCCTGTGAAATGCATTTTTTTTGTACAGCTTTCTCTGCCTCGCCTAGATTTTGTTGGTCTCTGGCAAAGTTTGCACAGTGCGTGTTTCTGTTGCCTTCTACTGTGGATTTGAGTTTGAGTTAAGACGTTGTCAGCAGGCAAAACCGGAAGGAATTTAAAGACTCGACATCAAGATATTTCTGTGTCTTTCTAGCTTCGCGTGTGAATGAGATACACAGGCAATTGAGGGAACCAAAGAGAAGGCTGGGGAAGTATAGAATCTAATAGTAAAAGCTATAAAACCCACAGAGATTGTACATGGTGTCCCTGTATTCTCCCTGTGCGCTGTGCACTCATTCTGCCTCCATCCTTAATTCCATGTTGCTGTCTCTTCCAGCAGTCCTGTCAGATGTCAAGTCCCGTCAGTTACTAAGCTCCTGCTCACTTTGTAAAGTGGAGTTCTGCAGCTCAGTGGTTAGAGCACTTGCCTCGCAAGCGAGAGACCTGGGTTCGATTCCCTGCAGGGCGAAACTTTGGGCAAGTTTCCTTACTCCACACACCTAACCCAAAGCATCTCCCAAAACCTTACAAGGCTGTCCAGCAGCAAATTCTAGAGAGAATTTGAAAACATATTCAGAAAGTTGCGTTAAGAGCATGAAGAGGCCATCCAGCCCATCAAGTCTATTCTTACGATATATAATAATAAATAATATATAATAATAATCCTTGCATTTGATATTGCGCTTTCATGTCTTCTAGACGCCTAAAAGCGCTTCACAGAATATACTATAAAGTGAATTGACTGTGTATTTGTGGGCAAAAGGCAGCAGCCAGTTGCTCACAGCAGTATCCCACATACTGTCTTGGATTGAAGTGACCAATTTATTATTGTTTTTGTTTCTTGAAGGATTATTATCAGGCGTGTGGAGTAAGGAAACTTGTCCAAGATTTCGCCCTGTCAGGAATCAAACCCAGGTCTCTCACTTGCAAAGCAATTGCTCTCACCACTAAACTACAGGACTCCATTATATTAGATATATTAGACTAGCTGTACCCATTAGAGCTGCGCTTGCAACCAAAGGATACAATAGCGCCATCTGATTCATAGTCTCTGCCTGGATCATAGTTGAGCGCAGCTAAATGGAGTGACCTCTGCTGCTGGACATAATTTTGCTGTGTTCTTGCGTGATTTCTGGGTCCAAGGCCTGCCAGGCTGTTCTTTGAGCAGGAAACTCATTTTGTCGTACTCTTGCAGTCCTTTCAACATTCAAGTCCAGCAGTGTTGTTCTTTGAGCAGGCAATCCATTTTACTGTGTTCTTGCGTTCCTTTCTGCATCAAAGTCCAACCCTGCTGTTCTTTGTTCTTCCGTTTTATTTAATCGGCCTTCTCTCTTCCGCCTGGCATTTTTATTTGTCGTTGAAAGTCTTGATCTTCGCTTCTTAGGCATCCCTGGTTGGGAGGACTTGTTGTTGGGAGGATTCCTGTTGGGAGAACTGCTTATTCGAGTCCATACATGTGTGATGAAGTTGTTTAGGTCATCAATGATAGGAGATCCCCCCCAAAAATAATATGCCATAACACTCCGCCATGCAAGATCCTTCCGATGAAATATAAATGTCTGTACATCAATCGGTTATTGCATTACTGGCGGACACACAGACACACCGACAGATATTTTGTCTTTATTAGTATAGATTATGGCTAATCTTTTAATTCAATTTCCCATCTTTTTTCCCATACCTGTGGGTCAGCCTGTCTCAGTTGGTAGCGCTCTTATCTTCTTCGTTAATTGAAATACCTAAGTCAGATAACCTCTCAATCTTCTCATCTCCAAGGTATATAATCCAGGTTTACCCAGCTTCTCCTCTGAGCCAAGACCTTCAACCCTGTTATAATTCTAGTAAGTTGTTACAGGACACCCTCTTCCTGAGATTAGGTGCCCAAACCTGACCTGTTGTTACAAAGCCGAGCACCCCATTTATAGAGTCCTGTAGCTCAGTGGTTAGAGCACTCACTTTGCAAGCGAGAGACCTGAGTTCAATTCCAGGCAGGGCGAAACCTTGGGCAAGTTTCCTTACTCCACACAGCTAATAATAATCCCTCCAAAACCCGAAACAATAATAAATTGGTCATTTTCAATCTACGACTGTTTGTGGGACATTGCTGTGCGCAATTGGCTGCCGCGTTCGCCCACAAACATACAGTCAATTCACTTTACAGTGTGTTCTGTGAAGCGCTTTGGGATGTCCTCCCGACGTGAAAAGCGCTATATCAAATGCAAGGATTATTATTATTATTAATAATAATATTACCCCGTTAGATTGTTTTCTGCAATTGTGAATTAGATTGTAATAGCTATGGACTTGGGAGTCCTTGTTCCCGTTATTCAGCTGCCCTTCCTACTGCTTCCCCATTCAGAACACATTATCACCTGTAATTTCTGTACTGAAATGTACTATTTAGATTTTCTATGTTAAATTTCAGCTGTTTTTGTTCTGCCCAAATGTCTAATCTTTGTCCCACTGCAATTTTCTGCTGTCTGTTCTCTTCACAATTTACATACACCTCTCAGTTTCATGTCATCAGGAAATTCCTATATTCCTATATCCAGTGAAAAGCTGGGGCTTCCCAGCACGTATCCCTATCAGTTTTGAATAGAAGCACTAAAAACTAGAGGTAAAATTCCAGATATGGGTGTACAATAAATGGGATTTTTTAAAAATGTAAATGGTACAAATTGCATAACCACATTTGCACATTGTACCTGATCTATAGTAGAAGAGGCGAACCCAGGTCTCTCGCTTGCGAGGCAAATGCTCTAAATACTGAGCTACAGGACTCCTAGAATCAATTACCAGATTTCTAGCATGGACTGGCTGTCTGGCTTCCTTGTTATAAAATGGCCAAATGCCAGGTCATCAGGTCTCTGCACACTTCTCCAGTACTGTCCTAGAGCATCAGCATTGACGAGTTACCCAGATCGGGATATTAAACTACAAGTTTCTTGCTCAGAAGTAAGAGTTCGACCAACTAACTGATTTGAGCATAATCCTTTCTCGGCAGACGTTTTTGTTGTTTTTTTTGTTCCTGAAGATCTGTCAGCATATTAATTTGTTTACCAAATGGTTTTAGATGAACTAACATCTGCACTAGCAGCCTGTTGTACAAATTGTAGGTTCTCATTAAATTGGCTAACATCTGGCCTCGCGGTAATTACTTATGTTGTTACTATTCACTGGGATATTTAATTGGTTAGAAAAGCTGAAATAACAGACTAACTGCAATTCAATCCGAATGATGAAGGTTGGATTTTTGGATTAATAAGAGACTATTCAATTTTGAATTCTACTGCGAGTCCACCCTTCATATGGTTTTGCTGTGATACTGAAGCACATGTTAGTTTAGATTCAGAATAAAGAAAGGCTTTTCTTTCCAAAGCGAAGATCTTGCGTACCAGAGGTTCCGCAGGCAATCATTGAACCGGATCAGTTATCAGTTTTCATGCGGGGGTGAGGGGGAGTAAATTTAGAGCAACAATATAGTTCCTAATGTGCAGAGTCAGATCTGCTGTTGGGAAGTTGAGCATATCAAACAGTAACTCGAATTGTATCGAAAATGTAATTAACAATGAAAATACAAATAGTAGAATTGCAAGTTCTAATGAAATTTACAAGCAAGCTTTTATTTCATCTCTTGCTGGAAAGAGCTATGCTGCACTGTACTGAAGCCCTTCTGAACGCCCACCACATCTTTTATTATTGCCTTAGGTTCTCGATTGAAATATTTACTGTGATTGTCATTCAGTTTCCCAGAAAGTGCTGACGCCATATGTAAGCTTTGTGTAAACAGCGCTTCAGAGCAGATGGATATGTTCTTTTAAGGTTTAACTTGGCCTTTTCCCGTTAAAATGCTTTCTCCACCACATCACTGCATTGGAGGACAGTAATGGGTTCTGTCGCTCTCAAACAACGGTGCGAGGCTGGAAGATTTTTAATTTGTTTTTAATCATTTGAAACAAGCACATTGCTAAAGGAGATGTGTCATTTTTTCCAACTTCTCGACTGTGTTTTCTGAACACTTTATTTTCAGATGTTGCAATATCTTCTTGTATTAAATATTAATGTTTTAACCAATTCAATGAGCCTTTTGAAATGCTTCCCTTGGCAGCATAAGAAAGAGCTATCATGATCAGCTCAGTATCTTATGCATCAAAGGACATTTATACATTTGCCTGAAATTAATTAAAAATGTTTGTCTGTTGGGGAACATTTTTTCAAACTGCACCTAGTTTTTAAGATGCAGCAATGCGTAAGAGTATGTACTGGTGTGTTTATGTAAGAGAGCCTCCAGTCTCAGCTCAGCTCACACAAGGCAGATCTTGACCTCTTTCCAATACTAGGTTTGGATGAACTGCCAGACCAGTTAACTGGAACAAAACTAGAGAATTGAGACACTGGAGAGTAGATTATCTTCACTCAGCATGTGGCAGGCCGCAGGCCAGTGCACTACTCGTCCTGGAAGCTATCTCAGTAATTAAGTATCAGGGGTAAGACATGGATGGGGATTATTAACTTGCTAAAGCAAAGATAGAAGAGGCTAGTTGTTAGGGGAGTTAGATTGAAACAGAAGGGGAGACATTAAATGGAGTGCCTCAGGGGCATATTTCAGGGACTCCTCTGATTATAGAATATAATATTTGCAGAAAGCAGAGTACACTCTGGTTCATTGTTATAGTTGTTTATCTGTCCAATGAAATACTGTCATTAAAATAATACGCTTAACCGATACAATATATTTTGATACAAACACTAAAGACGTTCAGGAGCATATTAATGCAACAACTTTTCTGTAGCTTAATGGTTAGAATACTTGCCTCGCAAACGGAGAGACCTGGGTTCGATTCCCGGCCGGGCGAAACGTTGGGCCTCTGTTTCCCTAGCAGTAAGTAGGAACCGGGTCATTAGTCGATTGTAGGATCACTTTTCCTGGGGTAATAATTCCCTCAAAAAGAATAATAATGATAAATTGGTCACTCAATCCACTCCATCCCCCAGTGCCTTCGCCTTGCTTCCTCCCTTTCCTCCTTCAAGGCCAGTCTCAAGACTTTTCTCTTTGACCGTGCCTTCAGCTCCCCTCTCAACTCTCTACCCCCTCCTCGCTCCCTCCCTTCCCTCCCATCACCCTGACCATTTCCCACCTGCTCGGGTCCTGACCCAACTGTCCAGCGCCTTGGGACGTCCTCCCGACGTGAAAGACGCTCTATAAATGAAATCTTGTTGTTGTTGTTGTTGTTTATGGGACATTGCTGTGCGCAATTGGCTGCTGTGTTTTGCCGACAACATAAATTCACTCTGCAGTATATTCTGTGAGGCGCTTTGAGATGTGATAAGGCACCATAACAAATGCAAGGATTATTATTAGTAGTAGTATTATTAGGATTATTTTTCTTATTATTCACCTTGATTTTGCAGTTCAGTATGGGAATAAGCACAAGCACATTCCTGGTCATATCCCAGTACTTTTGAAATTGCTACTAATTCCCTTTTTCATGTTGACCAGCTCTGGCTGCTCAAGCTCATGCGCTGAAAGAAGAAAATGACAGTCTGAGGTGGCAGCTCGATGCATACAGAAACGAGGTGGAGCTGCTCAAACAGGAGCAGGGGAAGCTCTACCGGACTGAGGAAGACCACACCAAGGATCAGCAACTGCGCTTTCTTCAGCAGGCAATGCAAGGCATGCAGCAAGTAAGTGAATACCTCTCCAACCTGCTCACACCCCACTCCTCAACCCACCCCCTTTGGTCATCTAGCTCCAGCCTTCTTTCCGTCCCTCGACCCCTCTGCTCCACTGTCAGCAGCCGTGCTTTCAACCACTATGCCACAAACCTCTAGAACTCTCTGCTTCAATCACTCCAACTCGCCCCCGCTTCGTCTGTCTTCAGATCATGGGGTCACGGGGAGGTGATATATATATTTTTCCTCTTTGACCGTGCCTACAGTCACCTCCCCTTTCTCTCCAGCTCAGCGATAAGTTCAACTACTGTTAAGCGCTCTGAGACTTTACCTCACGTGAAAAGGTGCGATATAAATGCAAGTGTTGTTGTTAAATAAACAGCGTATCACAAAAAAATCCTTGTATTTAAAATCCTCAAAATTTAATAATAATAATCCTTGCATTTGATATAGCGCTTTTCACGTCGGGAGGACGTCCCAAAGCGCTTCACAGAACACACTGTAAAGTGAATTGACTGTATATTTGTGGGCGAACGCGGCAGCCAAAAGCGCACAGCAATGTCCCACAAACAGTCGTAGATTGAAAATGACCAATTTATTATTGGTTTTGGTTTTGGAGGGATTATTATTAGGTGTGTGGAGTAAGGAAACTTGCCCAAGGTTTCGCCCTCTGCCTGGAATTGAACTCAGGTCTCTCGCTTGCAAAGCGAGTGCTCTAACCACTGAGCTACAGGACTCCTTATCATGGCATCAAAATATCTCAAAGCACTTCACAGGATTTTTACTGTACAATGTAATGACTGTGTATTTGTAGGCAAACATATTAGCTAAACTGCACTCAGCAGTGTCCTACAAGCAGTCATTAATTAAATGATCATTTTTTATCAGTACACCGGGAGAGTTTCCTTTTTTTGAATTGTGCCATGGGATTTTTAACATCCAGCTGAACAAGCAAAATGGACCTCAGTATTTATCAAAGTATCTCTCTAGTTCTGTTTAAGGTAAGGCAGTGAGGAATTTCAAGGCTTATGTATGGATTGGATCAATCTTGAGTGTGATTGCCCCACAGTTGAATACTTACTCACTTTCCTGTAAGTGACGGTCCACAGCCAACTCCTTAACCAGAGTCAGATATCAATCTTAGTCAGGAAAGGAAAGAGTGAATTATTGCCTTTACTATAATTTATTCTGGAAGATCACAGAGCATTCTATGCTTCATTTGATAAAACCATGCAATCATTGCCATGTAATGATGAAAGCTACAACAACTTGATTTATATAATGCCCATCACACAGGATAGCATGCCAGAGAGCTGCAAAACTAGTATTAAACTATCATGTAAAAGGCCACAGCTGATTTGGAATACTCACAAAGCAGAGTGATTGGGAATCATTGGTACCTTGGGCTGATCACTAAAACTAGGAATCTATCATCCCAACTTTACAATAGAAATGCGCATTATAAAATAGCAAACAGATTGCTATTTATATATGATTGGAGTATGACAGACTGCAGTGTTGAATCAAAGCCAAACATGGCCAGATGTTTCCTTTCCAAATGAAACAAAAAAATTAATGTACACAGATCTGATGATTGATTTAATGGTCTGAATTTGTCTGAATTTCTGGAATTTTTTTGACTCATGATCATTTATTCATGGCTTTTATGTCTGGTCAGCCGAGGCAATTCATTGCCAAAGTATTTTCACGATGTTTATGGTAATGTCTTAGGTGGGTTGATAGTATAGAATGTTCAAAATTATAATTACAGCCGTGTGGTTTGAATAATATTCTATTGAGTGAGAATGTGGCATTTCAGCTAATGGAAAGCATACTACATGAGCAGAAGGATATAATTATGTTCCTACCCAAAATATGCAGGTGTTGCTCAGCATCTACCAAAATAAAGGCTATGAATTTTAAAATAGTAAGTTTTGTAGGAATATTTATATTCTATGTCAAACTATATCACAAAGCCTGCATAAGCCAATCTTGCCACTGAGTCAGAAGCCTGTAGTGAGTCCCATATCGGCGAGATCTTTGTTGAAGCTGTAGTGCAGCGGAGGTGCCATTCTTTGGCTGACACATAAAACCAAGGTCCGGTCTGCCTGTTCAGGCAGTCGTTAAAGATCCTGTGGCACCATTCAAAAAGCAAAGGGAGTTTCTTCCGATGTTATTGCTGACAGTCTTTCAGATAAAATTCAGCATTTATTTCATGGCTGTTTGTAGGACATTGAGGTGCACAAAATTGTCCTTTGTGTTTGCTACAAAAATACACAGTCACTACATTTTATAGTAAATCCTGTGAAATACTTTGAGATGTTCTACCCAATGCAAAATGCACTATATCAAAATATCAAATGGAAAGGATTTCTATTATTGTTTCTGAAGGTAATAAAATAATCATATGTTAAACAATTGTGTTGCAACCAACAGCTTTTATTTTCTAATACTTTTTTTTGTTTCTAAACAGCAATTGCTATCACTTCAGGAAGAGTGCAGAAAGAAGGAATTGGAACTGGAGAGAGTAAAGGACGAAAAATCTCAAGTACAATCATTGCTTACAGTCCTCAAAGAAAAGGTAATAATATTCAGTAATTATCAGAGTTTAAAATTAGCTTGTTGGTAAATTAACATCAGGGAATTATGTTGTTCACCTACAAATACACAGTCGCTACATTTCACAGTATTTTTGGGGAGTCAGCCAGGTACCTGGCACATGCGGAAACCCATCACTATGCTTACGAATATCCAAACCAAACAAGAGATCCATGCATCTGACCTACTCGTGTATTGGAAAGGAATGCACACTCTCTCCTTGTTCTGCTTATTTAATTCAGAGAGTATTAGACAGGCAAGAGCCAAGGCTTGGGGACCCCAGAGTGTGTGTTGGGTAGTACTGGAGTTTAGCTTCACAGTAAAATCTTTTGAAGCTTTGAGACATTCCAACAAAGTGATAACATGCTATATTAAACGCAAAGATCATTATTATAATAAATAATTATTAATTATAATAATCTAAATCAATGTGTCTGTAAGAGTGTGTCTAGAATGATAATCTAAATACAATGTGTTGTAAAGCTCTGTTTTTAATTTGCAAGTGGAGGAAATTATTAATAAGAGTGGAACTGTTTGGATTTACATTGGACTGAGGTTATAGATCTATTATAGAGGTTGTAGAGCAATTATAGGTTATAGAATGGAATTGGGACATATCAGTCCCATGTGAAATTAACACATGTTGGTTTATAAACTGAGAAATGTTGACAAAATAGTATGGGTCTGCTTCCACAAGAGTAACTGGACTCCCAGTTTATAGTAACAAGGTGAATTGCCAACGCTGCCATAGGAATGCTAAAACAATACATTACAAATTTGCATTTATATAGCACCTTTCATATCAGGTTTGAGCTGGGTGGGGGGAGGGAGAAGGTGGTTGAAAGCGCTTATGTTGCAGTTATCGTAAATGCAGAAGGAAACCCCACTCATCACTGCAAGTCAACATTTTTCTTGGTGTTAACCTTAAGACCAGTAATTTAAAATTTAACACTCATTGTTTTTCAACATCAACAAGAACAACTTGCACTTATATAGCTCCCTCCACGCAGGGTAGTGTCTCAGAGCACTTAACAGTGGCAGAGCCTGACTCTGAGCCAGGGCGAGGGGAGAGGGGGAAAGAGGCCATAAGCACGTTCGAACAGGAAAGTCTTCAGGCGGGACTTGAAAGAGGGGAGAGAGGGGGCAAGGCAGAGCGATTGAGGGAGAGTGTTACAGAGTTTTGAGGTGTAGTGGCTGAAAGCGCGACCTCCAATGGTGGGGCGGAGGGTGCGAGGGACGAGCAGGCGGCCGGTACCAGTCGAGCGGAGGCACCGGGTGGTGGATTGGGGAGTGAGGAGGTTGGAGAGGTAGGGAGATGCCAGGGAGTGAATGGATTTGAACACGAATGTGAGGATCTTGAAGTCGATCCATTTGGTGATGGGGAGCCAGTGGAGCCTGGCCAGAACTGGTGAGATTTGGGTCTGGAGTTTGGCCTGGGTCAGTGTGCGGGCAGCAGAGTTTTGAATGAGATGGATCTTGTGAATGGTAGAGCTGGAGAGACCAGCGAGAAGTGCATTGGAGTAATCCAAGTGGGAGGTGACAACCGCATGCATGAAGGTTTCAGCTGCACTTGGGGTAAGGTATGGTCGGAGGCGGGCAATGTGGCGGAGGTGGAAGAAAACGGTCCTGGTCAGTTTGAGGGAGAGCCCAGGGAGGTTGAGGAGTTTAGATCAGTATGGCTTCCATCTTGTCCATATACACCTCTGTAAAAACATGTGATATTAGTTCTACTCAAAAAATAGTCTTGATGTGTCAATCTTGCCTGTAATCCATAAAGAAGTTAATTTGGTACAGGAAATGGTAGCACCCCAAAACCTGTATAGTGGTATTCATCATTCAGCTCTCATCTGTGGCCGTCTGTAGACTTGCTATTCATGTGTTTAGTCCTTATCTTGTCACAACCCTCCAAGCTCTGCGTATATGCGCATCTATAAACCAAAGATATGGTTGCCATTGACAAAAGGTTGGTGGGTAACTCTGACCGATATCCTATCACGTTAACAGACATTAGTACCGAATGTTCAATAGTTAACTTCATATCTCCCTTCAAAGAAGCACACACTCATATCCCATAAAACTTTATACCTGGCAAATTGTCCGAAACAATTCGACTTCCTTGGCAATGAGTATCAGGGTCATAATATTGGCCAACTTTAATTATCCAAGGATAGAATGAAAAAAAACAAATGAGTGTGGGCAGATGGAAAAAATATTTTCAAACAAATTGAAGATTGTTTCTTAGTTCAATGTTAGGATACTGACTGGGAAAAAACTCAGTGTTTGATATTGTGCTAGGGAATGAGTCAGGATAGGTGAGCGACTTCAAGGTAGGAGAAAAGGAAAAGAGAAGAGCCAGGGTACTGTAGGCCAATGAATCTCACCTTCATTGTAGAGAAGCTGCTTGAGATCCAAATAAGGGAAGACATTATGGAAACATTTAGAAAAGAACAGAACTGATGAGGAATTGATATTCACAATCCATTGGACCGCAATTCATTTTGCTTCTTATTTGACATGGCCAATCATCCCTTGCTCATCGAATTGTGTGCCCTCCGTTGATATCATTGGGAACTGGCATGATTTAGAAGGGTTAAGCATTTTGTGCTAGATCTCCATTCTTACTCGCACAATCCACTTCATTCCAAGGTGTTCAGTAATCCTTCTTATTCAGCAGTTATCTCAAACCTGTGTCACAGACACATTTTAAATCAATGTTCTGCTCACATTATAACTAAGTCATTCAACTCTCATCAATTCCACTAGGATTACCACCATACTGCAATAGATAACTTGTCCTTATCTTCGCAATTGAACAAAACCGCTCACTTTCTTTTTNCCTAAAATTTAGAGCAAGTGAACCTGGAACAGACAACCAGTAAGATATCAATTAATCATAACGAATATAATTCCTCACAGCAGAATTAAATAGAACCATATAAATTTACAGCACAGAAGGAGGCCATTCAACCCATCGTAACTGTGCTGCCTCTTTGAAAGTGCTATCTATTTAATCCCATTCTCTTGCCTTTTTCCCAGACTCTTTTATATCTCTCGTTTTCTATTATTTATCTAGTTCCCTCTTAAAATCTAATATGAATTCTACTTGAACCTCCGTTCTCAGCAGGGCATGCCCTGTCTTAATAATCCTCTGAGTAAAAAAAAATCTCCTAACCTGTCTGTTTGCTCTTTTGGTAATTACCTTAAAGTTATGGCTTCTAGTTACTGACTCACAACCAGTAAATATAATTTTGTTCAGTTTACATTCTGAAAACCCCTCGGAATATCAAAAAACAGGCCTCATCTTTAATCTCTCTGCTCTTGGGAAAACAGTCCTGTTTTTTCCTTATTAAGTAAAATCTAACATCTCTGGTATAAACCTAGTGAATTTCTTCTACGGTCTTAACATTCTTCCTATCGAGGGGTACGTAAAACTGAGCCCAATACTCAGCCCAATGATCTCTGTAGGTTTAGCTTTACACATTTGCTTTTTTATATTCTACCTCTATAAAACCTTGGATTCCATTAGCTCTGTTTTATAGCCTTGTCAAATCCCATCTTTACAGATATGTTTATACTAACCTCCAGGTCTCCTTGCTCTCCAACTTGATCATAAAATATACAGTCAATTCACTTTACAGTATATTCTGTGAAGCGCTTTGAGACGTCTCGAAGACGCAATAAGGAGCTATATCAAATGCAAGGATTATTTTTATTATTACCTCCTTTTAAATGTGTCTGTATTTTGCAAATATTTTGACTGAAAGTGTTAGACAAATTTTGGGTGTTACTTTCTGAGCATAAAGTCATTATAGCAAATATTTTAAGCGAAATGCCAAATAGATTGTCGAACATTAAATGCTTTCCAAGCTTGCTCCATTTATGGAGAGATCTAAATTATATTTCTAGACTGAAATAATCTTACAGAAAAGTAGAATTTGTATCTGATCAGGGGTTCTTATGTTGGCAAATGCACTTATTGGTATTTTCTTGTGATGGGGAAATCCCATTGTAAGTGCACACCATCAACATTAGCACATATTATTTTGTTAATCGATTGGAGGATTGCTTTCTGGGGGTACCAGCGACTGTTTGTGGGACACTGTTGTGCGCAATTGGCAGCTGAATTTCGCCCAAAAAATATACAGTGAATCCACTTTACAATATTTTCTGTGAATCCCTTTGAGAAGTCTCAACAAAATAATAATCATAATAATAATCCTTGCATGTGATATAGCGCCTTATCACGTCTTCGAGATATCTCAAAGTGCTTCACAGAATATACTGTAAAGTGATAAGGGGCTATATCAAATAAATAATAATAATATTCCTTGCATTTGATATAGCACCTTATAACGTCTTGGCGATGTCTCAAAGCACTTCACAGAATATACTGTAAAGTGAATTGATTGTATATCTTGTGGGTGAAATGCGGCAGCAGCAGTGTCCCATAAACAGTCGTGGATTGAATGACCAGTTTTTTTAAAGGAATTATTACCCCCTTCAATGCAACGACTATTATTATTATCAATACAACCCCCAGGGTCAAGGTCAGTCAATAATATTCATTATTCCCCAACATTTTCTCCCATTAAATTCCCTTTCAATTTTCATTTATGGGTCAACCATAACCAACCACAGTTAATCTTAAAAACTATCTCAGTATCTATTCATTTTACTAACTTCAAATAAACCACTGTTTTTCTTCAAAAATGTAATTGTTTTCAGAATTGTGCAGTAAACCACAGAATAGAAAGTTGTTCAATGTTTGAGGCAAAATTATGAATTCCTCCAATTTCCTACATAGTGATATAATGGTATTAACTCAATATCTAAAAGGAAGTGCTAGCTAAATAATATCATATCAAAATAGATTCAACATTTCGATTCTTCTTGAGATCTGTGGCCATATAATTTATCCATTTTAATGCATCGTCATATGTCAGGTCCTATAATCTCATTTCCAATCTAGTTATCTGTTTAAATTGTACAGCTCTGTAGAATAGTGATTAGCGCTCATGCATTGCAAGCGATAGGACCCCGGGTTTGATTCCCCGGTGGGGCAAAACCTTAGGCAAGTTTCCTTACTGCACAACCCTTGTGTTTATCTAGCAATAAGTAGGTATTTGGTTGTTAGTCGATTGGGGGGTCGCTTTCCGGGGGTAACAATCATCCAATAAACTAAATTTAGTCACTCAATGACTGTTTGTGGAACACTGCTGTGCACAATTGGCTGCTGCATTTTGCCAAACAAAATACACAGTTAATCCACTTTACAATATATTCTGTGAAGCATTTTTAGATGTCTCAACGACATGGTAACATGCTATATCAAATGCAAAGATTATTAAATATTGATTTTCAACTTTTACCAGAAGGATTGAAAAGCTCCAAGTAATCTCAGACTTTATATTATACCCGCTTGTTTCCATTCTCATCTATGCTGTTATGGGGAAGGAGAAACTATGACATCTATCTATTTTTTGAAGGAAGCAGAGAACATTTAATTAAACAGAGCAATACTCTCAATTTCTCCAATTTTGTTCTTGAAATATTTCACTTCATGCTATGCCTCAGTCAGCAGAAGACATTTAGAAAATTACATCAGTTTCAATGTCAAATTATTAGCAAAGTATCCTGAAGGATGATCCTAATACCTTTCCACCAAGTGACTGAAAGATATATACTTCATGACTCTGAACCCTGCTCATGTCAATCATTCCCAGCTTTTCAATTTAACATTGGAGGGTGGAAAAGATGGGGAATGAGACTAAGTAGTTACTAGATGACTGGTAGAAAGTTTCACCAAAGGCAAGATAAGTAAAAGAATGAGACAACCTAAACTCACATTTCTGTAAAAATGAAGAAAATAAGAATTGAGTCATAAATCATCACAAGAGAAGTACAGGTAAAGAATGCCCTTTGGTCCATCTGATCTTATCATTTTGGAATACCCACCGTACTATCGTCCCATTATAGTTTGGCATACTTAAGTGAGTCCAGTACCTTGCACTCACTCAACTAACACCATCACCAACAACAAGTTATATTTATAAAGAGCCTTTCACATCAGAGGACATCCCAAATCCGGGTTCCTAAATAGACAGTAAGTAGTTACTTAATTTAAACAGATAACTAGAATGGAACCCGCTATAGCTGTTCATTATCCTCTGTTAATAAATAATTCCATTTATCTGTCCTAATATTTTCCTTAACCATTAAATCGTACCCTTTTATCCTTCTTTCTTGGAGAGGTTGAGCAGGAAAACACTACTACTGTATATGATATATCTCTTCCCTAAATCAAAGAAGTGCAGTGTCCAAGATTGTAAATTGGATTCTACCTTTTCAATAGTGATGGCCTAGAAAACAGCCATAACTAAGTCAATACTATCTACTGTTTCTTTTTCTTTTTATTTGGTGCATATAACTATTAAAATCAACAGTGCCTTGATATCTAAGCGAACTAACAAATATTTTAGTCTAATAGTTCCAATCATGGCCATTATCTTGCTATCAATCATAGTTAACTAGATTAGCTCCAACAACAATAATATGAATGGTCTTTATCATGTTTCCATATCAAACACAATTAATGCCAAGGTTATTGATGGAGACAGAAACCCACGATGAAAACGTAATTATGTTTTCGTCAATAAGAGAGTAACTCATTCCATTATTTGGTGTAGCAGTATCTTCCTGAATTATTTTAAACACTTTCAATTCCGATTATAATTGTATTAAATGCAATGGGTTTTAATTCCCTAACCTACTCTTGTTCAAAAAGAAAGGATTAATTGTAGCAAACGCATCGTTTTCTCGCTGTTGCAACTTAATTTCCTTTTTGAATATAACATTCTATAAAAGATTTAAGTTCTAACGTCTAAAATAATTAACCCTTATATCTATCTCAGAGGACACTTTATAGAGATATATAACATTTTCGATGTGTTTGAAACCCATAACAAAACTTTGGATGCACAATAACAGAAGAAGAGGATGTAAATTTATAATAATAATAATAATAATAAATTTAGGGTTGCAAATGGCAAGTTCAGGAAGTATATCTTTACCCAGAGCATAACCGCTGAAACAGGAAGGTTGGCTGTGACCAAAACACTAGACTCAAACAGCTTGATACAGTGATGGAAGAACGTAGCGTAATTATTCCAGAAGCATAAGATCAGATGGGCCAAGATCTTTTTAAGGTCCTGAAGTAAATATCGAGATTTGATGGCAACAGCAATTTGCATTTATACCCTTTCAGCGGAGCATCTCAGAGCCCTGGATCTTTCTCTCACAGTTGTAACTTAATTTCCTTTTTTCAATATAATATTTCATAAAACCTTTAAAAGATTTGATTTGTTAATATCAGGTCTGATATATTAACCCTTACACCTATCTCAGTGGGGGGCTTTACAGGGGTGTATAACATTTTTAATTAAGTCAGCCCATGATATACCAGTAAGTTTTGCTAATAGAGGCTAATGTGTGGAGTCCTGTAGCTCAGTGGTTAGAGCACTCGCTTTGCAAGCGAGAGACCTGAGTTCAATTCCAGGCAGAGGGCGAAACCTTGGGCAAGTTTCTTTACTCCACACAGAGCCTAATAATAATCCCTCCAAAAAAACAAAAACAATAATAAATTGGTCATTTTCAATCTACGACTGTTTGTGGGACATTGCTGTGCGCAATTGGCTGCCGCGTTCGCCCACAAATATACAGTCAATTCACTTTACAGTGTGTTCTGTGAAGCGCTTTGGGACGTCCTCCCGACGTGAAAAGCGCTACATCAAATGCAAGGATTATTATTATTAAATGTTATAATTTTCCAGAATTACTGTCTTAAACTTTCATACAAAGGCTAAGGACTAGGTCTTATATCCACCTATCCACTCTTTTCACCATGGCTAGTT
Source organism: Callorhinchus milii (assembly GCF_018977255.1). Classification (NCBI taxonomy): domain Eukaryota; kingdom Metazoa; phylum Chordata; class Chondrichthyes; order Chimaeriformes; family Callorhinchidae; genus Callorhinchus; species Callorhinchus milii. The sequence goes on along the minus strand of NW_024704745.1, from coordinate 14,749,241 downwards.
GTGTTCAAGAGAGGATGGATGGCAATCAAGACTGGCAGAACCATTCATTTTTCTAAAAGTTTGGGTTTGCTTGCAGCAGACATGTTATGCCATTGTATGTTTTCTCAGAATGTTGGTTTTAGTAACAATAACAACTTGCATTAATATAACACCCTACACGGGGGTAACAGATTGGAGCACTTAAAAGTGGAAAAGTACACGTAACCTTGGGAACAGGGAATGGGTATGGCAAGCTCTCTGTAGCGGTGTGATAGGGATGAAGGTCAGATTTGAATAGCTGAGAGGACAAAAGGATTCTGTAGATTTCTTTCCTTGATTGCTTTAGGTTCATCAGAGTCTGTGGGTGCTGTTTTCCCCCAGGAGACAGAGTGAGTGAAGAGTTAGTTTGCCAAGATTATGAAGGGAGCAGGCTTGATAGGTTTTTTCCTCATTCCATTACTTTAAATAATGAATAATAAATAATCTTTACATTTGATATATCGTCAATAATATTTTCAAAGTGTTTCACAAGAAATTGCTGTGAAGTGTACTGACTGTATTTAATTTCACACAAGCATCCTGAATATTATTACACTCTGGTTGGATAAAAGCAAATGCCATTGAGGAGGTATATAAAGGCAAGTTGTTGTTGTTGCAGATTGGCACATGACTCAGGGACCTGCACAGTCCTGTCTGAGGGTTACAATATTTGGTTATTACAGATTCTAACAGTGGGCACTAGCCTTACCCAGTCTGCTTATTGTTACAACAACAACTTGCATTTATATAGCGTCCTTCACATGGGCAAGTGTCTTAGAGCGCTTTACAGTGGCGGAACTGGACGCCAAGCCGAGGAAAGAGGGGAAGTGACTGTAGGCACAGTCGAACAGGAAGGTCTTCAGGTGCAATCTGAAGACAGACAAGGAGGGGTCAAGGTGGAGGAATTGAGGCAAGGAGTTCCTGAGTTTTATAGCGTAATGACTGAAAGCAAAGTGCGATGGTGCAGAAAGCCCTGTTCGTCTAGATTTGAAATGTTGGGTGACTTAAATCTTACACAGGAATATTTTCTGATGGAAAACTATTTCATGGAAATATTCACATATGTGAACTGAGTAAGATATCTCCCAGGGCTCTGAAAGTGTATTCGGAAGATATTAACATATTCTCATATCCTGTCTGTTGATGCGAAAGACTAAATTTGGCTGCTTGCAGATTTGATATTCCATTTCCTGTCTGTAGGAAATCTGTGGCTACTGGCTATGGGAAATTCCAGCTGTTATATTACATGCAAGCTGAAGATGTAAAGAGGCCATTTCATGCCTACTAAAGAGTTTGTTTTGATATAAAATTAATTGGTTTTATCAGACTTTCAATTTTACAACTGAAACAAATTGACCGAAGAGTTGGCCTTAGGAAATCTTATTTTAATCTTAATTACTGCAGAAAAATATTTTTGAGTGTAATTGTAAGCAGGGATGAAACATTGATTGTAATAGCTGAATGTGCTGAATTGGAATTTTATTATGTCGGTTTTCTTTGTAATATTTTATTGAAATCATGACAGTGTGTTCTTATATGTCTGCTTGCTGCTCCATCTCCATCACAGTGGCAAGTAGATATACAAACAGAGACATTTTATAATAATGATCCTTGGCTTTGATGTAGTGCCTTTCACGTAGGGAGATTGCCTCAAAGCACTTCACAGGATTTACTATAAACTGTAATGATTATGTACTTTGTAAGCAAACCCAGCTACCAATTTGCACACAGCAATGTTCCACAAACATCCTTGAAGTGAATGTCCAACATTTTATATCTGGGAGATTGTTGGCCAAGACACTGGGAGAAACTCCCTTCCCTTTCCAAATATTGTCAAGTGATCTCATCCAAAGGGCGGCATCTCCAACAATACAGCACTGCCCCATTACTGTTGTAATGTTAGCCTAGACCAGGGGTCTCCAGACGGTTGATCACCATTAGGTAGTGTGGCTGTCGTGTATGATTAAAAGGACAAGAAGAAGGAGCAATAGAACTGCGTCATTTTTCAATTAAATTGAAAATGAAGCCAGATGCACAAAGTATTTCATGCATCTGGAAATAAAAGTATAATTTTTTTTATATTGTTTAAATTGCAATAAATATCTCTTAAGTATGTGCAAGGCACCACCAAGTGACGATTGACTTGGAGATCAAATAAGATCAAAGGCTTGATCCCACAACTTTCTGCATCAGAGATGAGAATGCTACCAACTGCGCCAGGCTGAGTTGGTAGCCCTCTGAGTTTCTGCATAGATTGAGGCCAATGACCCATTGTGTCTCTACATTTACCTTAATTAATTAAGTAATTTCGTTTAAATACCTAAAGACCTAAAGGAATAGAACAGGGGTTGAGGTGCCACTACACTATCCATCACAAATGTACAGCCATTTAAATGAACCTGACGCGATAACTAATATATTTCACCAGCACTTGGCTCAAGTGCACGACATCATTGCCAAGTATATGTTCCTCCCAGTGGTAAACCAGCAGCAATAGTAAAATCAACAATGCTGATCATTCAGTGTTCTCATCTGAAGTAGGCGATGTGAAGTTATTTATCTTTCAAAGAAAAAAATCTCTCATAGCAAAGTGTAAAACAAACCGTCAGATTCAAATACGTCAAGGTATTGCTGATGACAGACTAGCTAACTCAATTTGTTGGCGGGACTTGAAGCGACAGATCAGTCACTGAGATAAGGGATTCCTCCCACTAGGCTCCTGTTAATTCTAACAGCTAGGGTGGTATTAGCTGGACTAGCAGCTGGAAGCGTCCCAGAGAGTGCTATCAATGCCAAGTTGTGCGATATTAGCTGACAAAATTCTAGCAGTACCCCAACACACACTCTGGGGATCCAAACCTTGATTGAAAAGCCTTGTCAACAGCTGACATCTAATACTTTCTGGAATTAGAGAGACCGCCCGTTATATTCCAGGCATGAGGAAATTTCCATGTGTAGGTGGTATACACATGTGGGACTGTCTGTCTGGTTTGGATATTGGTAGCCATGGTGATGGGTTTCTGCATGTGTCAGATACCTGGTTGATCCAAACAAAATCCTACATTAGCTTATCAATTAACAACAACAAAATTACATTTTCTTGGCGCCTTTCACATCAGGAGGACATCCCAAGGCGCTGGACAGGCAGAGTTATGGACCCAAGCTGGGGTTCGGGGCAGGGGACGGTGGAGGGCAGGGGGAGAAGCAGGGAGATCAAAAGCACAGTCGAAGAGGAGGGTCTTGAGGTGGGTCTTGAAGGTGGTGAGGGAGGGGGAGAGATAGAGGGACTGCGAGATGGAGTTCCAGAGGGCGGGGACAGAGTGGCGTGCCGATAGTGGGGCGAGCAAGGCAGGGGACGTGAAGCAGGCCGGAGCCCACCGAGTGGAGGGAGCGAACAGGATGGTAGAGGGTTAAGAAGTCGAAGAGGTAGGGGGGAGCAAGACTGTGGAAGGCTTTGAAGGTGAGGACCAGGATCTTGAACTGTATCCTCTGTGTGATGGGAAGCCAGTGGAGTTGGGCAAGGATGGGGGTGACAGGGTCAGGGAGCCTAATGCGGGAGAGGACATGGGCTGCAGACTTCTGGATGATCTGCAGCCTTGGGGAGACCGACAAACAATGAGTTTGCATAGTCGAGCCTCAATGTAATGAAAGCATGTACGAGGGTTTCGGCGGTCTGCGTTGTGAGACAGGCAATATTGCGGAGTTGGGGAAAGGCAGAGCGGGTCATGGCCCCGATGTGGGGTAGAAAGGATAGCTGAGGGTCAAACAAGACGCCAAGGTTCTGGACTGTCTTAGCAAGGTGGAGTGTGCAACCATGGATGTTGATGCTGTCAGCGCCTACCGTAACCACATTTGATTTGTTACAGACTCTGAACCAATCATCTCATAAATATTGTAAATGTATATTTTAGAGAGTTTTAATTTATTTTGTAATTTTTCTGCCTCCAATCATTTTCTACAATCTCTTGAATATTGAAGTTCAAAATGAGACATTCAAAAAAGAAGTCACAATTAATGCAATGATTCACACATGTCGCAATTTAGATCCTATTCTTTCCTTCATCATGCAATACGAGGTTCAGAATATTAGATCCTATTTAGTATTGATTTCTATCATTGTATTAAGTATAATATGTTAACTAAGTGCATCCCCAAATTGTTGACGTATTGCAATAAATTGCCTTCTCAACCCTTCTGCTAAATGTTTGTCTTGTTTCCTTTTGCATAGCTGAACTACCGGAACAACGAGACCAATGGCACTGACACACACAGAAATGTGGGTTTGGATACATTAGTTGGCTGGTTTGACTGCTGGGTTAGAAATCTTTAATGTATCATCTTTTTCCCTATTATTTCTAGCTGCCATTTTGTTTAAAAAGCAAAACTCTAGTGCTGTCATTATTTTTATAGCATCAGCTTTTATAGGGAAATTTGGGCCACAAGAGATGACAGACTTTTGAGTGTCCTTTACATACTGTAATAGAAAGCTATTGTATAATTATTGTGGCCATCATTGCCTTTCTCTATAAATTCTACTGATGTTTTTACTCATTTTTCAGTCAATAAAATCTCCAGAATAATATGATTTTGTTTTAAAAATCATTGACAATCTAAGTGAAGGGCCAAACCACATAGAATTTAGGAGTTGTGATGGAAACATTCCTATCTTACGAGCCAATGTGGCAGGGTGTAAAATTAAATGATATCATAAGCAAGACAACTTTTCCAAGATTCCTCAGTTACTGATCCTTTGGTTGAAAAACTGCAACTTCCCATATTACCCTCCTGCTAGAAATGAGCTGTGGGGGAGTTAGCAGCCAGGCCATCACTGGAAAACAGTAGCTTGGAATCCAAAGAGGGGCTAAAATGGGGGAAAATAAACATTTGAGAATATTGGAATACCTAGTATATTCCACAAGTAAGTTATGAACCCCTTAGCTGCAAGAGGCAGTTTCTGTTCCAATTATTTGGGCCACAGAGATGACAGACTTTTGACTGTCCGTTACACTCTGTCTCAACGACATGATCCCCCTGATTGAGGCCACACCACCTGGCTATACCTTCCACCATATCCCACATTCTAACTGCCATGGCGGTGGTTGGATCTCATATCCAGGTGCTCACTTGCTCTATCCCCCTACTCCACCAGCTTATCCCCTCCTTCGAGCACCTTACCATCTACCATCCCTCCAATCTTTTCCTCAAAATTCTCCTGATTTATCATCCCCACCAAACCCTTCCCCACCTTCATCTCGGACCTCACAATCAGCTATCTCAGATCACCATTTCATCTCCCTTAACTCCTCAATTCCTCTCCCCACCGCCACCCAACCCACCTCCATCTCCTACCGCCCCTGGAAAATAAACTCTCTGCTGCCTTTGACACTGTGGACTACTCTACCCTCCTCCACTACCTAAGCCTTCAAAGTTCTGTACTTAAATGGTTCAGATCCTATCTCTCACATCGGCTCCACTTTGTCTCCACAAACAGCTTCTCCTCCAGCCCCCGCACATTCTCACGCAGTGTTCCTCGGGGCTCTATCCTCGGTCCACCTCTCTTCAACCTGTACATGCTCCCTCTTCGTGACATGGGGTCAATTTCTACATGTACACGGATGACACCCAACTCTATCTCTCTGCCTCCAGCCTCGACTCTAGGACCACTGATGTCCTGACAAACTGCCTGTCAGACATCAAGTCCTGGATGAGAGCCAACTTTCTACAGTTGAGCATCAATAAGACCGAGGCCTTCTTGATTGGCTCTCACCAGTGCTCCGAATCTCAGGCGCTGGCAGCATCAGCATCCACAGATGCACACTCCACTTCACCAAGCCAGTCAGGAAACTGGGTGTCTTGTTTGACCCTCAACTGTCTTTTCTCCCCCACGTCCTTGCCATGACCCACTCTGCCATCCCTCACCTCCACAACATCGCCCAAATCAGCCACTGCTTCACCCCTCAAGCCTTGAATCCCTCTTGTATGCCTTCATTACAACCAGGCTCGACTATGCCAATGCCCTGCTTGTCGGCCTTCCCTCCACAAGCTGCAGATCATCGAGAACTTACAACTCGTGTCCTCTCCCGCACCAGGCTCCATGACCCCATCACACCCACCCTCGCCTGGCTCCACTGGCTCCGCATTCCTCAGTGAATCGAGTTCAAAACTCTTGTCCTTACCTTCAAGGCCCTCCATGGCCTTTCCCCCTCCTACCTCTCCAACCTGCTAACCCCTTATCAACCTGTCCACTCCCTCCACTCAGCAGGTTCCGGCCTGCTCCATGTCCCCCGCTCAGCCCGTCCCACCAACAGCGGTCAGGCCTTCAGCCTCTCTGCCCGCACCATCTGGCACTCCACCCCACATTCCCTTCGCCTCTGTCTCTCCCTTCCCTCCTTCAAGGCACGACTCAAGACCCTCCTCTTCAACCAGGTCTTCGGCCACCCTCCTACCCTCTCTGTCCTCCACCCTCCCTGATCGCAATCCCCCCTTCCCACCCTCCGCTGCTTGGGTCCTAATCCCTGGCTATTCAGAACCCTTGGACATCCTCCCGACGTGAAAGCGTTTTACAAGTATAATTTTGTATTGTATTGTGATAAGGTGCTGTATCGAATGCAAAGATTCTTATTCTTATAACTGATTGTCACTGTTCAACTGCTAATGTAAGAGTCTTTAAAATCCTCTTTAAGGTATTCACAGGTGGTTTCAGGCCCCGAGTATTTACATAGCTATACTCAAATTAGTGGCTGGTCTGGTGATTCAGTTCTAGACAGGTTGACATCGATAGTATATGGAGGAATGTTGCTGAAGGGCTTTTGGGACATTGTTGTGCACAAATTGGCTGCAATGTTCATCTGCAAAATACAGTCACTACTCTTTACATTAAACTCCTGTGAAGCACTTTGAGACATCCTGCAGACCTGAAAGGCGCTGTGTCAAATGCAAAGGATTACTATTACTGTGTAAGATTTATTGCGGTTACTGAAACTGGTGGTGATGGTTTTGTTCTTGGAATAATGATAGCGCATCTTTATTTAAGATTTTCATAATATGGATAACAATAGTATTATCTACACTTCCTTTTAGTCAGCCGAATTAGCTCAACATGTTTAAGAGATCCTCATCAAACTACTGCGAGTGTGCACTCATCTCAGAAGTGCACATACTGCTTACCAAATCCCAGAGAATTTACACTCCTCTTGGCAAGAGCCAAGGCTTAGGGATCCCAGAGTCTGCTTTGACTGCTGCTCGATATTAATTAAAGTCAATTAATGCATGATGCCAAGCCAGGATTGTGAAGTCCCTTCGGACGTCCTCCCAATGTCTATATAAATGTAAACAAAACGCAAATTACTACAGATGTTGGAAATCTGAAACAAAAACAGAAGTCGCTGGGAACACTCAGCAGGTCAGGCAGCATCTATGGAGAAAGGAAAGTGAGTCAACGTTTCGGGTCCACGACCCTTTGTCAGAACTTGTCAGAGTTGATTCTACATGGTTTTGTATTAGTCTACAAGTTATATTGCTGATGATTAGTACATTTCTGTGTCCCATTTGTGATACTCATGATGTAACAACTGCTGTACTTACATCTGTGAAAAGGCAAAAAAATTGGTTTGTCCACTTACAGATTTTATGGAGAGAATCTTGTTACTGCACTGACCTCTATAGGCCACTTCTGTAACAGCATTTAATCCAATTGTGTTGCTGGCACAAAACACACCTCTGCCAAACACTTGATATCCAAATACTGTATATATAAAATAATAGCAATGGGGAAATTCTGATATGTTTTCTACAGTGTTTTGGGTTTGTACTAATTTTCTTTTAAGGTAACAAATGCTATTTTAAGTCTGATTTTTTTGGAACCTTGATGTTTTTATCTTTCACAACGACTGACCATATTCATTTGCTTTGTGTTTTCTGTACAGGATACAAATGGGTTCAGCTTGTCTGTGGGTGCTCAAGACACGCATACCAATGAGGGAAGAGCTTCCATCATATCTCTTAAAACAGAGAAAGAAGCCTTATTAGTAGGTAAAGTATCCTGTACTTCTCTTACTAGCAAGGATGATTTCATAATTATCATTGAACTAATATTGGGTTGTTATCTTGCAAGGCCAAAAGCAAATGTTTAACGGTATGCCATTAGTTGTTTGTGACAAAGGACTTGTGGACAAAGGAAAATATGAAATACTCACAAAGGTTGAGACCAGAGTGAAGTGTATTGGAAAATCACTTGACTGTGCATGGAATAGATGAATATAGGCTCAGTTGTCTTTCCATCCACCCCCTTGCACCTCAAAAGAGAGCTAGATCAATAGGAACAGAATTGAATGGGAATCAGGATAGGCATTGACTGAGATGATCAAATAGCCATTGGGACACATGTTACTACTCTGGTCATCATTCGTCCAAATGACATTGGTCGTTCATTTCATGGTTTGTGGGACATAGCTGTGTCCAATCGTGCTGCTGTGTTTGCCTACAAATATACAGTCACTCCATTTTACAGTAAATCCTGTGAAGCACTTTGAAATGTCTTTCCGATGTAATAAGGCGCTATACCAAATGCAAGGATTATTATAGACTCAGCAAACTTGCTCTACAGATTTTATGACTGTCACGTTCAACTACAAATCCATGGGGTAAAATTCTACCAGGCTCTACATGTACTGAATTTATGTAACATTTTAGGATGTCCAAGATTTGGCAAATTGTTGTATCTAGTCTTAACTTTGAAGCCAATTTTCTGTTGTTTGTTAAAAGAACTTACAAACTGTGTTTTGCTCATAAAATATAGTCTGCCAATTTTGTACACTTTGAAATGGTTTGTTTACAGAGTAAATCTACGCCCAAATAGAATTTTACTCCTACAGTGAGTACACAGGGATTACAGCAATTATCTGTGAATCACTGAGACATTTCAATGATATCAGCGCTATATCAAATGCAAGGATTTTTATTATTATTAATACTCAATATTCACAACTCACATTATTTGAACACATGCATGTCCAAAAGATTGACTGACTCTTCAGGCACTTCATATATAATATTAATCCTTGCATTTGATATAACGCCTTATCACGTCTTTGAGACATCTCAAAGCGCTTCACAGAATATACAACAAAAACAGGTTGCATGTATATAGCGCCTCTACGTCGGGCAGGGTCTCAGAGCACTTAACAATGGTGGAACCCGAGCCAGGGGGAAGGTGACCATAGGCGTGGTCGAAGATGGGGAAGGAGTGGGGGCGGGGGGGGGGATGCGAGGCGAAGGGGTTGAGGAAGGGAGTTCCAAAGTTTCGGGGTGTAGTGGCTGATGGCACGGCCGCCGATGGTGGAGCGGAGAATTCGGGGGACACGGAGGAGACCGGACCCAGTAGAGCGGAGCCAGCGGGTACTGCTGTGGGGAGAGAGGTTAGAGAGATAGGGGGTGCCAAGGAATGGAGGGATTTAAACACTAGATTGAGGATCTTGAATTCGATCCACTCTATCACAGAGAGCCAGTGGCGTTTGCAAGGACTAGGGTAATCAGCATACGAAGTTTGGTGCGGGTGAGAATGCGGGCAGCGGAGTTTTGAGTGAGGTGAATTTTGTGAATAATGAAGGAGAGGAGACTGACAAGGAGGGCATTAGAGTAATCCAGGTGACAGAGGCATGGACATGGGTTTCAGCAGCTTTTGGGGTGAGGTATTGTCGGAGACTGGCAATGTGGCGGAGGTGGAAGAAAGCGGTGCTGGTCAGGGACTGGATGTGGGGGAGGAAGGGTAACTGGGGATCGAACCTGACACCTAAGTTGTGCAGGAGTTCGGAGAGTTTTAAGGATAGGTCGGGTAGGTTGAGGATGTCGGAACCGTGGGACAGAAGACGTGGGTGGGAGCCAAAGAGTATGGCTTCCATCTTGTTGACGTTCAATTGAAGGAAATTTGCGCTCATCCAGTTCTTGATATCCGACAGATAAGCTGATAGAATATCAGGGAACTAGGGGTCGCAGCTGGTGGTGGAAAAGTAGAGTTGAGTGTCATCCACATACACGTGGAAGTTAACTCCATGTCTGCGGATGACATCACCGAGAGAGACCATATAGAGGAGGAAGAGAAGGGGGCCAAGGATAGAGCCTTGGGGTACCCCGCAGGTAACCGGGTGGAAGCAAGAAGAAAAGCCATTTGCAGAAATGTAGTGCTGGCGGTTCGTAAGGTAGGACTCAAACCAAGCGAGTGCGGTCCCACTGAGGTGGATGATGGAGGACAGATGGTGGAGGAGACATGCGAGAGGAGAAAGAGATGAGGAAGTGGTCTGAGATGGCCTTGTCCGTGATAGACAGGTTGGAAATATCAAGGCCATGTGTGATGACAAGGCCATGGTTTTGGGTCAGTGAGTTGATGTGGAGGGTGAGGTTTAGGGAGGCGAGGAGGGCAGTGAAATCCGAGGATGTGGTGCAAGGGGAGTCAAGCTGGAGATTGAAGTTGCCTATTATGAGCAGGTGTTCTGAGCAGAGGGTCAGGGATGAGAGATGAGAGGAGATATCGGAGAGGAAGGAGCCAGAGGTTTTGGAGGGCGGTAAACCAGGAGAATTTTGAATGGAAGAGGAGGGATGGTAGAGGATGAGGTGCTCAAATAAGGAGCAGCAGCCAGCGGAATAAGGAAATAGACCGAGGGAACCTTGGGAGATGAGGGTTACCCCGCCACCACGTTGGTTTGGGCAGGGGGTGTGGTACTAAGTGTAACCAGGAAAGTGTAACCAGGAGGGGAGGCTTCAACTAGGGGGACGGAGTCACTAGGGGAGATTTCTATAAGCCCAAGAATATCAATGTGCTCATCCAGGATGAGGTCATGGATAGTGAGGGCTTTATTGGAGAGGGAGCAAACATTTTGTAGGGAAATGCAGATGGATTTGCTGGTGGGGTGGAATGTAGGAGAGAGTGGTTGGAGAGGATTTGGGGTCGTGGGGGAGAGATGATTGTGGAGTTGCAGGAGGGGGGAGAGTTGGACAGGGTATGGATGAGGAGGGGGAAGGGGTGTTTGTCTTTCGGAGGCAGTTGGTGCAGAGAGCTGCTCAGGGACAACCAACATCGGGAGCCACGATCGGCCCGGCGGAGAATGCTCAGTCTGGAGCAGAGGGAGGTAACGGTGGGGTCCAGGAGAGAGAGAAGGCGGGGAGGCCAGCGGGAGAGGACAGAGTGGGAGTAGCGGATAGAGAGGCGTGGGAGGAGGAGCATTTCCAGGGGGAGTGGCTCGGGTCAGGGCAGCAGCCAAAACGCACATGCAGAGACCGGGAGTAAGCGATCAGCGGGACAGCATCAGCCTGCGAGCTTCAGGAGACAGCACAGGGGGGGAGGGGGAGAGGTGGGATGGCGGTCATGGCTTAGGTGCCAGAGACCGGGAGGGAAGGGGAAGACAAGGTAGCAGAAGGATAATTGAGTGTACTTACTCTACCCTGGGGATTTGAAACTGGCGAAACTTTAATATACTGTAAAGTTAATTACTGTACATTTTATGGGCGAAAAGCGGCAGCCAATTGCGCACAGCAGTGTCCCAAAAGCACTCGTGGATTGAGTGACGACATTTTTTTTAAGGGATTATTACCCTTGGAAAAGCAATCCGCCAATTGACTAACAACCAGGTTCCTACATACTGCTCGGTAAACAGAGGCATATGGAGTAAGGAAACTTGCCCAACCTTTCGCCCTGCCAGGAATTGAACCTCTCACTGCGAGGCGAGTGCTCTAACTACTAAGCTACAGGACTCCACATATTGCTACGAGATCCATGGTTAGAGTTTTAATACATGTTTAAGGTGACTGGAGTATTCATACTGAGAATTGAAAGTCGTTGAATTTAAAGCTTTAGATACTTGATGTATAGGATCACATGAAGTCACCCACAAAATACAGTCACTACATTTTACAGTATATTCTGTGAGGTGCTTTGAGACATCTCTACGACATGATAAGGAGTTATATCAAATGCAAGGATTATTATTATTATAGCCAGTTAATTTTATTATTCCCTTTGTCCCAACAAAGGATTCCTATCAAAGTAGGGGTTTGGTTTAAAATAAATTTGTATTAAAAAAAACGTAATGTACCATTTCAAATAAAATAAAGAATGGATTGAAACATAGCAATATACAGGACTGTAAAAATAACAATTGTGCCATATCTAGCTGGTCCTATATAATATTGTTATCCATTCCTCTATCTTTCATACCCACAAGGTAATAAAAAAAAGTAGTTCAGATAATGAATGTTGCCTTCCACCTCCACAGGATTCAGTTTAAAGCAGCTGCTTCTTGGGTTTTGTTTAATGTACAATCGATATAGGACAGAATGCTCCCTGTTCCCTCGCTTGTGAATATAACCCCCTTGACAATGTAGCACTCACCCCTCTTTCATGCCTTTGAGCTAAGGCTATATTAATAATAATAATAATCCTTGCATTTGATATAGTGCTTTTCACGTGTTCTCGACGTCTCAAAGCCATTCACAGAATAGACTGTAAAGTGAATTGACCGTATATTTGTGGGCGGAACACAGCAGCCAATTGCGCACAGCAATGTCCCACAAACAGTCATGGATTGAAAATGACCAATTTATTATTGTTTGGTTGCTGTGGAGTTTGCTGTTTCTGGGTGTGCTCTACTCTCACTGTGATACTCTCACTGTGATGTGTTTTGTTTCCTGCCTGAAGCCTGGAATCGTGACATTTTTTAACGTTTGATCCACATCCAGCAAGTCTTTCACGGTCATGCTCCAGTCCCTCGACGGCTGATGTCTCAGAGAGAAGGAGATGCAGCTCAGGATCAGTTGTGATTTTATCTGTTTATTCACATGACTGAAGTTACATGTAGCTGTTAATTGTCAAGTCTTGTCTTGTGGCTTTCTCATTCACTGTGGCTTTCTCATTCACTGTCTAGCTTGTCCAAAGGCACAGGTTCCTTCTGATATGTTCTTTTTAGCACGCAACAAATCCTGATTTTTTTCACTGCTGCTCAGTCACCTGTCAAACTGACTTCTGTTAACAAATTAAAAACATCACAGATCCCTTTTCTTGTTAAGAGAAAGAGCATATTTTTTTTAAGTTTATTTGTTATGCCTGAAGCAACGCCCTCAAACTCTCTCCTTGACAGTCTCCCTTCCTCCACTATTCACAAAATTCAACTCACCCAAAACTGCGCTGCCCGCATTCTAACCCACACTAAACTCCACACCCCGATTACCCCAGTCCCTGCCAAACTACACTGGCTCCCTGTCACAGAGCGGATTGACTTCAAGATCCTCACTCTAGTGTTTAAATCCCTCCACTCCTTGGCACCCCCCTATCTCTCTAACCTCTCTCCCCACAGCACTACTCGCTGCCTCCGCTCTACTGGGTCTGGCCTCCTCCTTGTCCCTCGAATCCTACGCTCCACCATCGGTGGCCGTGCCTTCAGCCACTACGCTGCGAAGCTATGGGACTCCCTCAATCCCTTCACCTTGCCCCCTCTTTCTCCATTTGCAGGTTGCGCCTGAAGACCTTCCTTTTTGACCGTGCCTCTGGTCACCTTCCCCCTCCCCCTGGCTCGACATCGGGCTCCACCATTGTTAAGCGCTCTGGGACGCCACCCAGTGTGGAGGGCACTATGTAAATGCAAGTCGTTGTTGTTGAAGCAATCCGAAACTTCAATTCTTTAAATTCACATTTTCCATCTTAAATCAGATCATTGTGTGTGACTGACTGTTCCTTTTGATTCCTGTATCTGTCTTCAAAATCTCGCCTTAAAACCACCCTCTTCAAAAATGCCTGCGGTAACTTCCCTCTTCCCCTTCTTCCTTGCTAGTTCGGGCTCCCGTCTTTGTAAAGTGCTCCGAGGCATTACCCAACATGAACAGCACTATATCTAGCTGTTGTAGAGATGCAATCTTTATGTTGCACAACACAGAAAGTTTGTGGAATTCACACTTTGATTTCCCTATTTTAAGTTTCTTAAACTCATGCAGATCATTCATAGGCTTGACAGTCTTGTCAGTAAATACTTAAACAAACAGATACAAGATTTATTGTGCATCTCCTTCCTTGTGCCATCTTGTACAGTCTTGTATTCCCAGCTGACATCTCTATACCAGCGGCCATACTGACAGGATTTGTCACAAAATGTAGAACAACCTAAGGTGTAGTAAAATTTACTAAGCAGTTAGAGAAACCCAAATTATTCAGGGCCAGGGTTTCTAAACATCATGCTTGACCAACCTTCTCAAATCCTTTGAAGAAGTAACAGAAAAGGTAGATAAAGGGAATGGAGTGGATGTGGGTTAAATGGATTTTCAGTGAGCATTTGATAAGGCACCACATAAGAGGATTATGACGCGTGGAATTAAATCCCTATCATCTCCAACACAATATACACCTACACATCTTTCCTGGCTTTATAGTCACCCACTAGGAGAGGGGAAAAAATAAACCAAATGGCCAATCCGAGAAAAAGATTTTAAATCCCCAAATTCTGCTCATCTAACCATTTTCTCTTAACATTTCAAACTGCGTAAATTGATTCATTCTTAATTTGGAAGCTGTTTTTCTGCAGTCCTTAAAAGGAGGTTGGCTTAATCCTTCCGAATTAAAGCTGAATTTTACGAATTTTCCACAATTCTGTGCAATCTTAAAATTTTGTGACAAAATGGGCTTATACAGGCTGAGACTGTAAACAGTTCTAACTTCGAGAAGCTGTTGCGGTCAGAATCTTCAAGTAAAAGCTAATAGTAGCAAAAACATTTGATTCAGAATGATCCTTCGGTGAATTGATGTAATCCTGGGAATTGCGCTGTGGAAACCAACTCTGCCCTTTCTTGAGTCAAACTCCCAAAGCTGGATTAACCCCAGCTGTGAAACAAATGGATTCATATCAGATTTATTTCCAAATTGCCCGTTCAGCTTCTACCCTGAGGTACACCTGAGGTGCGTGTGACATATAGTTTGGAAGGTCAAGTAAGGAGATTGAATTGAATGTTGTCACATTGATTTGGGTGAGCTTCACTGCTCAGACGCAGTCGAAAAGGAAAATGCGTGACTGCTCTCACGGTGTGAATTTGCATCCTCTTGTCTTCTAGCTGTTCAGTCGGCTGATTGCTTAGCACTTGTTTCCTGTTTTATTCAACAGATTATTGAGGTGTATGTGTGACACTTTCCACCAGGATTCCTTAGCAAGGAAACTGAAAATACTGTACAATGTTTTACAGGGAAATGAACCACCTTTCAATCTATTACTTCCCCCCCACTCCCAGCACACACACACACACACAAACACTTATTTGATAAACCATTGGGTTTTCTACTTTATTTCTTATCTGGGACAGTGCAGGTATTTCAAACAGTCACTGTTGTCTCTCTTCTTTGGTACTTTATTATATGTCTTTAGATGAAGGCTGCTCTGCTGGAAAGTGACGTGTATAAAACATTGAGCTATTTGATTTATTTTAAAAGTGACATGAAGATAACAGTTACCAAAACATTTTAAGAAGCCATATTAAGTTCTTAAAACAGTGCACAGTGCAAGGAATACTAAATCAATCCTATAAATGATTGGGGAAGCATAAAAGTACATTGGTATTCCACAAGGTTAATAACATGCCCTCACCAGAATATTCTATGATGGCTTCCATATCAGTGCTGCAAAATTTCATTTGACTCCAGTATCCTGTGTACCAAAGGTTGGAACCATGCCATTTTCTATTTCAATATAGAGGTTTAATCCAGGAATAATACCATTATTTATTATCTAACAAGAATAACATTGAACCATGTAACAGCGATACACATACGTTCTCTGTCTTCTTTAAATCAGACAGCTTTTGTGGGGTGTGGTGGTGGGTGGGGGAGATAAAGGGGTTGTGGTTCCCAGATTTGGGACCTATCTCCTATTCTGATTGAGCCCAATACATAAATACCCTAGGCACACATTCTGGTGTCACAACACAGCTTCAGGGTCATGACTGTATCACAGAATCCACAGTAAAGTCACAGACTGTATGTTTCCAAGTAAAGTTGCAAATTAAATGTCTTTATAAACGGTGTAGTGAAGATCCCCAGGGTTCAGTTCTTGGAGCTTTTCTTTCTCACGTGCTGTACGAATAAACTACATCAGGGGATTTAATGCAAGATTTCTATATTTCCACGTGACACTAAATTCTGAACTGCAAAAATGGGTTGCGGAGACTGAAATTATTTAAAGCTATCAGGAGATGCTCAGCTCGGCAATTGGTATAATGACTTGGAAATAGTTTTCATTTTTGATCACTGCAAAGGTATGTCTTGGGGGAATTATCCTACTCGCTACGCTCCATGGAACAAATTTGTTGATGTCGGCTGAACACAATGTTGCTGTATTTGCTACATTTGGTGAATTTGTCCCTGTGTGCTTATAAATAAATGCAATCATATTTTCAATTATAAATACGAATGCTATAAATATAAAATTAAATTATAAGTATGGGTAATGCAATTTTAAAATTATTAAGTGCACAGGGATAAATTGGCAAAACACACTCTGTGGAATAGTGTTTAATCCTCTTCAAATTCGCTATACAAGGTTTACGGAGGAGGATGACCCTACCATGAATTTTTAAATGTATCACAAACAATTGTAGGGGATCAGTCACAATGGTGCAGTGGATAGAGCTGCAGTTTACCAACCTGAAATCTGTTCTGACGAAGGGTCGTGGACCCAAAACGTTGACTCACTTTCCTTTCTCCATAGATGCTGCTTGACCTGCTGAGTTTTCCCAGCTCTCCCTCTGTTTTTGTTTCAAATTTCCAGTATCTGCAGTATTTTGTGTTTTATACCAACCTGAAATTCCTGGTTCAAATTCTGGCCCGTCCTGAGTTTGCCGATCTCAGCCAGGGCAGCACGGGGAGGCCAAGTTGCCTCTGTCCTTCCCAGGGTTAGGGAGTTTTAAAAAAAACAGTCAGAGTTCCTATTCCTGGCCCCTCTACAACACTCTCTACTTATTGTACATGTAGTTGGCAGCCAGAAGGGGAGACGTCAAGCTCGGCTTGTGAAGTCTTCTACTGTCGAGAAGCCTGCCGACACTCACTGCCAAAACAACACCACACAACACAATGAACAATGATGAAACCGGGCAAGCGGATCAGAGGTCAATGGGGAGAAAGTTGGAAAAATTACTGGACACAATAAAAAATAATTAAAAAACTGAATGCAATTTTATTTTTCAGTGAATTTTAGTTACATTTGTTTGGTTCCATCTTGTTTGTTTCCTGTATATGTTGAACAGCATGGCTAAAGAGGACTGTTATTTTTGTCACATTGCCATCATTTTTGTAAAGTGTTCTGTAGATTTATTTGTTGCTGATTTTATAGTTTTTTTTCTTTTTTGTAGTTTAATGTAATAATGATAATAATCTTTACATTTGACATAGCGCCTTGTCACGTCTTCAAGATGTCCCAAAACGCTTATTAACTTCTCCCTGGTTAATTTGAAACAGTGTGGAGTTCTGTAGCATCTTGGTTAGAGCACTCGCCTCTCAGGCGAAAGGATCTGGGTTTGATTCGCGGGCAGGGTGAAACCTTGGACAAGTTTCCGTACTCCACATGCCTCTGTTTACCTAGCAGTAAGTACGAAACCAGTTGTTAGTCAATTTGTGGATCGCTTTTCCGGAGGTAATAATCCCTTCAAAATAAATAAATAATAATAATAATTAGGTCACTTATTCCACAAGTGTCGTGGGAAACTGCTGTGTGCAATTGGCTTATCAAAGAACTAACTAAGATCTTTCTTCTTAAATCCCGCCTCATAATGAGGGAGCGGGGTGGGGGGTGGAGAATGGCTGTCGTTTCCAGTGACCGCTGACACCACTTCCCAGTGCAAACTGGCCAGATTGCTATGTGTATGTAGGAAGCCAGCTCGTCCACACTGGAAGCTTAAAATGTGTCATACATCCTGTAACTGCAGGTCCACAGATCGCTCTCTTCTTAAGCCAACTCGTAGTTTAGTGAGACACTTCATAACAGTTTTGTCTTTCCCCTTCCTCAGTACTTTGGGTTGAAATCCATCCAGCTCCTGTGACTTGACCACTTTAAGGAATGTCAAAAGTTGATGTGACCTTTCACTTCCTATATTGTAAGATCTGTTAAATCATCAGGAAAAGCTCTGATTTACTGTTTTTCTTTAAAACAGGTATTATTGCAACGTTCCTTCACGTCCATCCGTTTGGAGCCAACATAGAATACCTGTGGTCTTATCTCCAGCGACTGGACACAAAGGTAATCTGGAGTATACAGTGCTGTCAATATTATTCAAAAATCAAAGTAGGTATATTGAGGTAGATCTTGTCTGATTCATGAACTCCCTCATCTTGAAACCCTAAACTCAGTGGCTGATAATGAGTGATCGGATTGGATTTTTAATAATGAATAATACTTGCATTTGTTAAACCTCTTAACACATCATAGAGATATCTCAAAGCAGTTCAGACACCCCCAGTACGGCATCGGAGTATCAGCCTGGATCATGTGAATTCAAAGTCCCGATGTAGGGCTTGAACCCACAACCTTCTGACTCATAGGAGGGAATGCTACCAACCAAGCCGGCCTAACATTCCATTTCGTGCTTTTGAAAAATCAGCATAGTTTCAGGTGATGAGCAAATCTTTTCAACCTTCATTTTGCTGTTTATTTTGATCTTGTTTGGGGTTTTCGTCATTTGCTATGGGTGAGAATCTGTTGCTGTAGCAACACTTGTTTCTGTTCTCTGCAGCATGAAATTTAATTCCAATAATGTCAGGACAGTGAGCTGTGGTTGGCTCAGCAGTTCTAATAATACGAGAATCATCTGCTCCCAGTAACAATGTGGACTGATTGACGGCAGCACAACCATAAGTCACTTCCTCACTTGCCTCTGTCTTCAGGTTCAGAAAACCGACTGAGAGGATAGGATGTAAGGCTCAGTTTACTTTAAAACTATGAAGACAGTCCTAAAAATGGAATGTAAAAAGGCATTGCATTAAGAATACCATTTGAAGCACAGCAAGGGTTGCATTGCGAGTTTGTGCTGAACACACAAGAGGTGATATTTCACCTCAGCCTAGATCCGCTCGATTTATGTTATAGCGCCCAGAATTTGGCAAAATGTTGAGTTCAGTCTTAACTCTGAAGTTGGATTTCTGTAGTTTCTTAAATTCAGCTCTTGGCTGTTCATGTGCCCAAATTGGAAGGACATACCCTGCTTACCTAATTCCAGAGAGTATTAGGTGCAGGTTGGCTAAAACCATTGCATGTTTGATGTACGTGTACAAGTGTGTGTTGGGCTACTGCTCAAGTATAACCAGCTTGTAATTGAGAGCAGTGTCCAGCAAGCTTCCTGCTACTTGTTCATCTATAACCACAGTACCTGAGAGGGCCTTCCCTTGCAGTATAAACAGGAGATGAGAGGGCAGAATCCTTACCCCCAACAACAACAAATTCATTTGTGTAGGGCCTTTCACTTCAGAAGGACGTCCCAAGGTGCTGGACATTCAGAGTTTCAGGCCCGAGCTGGGGGTCGGGGAGGGTGGAGGGCTGGGGGATAAGCAGGGAGATTGAAGGCACGGTCAAAGAGGAGGGTCTTGAGATGGGTCTTGAAGGTGGCAAGGGAGGGGCCGAGGTGAAGGGAGTTTCAGACGGTGGGTGCAGAGTGGTGCAAGGCCCGGCAGCCAATAGCAGGGCGAGCGAGGCGGGGGACGTGAAGCAGGCCGGAGGCCACTGAGTGGAGGGAATGAGCAGGATGGTAGGGGGGAGCAAGACTATGGAGGGTGTTGAAGGTGAGGACTAGGATCTTGAACTGTATCCTCTGTGTGGTGGGAAGCCAGTGGAGTTGGGCAAGGATGGGGGCGATAGGGTTGCGGAGCCGAGTGCAGAAGAGGACTCAGGCTGCAGAGTTCTGAATGATCTGTTTCCTGTGGAGGGAGGAGTTGGGGAGGCCAACAAGCAATGAGTTTGCATAGTCGAGGCCCAATGTAATGAAAGCATGTTTGAGGGTTTCAGCGGTGTGAGACAGTATCAGAGCCGGGCGATGTTGCGAAGGTGAGGGAAGGCAGAGCGGGTCATGGCACAAATGTGGGGTAGAAAGGATAGTTGAGGGTCAAACAAGACCCCAGGTTTCAGACTGGCTTTGCAAGGTGGAGTGTGCAACCATGGATGGTGATGCTGTCAGTGCCTGAGGATTGGAGGCGCTGACGGGAGCCAATCAGGAGTGCCTCGGGCTTGTTGATGTTCAACTGAAGAAAATTAGCTCTCATCCAGGACTTGATGTCTGACATACGTTCTGTCAGGACAACAGTGGTCCTGGAGTCAAGGTGGAGGCAGAGAAATATAGTTGGGTGTCATCCGCATACATATGGAAGTTGACCCCATGTCTGCGGATGATGTCACCAAGAGGGAGCATATAGATGTTGAAGAGGAGGGGACCAACGACAGAGCCCTGAGGAACGTCTCATGAGATGGTCCAGGGGCTAAAGGAGAAGCCATTTGAGGAGATGAAGTGCAGGCGATGTGAACCAGTTAAAGACAGAGCCGTGAGTCCGCCACTCCCTGCTGGAGGGTACTATATAAGTGCAAGTTGTTGTTGTTGCAGTCATAACACTGGCTCTTTAATTACATTCTTAGAAATCACCTGACATTGGGTTCTGCTCCCGAGCACCTGGACAATGTGATTGGGAGTAGGAAGTATAAATCACACAGCTCCACTGCTAGCGGCAATAATGCTTTGCTTCCAACAGCATAAATACAGCTTTAGTATTTTGGTCTAATCCCATTCATCACAAGTGACATATAACAAATAGTTTAAAGTGCTTTCTGTGATCCCCCATTTCAGGAAGTGTCAAGCCATTCTAGTGCACAGTGCACTTCTGAAGTATGTTCATGATAAAGTGAGATTCCTGTGGGTGAGACCCTGTAGATAGTGCTTTTCTGCATGTCAGACTTGATTTATACTCCGTGCGATTTCCTGAGAATTCTATTTTGTAAATTTACCCCACACAAAGCTTTTTTTTGTTNCGCCCGCAATAATTCATTTGATTTATTCGCAATCGATTGTGAGAGGGCAATAGTGAAACAGGCTTCGGTAGAATAAACTGTTAAAACAGGAAGGATGGCTCAAGAGCTCCTAGTGAATACTGTGCCAATCACATCCCAAGGAGGAGGAACGGACATCCCATGTAGTCACATAGAACAGAGGAAGGCTTCATGAATAGGGCTCTTGTAATGGCCATTCAGTACTCTTATTCATACCACAAGTTTACTTCTGATCTTGCTGAATAAACAGATGAACAGAATACTTCTAGTTCATTAATTTCATCACCATCGTTCCCCCCCATCAAGAACAACAAATCGTATTTCAGACATTTTGCAGGACGATGTGGAAGGGACAGGCAGCAGAGGGGTTTGCAGAAGAGGGGGTGCGGAGCCAGAGGAGGAGGAGGAGTGACAAGAAGAGTGGGGACGTGGATGAGAGGAGAGATATTCGCTCCAGGCAGCTGGACCTTACGGTGGAAATGGAGAATGGGGCAGTCAGGGTGGCTGATGTCAGACAACCTATGCCCATCCTCCACATGCCTCACAGTCATTGTTGCCGACCAACAGACCTCACAGCTTATTCATAATTCTCGTAATTCTGTATCTCTGAATTCAGAATACTAGAGGTGAAATTGTAGTGTATGCAATTCTGATATCCCGATTACCACATTCTGATCCACAATGCAGACGTCAAACAGCAGTTATATATTTCAGTTATCTTTCAGGCAAGGAGTTAGAAGATTTTCAGTAGGTCTATGGCCAGCAATGTAATCTGGGTTGCCACAGCTCACTATTAAAAATTAAATTGTACGTTGGATCTTGAGCCCTCTGGGGAGCAGCTGAAAGTAGATTCAGTCAGTCACTGTGCACAATTCATTGGATGGATCATATACTGGGGTTGAAAGTACATGGTGGCATAAATTCAGCACAATCTGCAAAAGACACAAAAGACCTGTTCTGAATTATATTTTGATGTATTTTATAAATGTTCTTTTGCAGATATCTGCAGGAGAAATTGAGATACTTATGATACAATTGCCGCACATGTTCAAGCAAGAGTTCACAGGCGTGGGCGCAACGCTGGAGAAGAGATGGAAATTCTGCGGGTTCGAAGGGATCAAAACAGTTAGTCAATGAGACTGAAATTAACTTCAGGTTGACAACCGTCACTTGAAACTCGATCATCGTGCAGGGGATTACAGTCAGAAATCTGTCCGAGCTCCAATTTTAAATCGCTGATTGAATCTGTTGTTTCTTCAGCTAAAGTGAAAAATGTATCCATTCAACAGCTCCTGAAAACTGTCAGAATGGGGCAAAAAAAAATGGCTTAGTTCTGCAAAAAGCAAAACTCATCGCCCCTTATCAAGAATTTTACGGAGTTTTTTATTGGAGCTGGCGGTTGGGAATTGAACGCTTATCCGGTCAGCACCCAAAGTAGTAGTTAAAGTGAACAGAAGTGTTTTGAGGACTGTTATGTCACAGAAAAGTCATATGCTGTTGATTTAAGACGTACGTGAATTCAATATCACTGTCATTGCAAGGCTGGCACTAAACTCCCAACGGAGCACAAGGCAAAAGCTGAACATGAATTTCAAGCAGCAAGTCAGGGTTGGACTGTTAGTAAATCTCCCTATGCCAGCCAACAGATCTCTATTGCGTATTTATCGGTTATTCAGAATTCATCTCAGATTTGTTCACAGTGGAGATCTGTGATAAACCAAGAAAACATGGGAATATCTCTATTTACCTGCAGTAATATGTGACCTTAATGTCTGTGGCAGGATGTGAATGAAAACGTATCGCGCCGCACACACTGTTATTATTGTGTAATTTAGAAATAAATTATTTTTATGAAAGTTTAAATTATAACTTTTTGCACAGGGGTAATGTCTGACTTTCATTTTCTAAAACGCAAAGCTGTCTAGTGTCCCTGTCCAGAGCACTCCATACCACTGAGGCACGTTTGAGATCTGTCGAGTTTTGTTCACGGTGATATATTTGGGAGAGCTTCTCCTGAAATGTGCCTGCGTGTGATCTTTAGCCTTTGTGAGGAGAGACATCAGCAAATGCTTTAAGACATCAACACCGCATGGCTGGCAGGTATCAAAGTGATTTGGGCAGCAATTTGTGAAATATAAATGAGACAGAGCAAATCACATTAGGGTCTAACTGTAGTGTGCTTCCAGGAACAACGTGATTTGAACCACTCAGTATAAACGCATTTGGTACAAATCACACTGGGCTCCTTCCAAAGATCTCCTTTCAAAATTCTCAGCCTTTAAGATTGTTAAAGAAGCAATCTCACAATCAGCCCTTTACTATATTTTATACACATCTTTAATAATACTAAAAAAAACATCTGATTTTGGCATTTCACACATACACCTGTCTCACTGGCATCGCGTCCTATGGATTAAATGATTGACAAAACAAGGGTCTGGCCTGTTTTTCATATTGTAGGTGTTATAGCAAAAGAAAATCTGACTGCCTATTCTGGTGCATTGTCCAGTTGGTAATTAAACCGTGTGATTAAGCACAGCTACCTCTTACACAAACGTTAATGATATAAACATGCACAGAAGAACTACTGAGACGTTATAACAATTACAACACCAACTCTTTCCCTTCTGGGTTAAATACAGAACTCTGTGCACCATGTAATGATGGCACAAATTCAAAACTAGTGCCAACGCAGTCACCTATAGAAAAATCATGGCTAATAAAACATCTCAAAAACATGCTCACTCTAACACTGGTACCATTGCCCATGCCATTAGATGCCCTAGGCAGTATCACAATTATAGTTATAGTTGCTGAAGCACAGCTAATATTGCATTAGAAAGGGAGCACAGCAGGTAAGGCCTGTGATAGCTTCCTAGATATTCTGTGGAAGCTTGTAAAACAGTAAGTGCAGTGAACCTGTGACCTGCTGCTAAATGCTGAAGCAGTAAAAAATGGCAGCAGACGGATGCAAGCTGCCAGACAATATCTCTGGCTTGCCCTGCTTGGTTTCCAGACTGACCCTTCTTTCCCATAAATCAGTTCTCATGTAGGAGCTTTTTGTCTGATAAGGCTGTTCATTAATCTACCTTTCTGTCCCTATCAACACACATGATTTGAGACCGTTTTAGCTGGGGCTAGGTTGGCAGACTGTAAATTAACTTGTGTTTTGCAATTATCACTTTGTGCATTTCAGTGATTGTGTTAAAGAAAGAGTTATTTCACATCCCGAACAAAAGAGATGTAACACTGTAATGATCTGTACCAAGAAGTATTTAATGTTACACTGTTTGTATAGCGTAAAATAGACAAAAAATGAATCAAAGCTGTCTATAATGACTCCATGGTAGTTCAGTCAAACTGACTGCTGGACTTGCCTCCGAGAATTTCAAATGAGAGATATTAAACCGCATCAGATGAAGAGATTAATGCCTGTGCAAATTTCCAAAATCATTCAAATCTTGTTATCTTGAGCTCGCGGAAATGAGAGAAAATAATTATTTTTTCATGAATTTATGTTATTACCATTCAGTGTTTGAACAGAGCTCCAAGATGTTACCCTACAAACATAAAGAGCGCTAGATAAATGCAAGCTGCTGTTGAGATCCTTTGCAATTCAGCTTCATTGGAAATTAGAGAGAGCAAAAAAGTCACTCTTTATTAGACCACTGGGAAATCTCTATCCGCTCCCTGACAAGCTATTCAGAGGAATTGTGCAGACCAAACAAAAATCATTAACAAAAGTTTACTCAAAAATTAACACATAGAAAATAATTAGTCCTTTCCAGCAGGAGCAATAAATGTCAGTTCTTTATTGATCAACTCAGATCTACATGAGGAATTATTTGGCACACAAAAAGGAGAATGCTTAACAATTCCTCCATTGTTTGCGTGACAATTCTGTTTTAAGCAAGAAAATGCTTTCAACTGTGGACCAGTGATACTGTTGGTCACCAGGAAAATTGTAGGAAGCGATGTTATGTTTTTAATTGCAAATTATGAGAAGAAAAAATAAATAATAATTATTATTACATTTGATCTAGCACTTTTCACGTCGGGAGGTCATTCTCAAAATGTTTTATATACTGCAAAGTCTACTGACTGTGGATCAAAAAGATAGTGGAAAATATGACCTGATTGGAAAGAAAGATGGTTGAATATTAGAGAATGGAAAGCAAACTTGAGAATAGTCACAGCCAGCTATGCTATACGTGGATGAGTGTGCACTCCATCCCCCTGGTTCAGGTAAGGATCGAGTTTTTGTCTTAACCTTCACGTAAAAGATGCAGAGTTCCAGATGACAACACTACCTGGGAGAGAATTCCACATGTGGATCTGAAAAGGCGTGTCATGAAATGTTGCTGCTGTTACTCATTGCAGAAATCTTGCTACTCAGTGCAGATATTGCAGTCCAGGTGTGCTACGGGTAGCGTAGATATTACTTGACATGAAGACCTGACTTGAAAGGCAGCAACTCACATAGAGTTGCTCTGATGGCTCATTTTCTGCTCCATTAGAATTAATTCCTATGATGGCAGGATGGATTATCTTACAAAATGTGCTGCTACTGCACATATATTCCCTTTTACAGTCTCTGGAATGGACTACATCCAAATACACAAGGTAAATTTTTCTGCAGTCCATCAACCAGGCCTCTGGAGGTCTATTAGACATTAGGCATATTTGGAAAATGATTGTCCATCTTTAAGGAATAAAATTTCTGCCAGCATTCTCCACTGAATTATTCACAACCACAACAAAAACATTTCTACTATTAGTCATTCCAATTAAACAGGGAATATTAGAGCTAGGTACATGTCTGAAGAAAGAGAAAGAGAATAGATTGCGGGACTTGGTAAGAAGGAAAGTAAGTGGCCCTGATACATCAAAAAGGACAGAATTGTTCAGCTAAATAGCCTTTTGTTATTCCTTAACGATCTTATGCTCAAAATGGTAATTCAAAAGGAGCTCTCCGAAATTAGATTAATTCCGTGTCAGCCGCTAACAGCCATTAACAAAGCTTCAGTCAGTGCTGCATTTCTAAAGTGGATTGGTTTCTGTATGTGGGAAACTGAGGGAGCTGTTAAGACAGATCGATTCAAAAAGTAGCAGGAGCAGACATGAACTCAAGCATCTTTCATGTTGGGAGGACGTCCGTAAACAATTCACAGGATTCACTGTAAAGTGTAGTGACTGTAGGCAAACACGACAGCCAATTTGTGCACAGTAAGGTCCCACAAACAGCAAGGAAGTAAATGACTAATTCTATTTGGGGTAAATTCCCTTCACTTTTTGAATAGTTACATGTTTTAACAACATGTAACATGCCTTCTGTGTGTGAGTCAATACCATTACATTTAAAGGCAAGTGGGGCTTCTATGATTGGATGCATACTGTGTATGCGTCACCTGCTCCCTGGACCCCATCCCTATCCCTCTCCTTAAATCCCAGCTCCACCTCCTTGCCCCACTACTCACCGACATCATTAATCTGTCATTGGGCACTGTTCCTTCCCCCTTCAAAACAGCCACTATCATCCCCACCTTGAAGAAACCTTCCCTTGACCCATCACAGCTATCTAGCTACCCGTCAATCTCAAATCTCCCCTTCCTATCCAAGGACCAAGAGAGAGCCGTTGCCTCCCAGCTTTGCTCTTTCCTCTCCTCTCACTCCCTTCATGAATTCCTCCAATCAGGTTTCCGTGCTGCCCACAGCACAGAAACTGCTCTGGTCAAAGTCACAAATGACATCCTGACCATGTGTGACCAGGGATCCCTCTGCCTCCTCATCCTCCTCGACCTCTCCACCGCCTTTGACACCGTGCACCACTCAATCCTCCTCCACCGCTTCTCCTCCCACCTCAACCCTCAAGGTTCTGTCCTTGACTGGTTCAGGTCCTACCTTTCACACCGCCTCCACTTCATTGCGGCAAATGGCTTCTCCTCCAGCCCCCGTAACGTCTTGTGCGGTGTTCCTCAGGGCTCTGTCCTCGGTCTCCTCCTCTTCACCCTCTACATGTTCCCCCTTGGTGGTGTCATCCGCAGACATAGGGTAAATTTCTACATGTATGCGGATGACACCAAACTGTACCTTTCTGCCTCCACCCTGAACTCCAGGACTACTGGCATCCTGACCGACTGCCTGGCCGACATCAAGTCCTGGACGAGAGCCAACTTTCTCCAACTCAACAGCAAGACCGAGGCCCTCCTGATTGACTCACGCCAACACCTTTGCACTTTAGGCGCTGGCAGCATCAGCCTCCACAGCTGCACACTCAACCTCACTAAGCCAGTCAGGCACCTGGGTATCTTGTTTGACCCTGAACTGTCCTTTCTCCCCCACATCCGCGCCATGACTGGCACTGTCTACCACCACCTCCGCAATATTGCCAGACTCCGCCACTGCCTCACCCCTCAGGCTGCCGAAACCTTCACCCACGCATTCGTCACATCAAGACTCGATTACAGGAACTCCCTCCTCATCGGCCTTCCCAACTCTTCCCTTCACAAGCTCCAGATCATCCAGGTTCCGTGACCCCATCACGCCCACCCTCGCCCGACTCCACTGGCTCCCCATCCCCCAGAGGATCGAGTTCAAGATCCTCGTCCTCACCTTTAAGGCCATCCATGGCCTTGCCCCCTCCTACCTCTCTGACCTGCCAACTCCCTACCAACCCACCCGCTCCCTCCGTTCATCGGGCTCCGGCCTGCTCCATGTCTCCTGCCCGACCCGCCGTACCATCGGTGGCCAGGCTTTCAGCCTCTCTGCCCCCACACTCTGGAACTCCATCCCACGGTCCCTTTGCCTCACTTCCTCCCTTGCCTCCTTCAAGGCCGGTCTCAAAACCCTTCTCTTCGACCATGCCTTTGGTCTCCTTCCCACCTCTTTGCCTTCCCTCACCCCTATACTATGCTCGGGTCATGACCCAACTGTGCAGCGCCTTGGGACGTCCTCCTGACGTGAAAGGCGTTTTATAAATGGAATCTTGTTGTTGTTGTTGTTGTATACCACCCCTACCCCATGCTCGGGTCCCGATACCTGACTGTTCAGCGCTTTGGGACATCCTCCCGACGTGAAAGGCGCTTTATAAGTGTAATTTTGTTGTTGTTGTGTATATTACAGCAGATCTGAGTTACTGGAAATGTATTGTACAATCAAGCACAGTTTCCTTCATTGTTCTTCTCCCTTCTGATCTGGGTTCTGATTCTTGGCAGACTTGAATTAGATTTATATTTGTTGCCCTGATCTACTTTTGGGAGATCTATAATAATAATAATATCCTCATTATTATTTATTATCATATTAGATGCATACCCGTTATTATGAAAATAAGATCTTAAAGAGAAACAGTGATCCAAAATGCTGAATATGTCATCAAGCACAAGAAACAGTAGACCACATATTATCATCACGTTGTGTATTTTGTAAGTGAACTCAGTAGCCAATTTGCCCAGAGCAATGTGCCACTAACTCCACAAAGTAAATGACCATTTTTTATCTGGGGGAATGTGGGTCAGCGCACTGGGAGAAACCTCCTTCCTTTTTCAAAATGTGCCATGCAATCTTAAATGCCCATCTGAACAGGCAGATAGAACCTCATTTTAACATCTCATTTGAAGAACAGCACATCTGACAATAAAGGCGCACTACATTAGAGTATTAGCCCCAGACTATGTTCCTGTTAACCCTGCAAGCCAACATTTTCAGGTAAGTCTAAATCATAAGTCTAAATATAAATATCTTGCTTTCTGGTACCAGCTGGCTGACTTGTGAGCTAATTCCATGGATATACGTAAAGGTTGAGATAAAAGCATAACTGACTTAGTAACAACCAGGTTGAACCACCAGTCAAAACCTCTCAACTCTTCAACCTCCCCACACTTATTCATAATATTTAAATCGCAAGTTTCCTTTTAGATTCCCTTTTGCAGACATTTTGCCCACAAATATAGTCAATTAACTTTACAGTATATTCTGTGAAGCGCTTTGAGACGTCTAGAAGACGTGAAAAGCGCTATATCAAATGCAAGGATTATTATTATTATTAAACTATCGGAATAACCTTTCTTGCATTACTTCTCTTTCCCCCTCTCCCAGCTGATGGGTGATGCACTGTTCACTCCCTGTCGGACCCCTTTAAAACTATGTCATTTGGTCTGTTTTTCTTGTTAAAGGACCTTTTATGAATATGGTATTGATATGAAACTTGTAACATTTAACTGAAAATTATTTAATAGGAATTCAGTGGCAGAAACACCTTCAAGAGATCTGCACTAAAGAACATTTTTGCCTTTTTTAAAGGTTCAAGTCTAATTTCTATATTCCTGCAGATAACATAAGAATAATTAAATATTTACAGGACTTTCTGTTCAAAATATGTGCAAACCTATGTAAAGGAATTAATTCATCACCATCTGGGTTGCCACAATTATCCCCAAACTATCCTACCTATAGGTAGGTCAGCACATGTATTCTATTTACAGTTCCCATTTCAAAAGGTGCTTTCACTTTTCCAGGTGAACTTGAAAGATTGATCTTGCAGAATCTATTTCACATTTTATACAAAAGAAAATGACATTGCTTGTGCCTTGTAGTTCAGCTAAAGAAGATTTCTTGAAATAGCACTTATCCAGTGAAATGTCTCAGTGTTTTGCAAGTAATTACCATCAACTGCAGGGATTTGTCTTACAGGCAAATGCAGAAGCCATTTGCACCAACATGACCCAGAAATAATCATGAGGTAAATGACCTGGAGAATCGTTTGCCAAAACATCAGGTAAACTGCCTATTTTTTTGAACAGCTTTGTGGGATATTTAATATCGTCTGAAGTCTGGCTTTTAACATTTAATTCAAAAAGTGGCAATTCTGACTGTGCACTACATCCCCCCTCACTGTGGTGAGTGACAGTCTAACTACAAACTTAGTCTTGATTTGGGGCTTGACCGAGAACCTTTAGCTACCAACTGAGCCCGCACTAGGCTTCGCGACCTCTCCCACCCTAGGCTCTGTGACCCTATCACATACATCCTCGCCCAACTCTACTGGCTTCCCATCACACAGAGGATACAGTTCAAAATCCTGGTCTGCACCTTCAAAGCCCCGCATGGTCTTGCTCCCCCTTACCTCTGCGACCTCCTAAGTCCCTCCTATCCTGCTCGTTCTCTCTGCTCAGCTGGCTCCGGCCTGCTTCCCGTCCCCCGCCTCGCTTGCCCCACTATTGGCGGGTAGGCCTTCTGCCACTCTGCCCCCACCCTCTGGAACTCCATCCCGCAGTCCCTCCTCCTCGCCCCCTCCCTTTCCTCCTTCAAGACCGATCTCAAGAACCTCCTCTTCAACCACACTTTCGATCTCCCTGCTTCTTCTCCTGCCTTCCACCCGTTACCCCCCCCCCCCCCCCGCCCCGACCTCCAACTTGTGTACGAAACTCTGTCTGTCCAGCACCTTAGGACGTCCTCCCAACGTGAAAGGCGCTTTACAAATGTAATTTTGTTGTTGTTGTTGTAAGCCAAAATAACTAGAGTTCCAAAACCCATTTTATTACATATCCATCTTAATTGAACATTATTATACATAACATTTCACAAACAGTTTGTGGTAAAGTGTTGGTTTCTTTCAATACATATAATTTAAAAAATTCCTTAACAAATTGAAGAAACCCACAGCGTTTTACAACTAAATTAAACACAATACATAAAGCTGTGTCAGTGGTCCGTAAGCCTGAGGAATTATTTCTTGATGACAGAATCCATTATATCTTTTGCCTCGTTGATCTTGGTAGCCAGATACGGAGATCCTCCTGAAAAGATGCAACATTTTAAATTCAGATCATAAACTGAGCTTTACTCATTCTTCATCTGCAATAAAAACACCATTGTTTATCATGACAACCTCCAGAGATAGCCATGTTTCATCTGCACTCAGATCAAAAGTGTTGATCAATTTATCAGTTTTCTTCTCACAAGATGCACAACCATGATTTAAGCAAATTTCACAAACAAACTCGAATACTGTGAAACTCTTTGCATTCTCATACATAAAAGCGTAATGATTACTAACTCCCCATTTGGCCAATATTTATTTACTGGTCATAAAATAGGCGTCCCCCTCAAAGTGGGGCACAATAAATTTAGAATTATTTTGAGAATTCAATTAGTTTGAACTTGGATTCAGCTCCAGTTTTCATTCAGTTAGAATAAATTGACTAAACCAACTCAGGTAAGCAATTGGGAAACTGAGCAGGTCAGGCAGCATCTATTGGAGAAAGTGAGTCAATGTTTCGGGTCAACGATCAGTGCTGACATCAGAACAGTTCTGACGAAGGGCCGTGGACCCGAAACATTGACTCACTTTCCTTTCTCCATAGATGCTGCCTGACCTGCTGAGTGTTCCCAGCGACTTCTGTTTTTGTTTCAGATTTCCAGCATCTGAGGTATTTTGCGTTGGGTTCTAGCAAGCAATTGTTCCACAAATCCTTCTCTAGGTAAATACTTCATACAGTTTCAGGTTTGAGTCACAGTCCACCAAAAATACTCAGGAATACTCAGTTTTTGTGAAATTATTCCAAGAGGAAATTTTTGTTTGTTTAAACTAGTTTCAAAAAATGCTCAGCTGCAAAAAATACATCCACTTTACAGTGTATGAAGTAAGTGCCTTGAGTCATCTTGACAATGTGATAAGGTGCTATATCAAATGCAAGGATTATTTGTAGTATTATTGTTATCTTTACCTCCAATTTTATTACCCTAATTATATTACAATCTGAAATTCTCCACTATCCTTAAATATAATTTTCATAAAAACTGATTCTGCAAAGCAGGGTAATTCCTGCGAAAAGCTTAAGGCAAAAAAGCAGCCTTAACAGTACACTGTTTTCTTCGATTCTCTCTCAGTACCTTCACACTGTGGACATCAGGCATCACTTTATCTACGTCTACCCACTTCTCTCACCCGCCTTGTCCTCTATTCAACTCATGGCCATTCATGCGACCTTGCTGGCTGCTGTGTGCTTACAACAACAGTCACTACACCTCACAGTAATTTGTTGGAAAGTACTTTAAAGATGGTTTGCTATGCTAAATTGCTGCAAAGGTCCAAGGTTTTTATTTCAGAGTGTTTTTAACCTGCTGAAGACTCTGAACAAATCTCCAGATTGTTATCATAATTAATGATCACACAATCACAATATTAGAAGATGGATAACATGTGGACTTATTATAATATCATTAAACATCTTATTTTACCAAAAGGTCGTTTCACAATGCATCTTTCATAAAGACAAATTGTGAAAGTGGCAATGCTTTTAGTTTTCCACCCAAAAATGTACATTTTAGATAAATTACGTACAACAAATAACACCATCTTCAGTGATTTGGAGGAGATGTCACAGGCAATGTGCAACAGCTGTGAGCATCTACGTTTGTTCTCAAAATGGCAATTGATACACATACACCAAAATATTGCTTTAGAAATCGTAATCATCTGTGACAGAGGTTTAGTGAACATCAGTAATCTCATCATAGACTTTTCCACTGCCTCCCCTCTGTACTCTAATCTTCCTAACTCAAGTATGTGCTGCACTTGTGCAGCCATCAAAAGAGAATTAAGAAGATGGATAACATGCGGGCTCATCAGCATTGAAATTTAATGGATTCTCAAACTGCTTTAAAACCAATTTTCATGCAAATTTCAATCAACCTACAAATGCACAAGCACTGTAGTTTGTAGCTGCCTGCAGAGAACGCTCCTATAGTGGAGATCATAACAGCTTTTAAAAGGGATTGTGCAAAAAAAAATACAAACAGACATATATTACAAAGGTTGGGGGGGGGGTGAAGTGGGGGGTGGGTGGGAGGGGGAGGAACCATTCTCCCTCTTCTTTAAAAGCAAATTGCATTGTGTTCATTGCCAGTGGTTATAATTCAAATATATAAACTTTCATAGTTATCCACTATTGGTGTTTAACACAGAAATGACAGTGACGGCCAGCGCCCAAGACCAGCGACACCTACACCACCAGCAGGCCTGACCCTCCAATTATTACATTTAAGAATGAGCACGACACCCACCCATCCCCAACGCTGCTCCCACCTTCCCCCAGCGCTGCACCTGTGCCCACCCCCAGCACCACACCTGCCCACCCCCAGCACCTCACCTGCCCACCCCCAGCACCACTCCTGCCCACCCCCAGCACCACTCCTGCCCACCCCCAGCACCACTCCTGCCCACCCCCAGCACCACTCCTGCCCACCCCCAGCACCACTCCTGCCCACCCCCAGCACCACTCCTGCCCACCCCAGCACCACTCCTGCCCATCCCAGCACCACTCCTGCCCACCCCAGCACCACTCCTGCCCACCCCCAGCACCACTCCTGCCCACCCCCAGCACCACTCCTGCCCACCCCAGCACCACTCCTGCCCATCCCCAGCACCACTCCTGCCCACCCCCAGCACCACTCCTGCCCATCCCCAGCACCACTCCTGCCCATCCCCAGCACCACTCCTGCCCATCCCCAGCACAATTCCATTCCAGGCAAAGGTAGATTTCTGGCATGTCTGGAATTCTCAAGTTTGTTTTTTGTGTGTGTCAAATACCTGTGTGACAAAAAAAAAAGCATAGGATGGTTAGACGATAGAATCGGGCGTCCATAACTACAGTAAAAAGGAACTGGATAAATATGTGAGGGAAAATGAAATGGTATGGGGTAAAAGTAGGGGATGAGATTAGTGTGGAAAGCTGATAACACAAGCACAATTGATGGCCAAATTGTCTCCTGGGTTCCATACTTTCTATAGGTGCAAGAAGACTCATCGCTGACAATTAAATCGTAGCTTCTAAATGTGTATAATGGTATTTGTTCCCAATAGGTGAGAACCACACAAAGAATGAACAGCCTATAAGTATCATTCCACTCCAGCTGGATCAGTAATAAGGAGTTACTTATCCTTGATAGAAGTCAGACTTTGAAACTATTTTAAAACATTTACCTGATTAGTTTACCTTTTAAATTCTTACCTTTGTCAGGATGATTCAGAACCATAATTCTTCTGTGAGCTTCTCTAATTTTTGTTCTACCAGCTGATGGGCTGGAGAGAGAGAGAGAAAACAATATTGATCGACTCTCACCTTTACTGGTAGCATCAGGAGTAAAGAGACAGCCGAAACCACATGACTTACAACAGAACCAACTTTAAAAAATGTCTGGTAATGGGTTTTAGAGAGCATGCACATCGATTTTAGTGACTCTCACAGCATGTGGTGTAATAGCTTTGCTTTATAAAAGTTTTGTTTGTTATGGGAAACATGGCTGGATATCACTGAATCTTCCCTCAAAGCTGCTACTCTAGCCCATTGACTGTACACTGCCATTGTTCAGCTTATTAACACTTTGCCATGAGTATACATTATAGAAGTAAAGATGACAAATTACATGTTTTGTCAATGTCTAGATTCTGGAAATGATTAATGCCAGAACAACCTGCTCTCACACAGAGGAATGAATAGAGTTGCAATACAAGAATTCCCCCTTGTGGAAAAAATAAGGCATTACAAAAATGATAGAGAAATGGCTCTTCGCATTAACCAATTTTATCAGTTTTAGCAGCTATCCTACAGCTCACCAAAGAATTGTAACACTTTCCTGCTGCTATCTCATTCAGTTTTGTTTTTCTTAATGCATTAATAGCCTTTCACAAGCTGCTAATAGCTTCTCAGCTGCCTCCCGGTGTTTGGAAAAGCAGAATAACATTAAAACCATAGCATCTCCCACGTAGGGGTCCTGAGCCAAATGTCTCACGAGGAAGCAAGGAACAAAGGGAGGGAGGGAAGGAAGGAGGGAGGGAAGGGAGAGAGGGAAGGAAGGAAAGAGATAGAAATCAGAAAGGTAATCAAATCCTAAGGGTGATATTTTGCTTCAAAACATAGCAAATTTGACAATACACACTTGAAGAATTTTACCCCCATCGTTATACCATTCGGCTAATTGTTCCTCCCTCCTTTCAACGGTCATTTAATTCCTCTCCCCTCTCTTTAGAGGGTTTTAATTGTGTATGAACACGCGCACACACACACACATACACACATACATGCTGAGGTTTCCAACAACCCAAAAGGTAACCAGAAGCCCCCCAAAATTCTTAGATTCATATTACTGTGCAAGGGAAAGAGCTCAAATATATATTTACTGATGTTCCTGGAAAAGTAATTGAAAAAGAGAGTGAAGCCACTTACCTGATACCTAATATAAGACTGGCTTCTCGTTTATCCATTCTTGTTTCAAACCCTCCTTTGTAATATGCTGCTAAACTCTGTAGATTAAAATGTAATAAAAATGACTGCAGGCATCATCTCAATCATCACAGTCTCAAGCCTTTTCTATTAACATTCCAGGCTCCTCACCTTGTGAAAGCATTAGGCTCTTTATTCCTTCTATCGTGGCACAGTTCTACGCTTTATGTCCCTGCCCTATCCGTCCCACCGTCGGAGGGGGCTTTGAGCCCCAATCTTTGGAACTCCATTTTGGAGTCCCTCCGACTCACTCTTTCAAAGTTCCACCTGAAGACCTCCCTCTTTGACTGCAGCTTCGATCATCTGTACCCTTCCTAACCCCTTCAGCTCCCACCTGTAGACTGGGTGCCAAGTCAGGATTGTTAAGCACCTTGGGTCATCTTCCTGAGATGAAGGGCTCTATATAAATGTAAATTTATTGGAGTGTGTTGTTATTGTTCTGCAGGTGAAGGAAGACATTCCGAGAGGCCATTACTCATGTGTGATGCTCAACAGTGAGAGTTGGCAAGCGTTTTGACCATGTGAGTGATGGCAGACTCTGAGCCTCTCACATACACAAATGAAGAAAAAAGAACCCAAGGTTAATTTTTTCCCCTTCCTAATCCTGAACGACTAAGGTCATTCTGTACCCGACATATGAGATCAGCTAACTTAGCAGAACCTGCTGATTTGAACCTGCAACTTCTGTATGCTGGTCTGTATGGGCCGGTTCTTCACCTTTACTCATGACTGAGGCCATTCAGCAACTGTGAATAAGCAAACTTACAGGATTTGGAATGCTTTTGACTGTTTCTGTGATCAGTTGCTCGAAAGGCTTCCGGAGACGAAGGGCATAGCGACCTGTAAATCCAAACATTGAATTTCTAATCGTCACTTTGATATTAAGCTAAAACATTTTATTTTAGATGCCCTGGGCTAAAATGTATTCTGCTCAGTAGACAAGTTACAAAGAAAAAATTCAGCGGATTTCACATGTCCACAATACAGATACACAGGAGTCAATGCAGTAATTTATGGTGTTTGTTAACTTTGCTTACTTAGAAACAACAAATTCTATGACCGGCTATGAACAGCTACACAAAATACTACTTAATACCTTAATATCTATGGGAGTGAACTGCAATTACAGATAAGTTGGCAAAATACATTCACATGTCAAAGCACAGCCTGGCTCAGTTGATAGCATTCTGTGTTTGAATCAGATGGTTTATGGGTTCAAGTCCCACACGAGCACTTTGAACTCACAGTCTAGGTTGACACTCCAATACAGTGCTGGGGCTGTGGTGCATTGTTGCAGGTGCCAGGCTTTGGATGAGACATTAAACTGAGGTCCTGGCTGTTCCGGTGGACATTAAAGATGCCAAAGCACTACTTGAAAAGAGAAGGAAGTTTCAACAATTCCCCAGACCAAAAAAAAGGTCATTCACTTTGTGGTTGTTTGTGGATATCGCTTGCATTTTTTTTAGCGTCTTTCACATCAGGAGAATGTTCCAAAGCACTTTGCAGGATATACTGTAAAGTGTAGTGACTATGTATTTTATAGGCAAACGCAGCAGCAAATTTGTGCACAGAAATGCCTCACAAACAGCCATGAAGTGAATAATATTATATGAGGAATTATTGGCAATGAAACTGGAAAATACTTCCTTCTCTTTTCGAATAGTGCCATGGGATCCTTAGCATCCACCTGAACAGGCACAAACTGCCTTTGTTTAATATCTCATCCAAACGATGGCACCTCCAACAGTGCAACATACCCCAAGGACTGTATTGGTGTGTCAGGTTAATCTTGCTTTATGAAGACCTACAAAGTATGAACAGTATAACCTTTGCCTACCTGTAAATGCTACAGCAGCGACACCAAGTCCGACTGCTAATAAAGTGTGGCCCTAAGGAAAAAAATGAAAACAAGGTGTTCAGTGGATTTAAGCATACACCAACCATATGAATTTTACAAAGAAGAATATAGTATGTTGGGCCTGATATGCTTCACAAGGCCACTGACATCTCTATTGGCTTGTCGCAACCAGGGTCAAAGTAATTTCCCCTGTAATTTTCCCTTGTTATTGTCTTCACTTACTCTGCACCTCACAGAATGTGTTCCATTTGTTGATCAGTGCCATAGAACTGTGAAAATGTACCACAATCTAGAAGGCCATTTGGCCCTCTTTTGCTGTGGTGGTGAATCCATCCATCCTAATCCCAATTCCTTGCCTTTTTTCCTACGGCCTCTGATACTTTTCCGTCCTCACGTGCTTGTACAATTCTCTTTTAAATGTTCCCCAATCGACTCTGCTTTAACAGCTAATCTGTCAAGTCATTCCATCAAACATTCTCTGACCACCTTCTGGGAGGTGTTCTTCCCCATCTCTTCTTTTCTTCCCCATCTCTTCTTTTCTTCCCCTAATCACAGTATTAATCTATGTTGTCTTGTCCTCTAATCCCCTACCAGTGCAGTTTGACACAGTCAATTATTTCATTCGCTTAAATAACTTATTTACCTCTCAACTTCCCTCCTCCAATGAAAACAGTTTGCACCTCTTTTAACAAAGTTTTCAAATAATACAATATTCTCATTTTTTCCTGATGACAAGACACAAACCTTTATATTTGTAGCACTCATTGAATGATGCAACAACAACAACAAAATTACATTTGTATAGCGCCTTTCACGTCGGGAGGATGTCCCAAGGCGCGTGACAATCAGTGTTTTGGACCCGAGCTGGGGGTCGAGATCGGGGAAGGTGGAAGCCGGGGGGGGGGGAGGAGGGTGACCGAAGGCACGTTCGAAGAGGGTCTTAAGACGGGTCTTGAAGGAGGCAAGGGAGGGGGCGAGGTGGAGCGACTGTGAGGATGTCAGTCAGTCAGTGACGATGTCAGTCAGTCAGTGCGGATGTCAGTCAGTGCAGATGTCAGTCAGTGCGGATGTCAGTCAGTGCGGATGTCAGTCAGTGAGGATGTCAGTCAGTCAGTGAGGATGTCAGTCAGTGCGGATGTCAGTCAGTCAGTGAGGATGTCAGTCAGTCAGTGCGGATGTCAGTCAGTGCAGATGTCAGTCAGTGCGGATGTCAGTCAGTGCGGATGTCAGTTAGTGAGGATGTCAGTCAGTCAGTGCAGATGTCAGTCAGTGCGGATGTCAGTCAGTCAGTGAGGATGTCAGTCAGTCAGTGCGGATGTCAGTTAGTGAGGATGTCAGTCAGTCAGTGCGGATGTCAGTTAGTGAGGATGTCAGTCAGTCAGTGCGGATGTCAGTCAGTGAGGATGTCAGTCAGTCAGTGCGGATGTCAGTCAGTCAGTGAGGATGTCAGTCAGTGTGGATGTCAGTCAGTCAGTGCGGATGTCAGTCAGTCAGTGCGATGTCAGTCCAGTGCGGATGTCAGTCAGTGCGGATGTCAGTCAGTGAGGATGTCAGTCAGTCAGTGTGGATGTCTCAGAGTCAGTGAGGATGTCAGTCAGTCAGTGCGGATGTCAGTCAGTGAGGATGTCAGTCAGTGCGGATGTCAGTCAGTCAGTGCGGATGTCAGTCAGTGAGGATGTCAGTCAGTCCGGATGTCAGTCAGTGAGGATGTCAGTCAGTGCGGATGTCAGTCAGTGAGGATGTCAGTCAGTGAGGATGTCAGTCAGTGCGGATGTCAGTCAGTGCGGATGTCAGTCAGTGCGGATGTCAGTCAGTCAGTGAGGATGTCAGTCAGTGTGGATGTCAGTCAGTCAGTGCGGATGTCAGTCAGTCAGTGAGGATGTCAGTCAGTGTGGATGTCAGTCAGTCAGTGCGGATGTCAGTCAGTGAGGATGTCAGTCAGTCGCAGTGAGGATGTCAGTCCCCCGCCCCAACCGCCCTACCAGTGGGGATGTCAGTCAGTCAGTGCGGATGTCAGTCAGTGAGGATGTCAGTCAGTCAGTGCGGATGTCAGTTAGACCGTGCCTTCAGCTCCCCTCTCGACTCTCTACCCCCTCCTCGCTTCCTCCCTTCCCTCACCCTGAGGATGTCAGTCAGTCAGTGCGGATGTCAGTCAGTCAGTCAGTGCGGATGTCAGTCAGTCAGTGCGGATGTCAGTCAGTCAGTGAGGATGTCAGTCAGTGCGGATGTCAGTCAGTGAGGATGTCAGTCAGTGAGGATGTCAGTCAGTGCGGATGTCAGTCAGTGCGGATGTCAGTCAGTCAGTGCGGATGTCAGTCAGTGAGGATGTCAGTCAGTCAGTGTGGATGTCAGTCAGTCAGTGAGGATGTCAGTCAGTCAGTGCGGATGTCAGTCAGTGAGGATGTCAGTCAGTCAGTGCGGATGTCAGTCAGTCAGTGCGGATGTCAGTCAGTCAGTGTGGATGTCAGTCAGTCAGTGCGGATGTCAGTCAGTCAGTGTGGATGTCAGTCAGTCAGTGCGGATGTTAGTCAGTGAGGATGTCAGTCAGTCAGTGCGGATGTCAGTCAGTGAGGATGTCAGTCAGTGCGGATGTCAGTCAGTGAGGATGTCAGTCAGTGCGGATGTCAGTCAGTGCGGATGTCAGTCAGTCAGTGAGGATGTCAGTCAGTGCGGATGTCAGTCAGTGAGGATGTCAGTCAGTCAGTGAGGATGTCAGTCAGTGTGGATGTCAGTCAGTCAGTGCGGATGTCAGTCAGTCAGTGTGGATGTCAGTCAGTCAGTGAGGATGTCAGTCAGTGTGGATGTCAGTCAGTCAGTGAGGATGTCAGTCAGTGAGGATGTCAGTCAGTCAGTGCGGATGTCAGTCAGTCAGTGTGGATGTCAGTCAGTCAGTGCGGATGTCAGTCAGTCAGTGAGGATGTCAGTCAGTCAGTGTGGATGTCAGTCAGTCAGTGCGGATGTCAGTCAGTCAGTGCGGATGTCAGTCAGTGCGGATGTCAGTCAGTGCGGATGTCAGTCAGTGCGGATGTCAGTCAGTGAGGATGTCAGTCAGTCAGTGTGGATGTCAGTCAGTCAGTGAGGATGTCAGTCAGTCAGTGCGGATGTCAGTCAGTGCGGATGTCAGTCAGTGCGGATGTCAGTCAGTCAGTGCGGATGTCAGTCAGTGAGGATGTCAGTCAGTCAGTGAGGATGTCAGTCAGTCAGTGCGGATGTCAGTCAGTGAGGATGTCAGTCAGTGAGGATGTCAGTCAGTGCGGATGTCAGTCAGTGCGGATGTCAGTCAGTGCGGATGTCAGTCAGTCAGTGAGGATGTCAGTCAGTGCGGATGTCAGTCAGTGAGGATGTCAGTCAGTCAGTGAGGATGTCAGTCAGTGTGGATGTCAGTCAGTCAGTGCGGATGTCAGTCAGTCAGTGAGGATGTCAGTCAGTCAGTGCGGATGTCAGTCAGTGAGGATGTCAGTCAGTGAGGATGTCAGTCAGTGCGGATGTCAGTCAGTGCGGATGTCAGTCAGTGCGGATATCAGTCAGTGAGGATGTCAGTCAGTCAGTGTGGATGTCAGTCAGTCAGTGAGGATGTCAGTCAGTCAGTGAGGATGTCAGTCAGTGCGGATGTCAGTCAGTGAGGATGTCAGTCAGTCAGTGAGGATGTCAGTCAGTCAGTGCGGATGTCAGTCAGTCAGTGAGGATGTCAGTCAGTCAGTGCGGATGTCAGTCAGTGAGGATGTCAGTCAGTCAGTGCGGATGTCAGTCAGTGAGGATGTCAGTCCAGTGAGGATGTCAGTCAGTCAGTGTGGATGTCAGTCAGTCAGTGCGGATGTCAGTCAGTCAGTGTGGATGTCAGTCAGTCAGTGAGGATGTCAGTCAGTGTGGATGTCAGTCAGTCAGTGAGGATGTCAGTCAGTGAGGATGTCAGTCAGTCAGTGCGGATGTCAGTCAGTCAGTGCGGATGTCAGTCAGTCAGTGAGGATGTCAGTCAGTCAGTGTGGATGTCAGTCAGTCAGTGTGGATGTCAGTCAGTCAGTGCGGATGTCAGTCAGTGCGGATGTCAGTCAGTGCGGATGTCAGTCAGTGCGGATGTCAGTCAGTGCGGATGTCAGTCAGTGCGGATGTCAGTCAGTGCGGATGTCAGTCAGTGAGGATGTCAGTCAGTCAGTGTGGATGTCAGTCAGTCAGTGAGGATGTCAGTCAGTGCGGATGTCAGTCAGTGCGGATGTCAGTCAGTGAGGATGTCAGTCAGTCAGTGCCGATGTCAGTCAGTGCGGATGTCAGTCAGTCAGTCCCCTACCTACCTGCCCGTACCCTCCGTTCCTCCGGCTCCGGTCTGCTCCACGTCCCCCGCCCCAACCGCCCTACCATCGATGTCAGTCAGTGAGGATGTCAGTGCCTTCGCCGCCTCCTCCATCTCCTCCTTCAAGGCCGGTCTCAAAACCTTTCTCTTTGACCGTGCAGTCAGCTCCCCTCTCGACTCTCTACCCCCTCCTCGCTTCCTCCCTTCCCTCACCCTGAGGATGTCACCCCTCCTCGCTCCCTCTCTTCCCTCCCCTCACCCTGACCATTTCCCCCCTCCTCGCTCCCTCCCTTCCCTCCCCTCACCCTGACCATTTCCCCCCTCCTCGCTCCCTCCCTTCCCTCCCCTCACCCTGACCATTTCCCCCCTGCTCGGGTCAGTCACCCAACTGTGCAGCGCCTTGGGACGTCCTCCTGACGTGAGGATGTCAGTCAGTGAGGATGTCAGTCAGTGAGTGCGGATGTCAGTCAGTGCGGATGTCAGTCAGTCAGTGAGGATGTCAGTCAGTGAGGATGTCAGTCAGTGAGGATGTCAGTCAGTGCGGATGTCAGTCAGTCAGTGAGGATGTCAGTCAGTCAGTGAGGATGTCAGTCAGTGAGGATGTCAGTCAGTCAGTGAGGATGTCAGTCAGTCAGTGCGGATGTCAGTCAGTCAGTGCGGATGTCAGTCAGTGAGGATGTCAGTCAGTCAGTGAGGATGTCAGTCAGTCAGTGCGGATGTCAGTCAGTGAGGATGTCAGTCAGTCAGTGAGGATGTCAGTCAGTGCGGATGTCAGTCAGTGAGGATGTCAGTCAGTCAGTGAGGATGTCAGTCAGTGTGGATGTCAGTCAGTCAGTGAGGATGTCAGTCAGTGCGGATGTCAGTCAGTGAGGATGTCAGTCAGTGCGGATGTCAGTCAGTGCGGATGTCAGTCAGTGAGGATGTCAGTCAGTCAGTGTGGATGTCAGTCAGTCAGTGCGGATGTCAGTCAGTCAGTGTGGATGTCAGTCAGTCAGTGAGGATGTCAGTCAGTGAGGATGTCAGTCAGTCAGTGAGGATGTCAGTCAGTGAGGATGTCAGTCAGTCAGTGCGGATGTCAGTCAGTCAGTGCGGATGTCAGTCAGTCAGTGAGGATGTCAGTCAGTCAGTGTGGATGTCAGTCAGTCAGTGCGGATGTCAGTCAGTGCGGATGTCAGTCAGTGCGGATGTCAGTCAGTGCGGATGTCAGTCAGTGCGGATGTCAGTCAGTGCGGATGTCAGTCAGTGAGGATGTCAGTCAGTCAGTGTGGATGTCAGTCAGTCAGTGAGGATGTCAGTCAGTGCGGATGTCAGTCAGTGCGGATGTCAGTCAGTGAGGATGTCAG
Source organism: Callorhinchus milii (assembly GCF_018977255.1). Lineage (NCBI taxonomy): Eukaryota > Metazoa > Chordata > Chondrichthyes > Chimaeriformes > Callorhinchidae > Callorhinchus > Callorhinchus milii. The sequence goes on along the minus strand of NW_024704745.1, from coordinate 14,706,408 downwards.
TCAGTCAGTGCGGATGTCAGTCAGTGCGGATGTCAGTCAGTGAGGATGTCAGTCAGTGAGGATGTCAGTCAGTGAGGATGTCAGTCAGTCAGTGAGGATGTCAGTCAGTGAGGATGTCAGTCAGTGAGGATGTCAGTCAGTGCGGATGTCAGTCAGTGAGGATGTCAGTCAGTCAGTGAGGATGTCAGTCAGTGCGGATGTCAGTCAGTGAGGATGTCAGTCAGTGCGGATGTCAGTCAGTGAGGATGTCAGTCAGTGCGGATGTCAGTCAGTCAGTGAGGATGTCAGTCAGTCAGTGAGGATGTCAGTCAGTCAGTGAGGATGTCAGTCAGTGAGGATGTCAGTCAGTGAGGATGTCAGTCAGTCAGTGAGGATGTCAGTCAGTGAGGATGTCAGTCAGTGAGGATGTCAGTCAGTCAGTGCGGATGTCAGTCAGTCAGTGCGGATGTCAGTCAGTCAGATTGTCAGTTGATGCGACGTCACGAGCCGTTACCATTCCGCGTTCCATGGCCGCCGCGCGCGGCGCGTGTGTCGAGTCTCGGGGAGTCTCGGAGTCTCGCGGTCTCGGGCGCGCGGGGCCGCCGCTCGGCACAGCCCTCCAGCACTACGGTCCGCGATAGCGGCCAAAAAAAAAACAGAAGGTGCGACCGGGACTCGCCCCCGAACATCCGGCGCCACTTCAAAACCGCCCGCCCGGCACCCGCCGCGGGGACCGGAGAAACAAACGTTTGTTATTTTTTTTTTTTTTTTTTTGATTTTTGCCGTTGTCCTGTTCCTAAATATGTGTCTCACCCAACTCACAGCCCCGGCAAAACAAGGCGAGGCGGCAGGAAATCAGGCAGACAGGACCCCTGGGCTCTGCTGGTCCAGGAGTTGGGTTTGGACCCCTGGACCTCACCCTCAGGACAATTTGAAACCGAATTGAAAGACTCAACCTGGTTTGTGAAAGCGAGAGGCAATGGCTTGGCCTCCGGGTCGGAGGGTCCCGCAGCCGGCCTCGAGCAGGGCGGCCAGACGCCACCCTCCGTGCGGCGCTTCCCGGTCACGGTCCTCGCGCGCGAGATGGCACCTCGTCGCGTCTTCCAGGACCCCTTCCTTGGCGGTTCGGGGAATACACCGTAAAGCGCGGCGACTTGCGTGTCCCGCGGAAGGGAACGGGGCGGCCAATTTGCCCGCGGCGGGGTTTGTCCCCCCCCCCCCCCCCGCGAAGAGTCGGTCGCGAATTTGGCGGCCAAATTAGTATTTTTAAAGTTTTCCGGAGGAATGGTCGCTCCCGGAAGCGTTCCGCCGATCGACTTAACAACCGGCTTACGGCTGGGTAAACGGAAGCGTGTGGATTGAGGAGACCTGCCGAAGGTTTTGCCTCGCCCAGGAATCGAACCCGGGCTCTTAACCAATAAGCCACAGGATTCTCCATGTTGTATGAATGGGCAAGTTATATAAATGGGAAACCTTGGGCAAGTTTCCTTACTCCACACGGAGCCTAATAATAATCCCTCCAAAACCCAAAACAATGATAAATTGGTCATTTTCAATCCACGGCTGTTTGTGGGACATTGCTGTGCGCAATTGGCTGCCCCGTTCGCCCAGAAATACACAGTCAATTCACTTTACAGTGTGTTCTGTGAAGCGCTTTGGGACGTCCTCCCAACGTGAAAAGCGCTATATCAAATGCAAGGATTATTATTAAATGTAAATTTGTATTGCATCTCCCTTTCTCATACTCAGCAAGATGGGATTGTACAATTCAGATTGTATTCAAACATCCAAACCGATCAAAAGATTCATACTTATTCTAACCAGTGATCAAGCTGTTGCTAATATTTAAATATTAATGTAAGCAGGAAGGCAGAAATTTTCACCCAATGACATAGGTAGAAGAAACATATTAGCTTTATCAATAGAACCAACAATCACTATATTAAAGGTATGATACATTAAAGGAGAATATGAACTGTTACCCCACCAATTCCCAATTGTGGAGTCATGTAGCTTAGTGGTTAGAGCACTCGCCTCGCAAACAAGAGACCTGGGTTTGATTCCCGTCAGGGTGAAATTTTGGGCAACTTTCCTTACACCACAAGCTTCTGTTTACCTAGCAGTAAGTTGGAGCCAGTTTGTTTGTTAATCATTTTTCCAGGATTGCTTTTCCGGGGGTAATAATCTCTAAAACAAAAATGTGACCACTCAATCCATAACCGTTTGTGGAACACTGCTGTGTGCAATTGGCTGCTGCATTTCACCCACAAAATATAATCAATTCACTTTACAGTATATTCTGTGAAACACTTTGAGACATCTCAAAGACATGATAAGGCACAATATTAAATGCACGATTATTATTCTCACACAATTAGAGATTGTATCACAGGTAAAAGAATATACAGCAAAGCAATTTGATACAGGAAGCACATTATGTGTACACAATGATGTGTTTACCAATAGAGGTAGAAAAATGATTTAGGTGGGGTTATAAATCAAGAACTAAAATCAAGTCTATATGAAATTACAATATCAATAAATCCAGTTATGTGCCAGCTTGAATTGATTGATGTTGGATTATAAGAAAGTAATCATAATTAAACACCCTCTAAAGGGAGGAGAATGAGCAAGTGTAACAAGCACTATCAAAATATTTTGTGGCATAGGTGTAGGTACCAAAATATACTTGCGTCAAAGCAATCTCCACAATATTTTTAGTGTCACTTGGCAATGCTCAGGCAACAGAAGATACTAAAGCTTGCTTACGTCACTTGCTTCATTTTTTTATAGAGACTATGACCTCAACCTGTATAATAAGTGAGTGCACTGCCAAGATAATAACCAACTAAAATGAATAACATTCAGACCTTGGTTGTTTCATTGTTGACATAAGTTATGAGTCTATTGTTGCAGTCAAGCTACTTAAACATCCAGTATATAGTAATTTATTTGCTGTATTATTAATTTTGTGACACAAAAATAAACATTTCAAACAAAAATGAATTGTTCCAAACACTTAATTCCTGGTCTTTCATTGCTATGCAGTTTGTTTTGGGATTTCAGAATACTATCCTCTAACTTTTCTATAACTTTCTTGTTCAACATGAAGCTCTCCCGTTTCCACTTTTTCTGTATTCCAGAGGTGGGCCACATCATTTACAATTAACTTCTGGTTGAAACTATTCCAGGCTCTGTTGTCTCAAGCAACTGGGAATGGGGAGCGGTAGTGGAGGTAATCGGAGTCTCCTTGAAGCTGAACTGCTTCTAACGTGATGTGCTTGGCAACAGAATGTCTGAATCGGGTCAATCTTCTGTGGCTGTCTCGCTGAGCCAGGAAGGTCTGCAGCACTGCTAATAATGGATGAGCTCGTCTGCAAGACATCGAGGGGCAGACACTGGCTTCCCATTCAGTTCCTATTAACCCTGTGAGTCAAATCCTTAATTGGGTACAATGGTCCTAGCTAGAAAAGCAGCTGAAGCTTGCCACACAGTGCTTTCAACTGCAAGCCATGCTGTTTTAGATGGTTAGATTCCAGCAGTACCCCAACGCACACAATGAGGTCCCCAAACCTTGGCTCTTGCCAACCTGCACCTAAGACTCTCTGGAATTAGGTAAGCAGGATGTGTGCCTCCAGGGAGAGAGTGCATATTCCATTCCAATCCAGATGGGGGAATTTCCACCTATAGGTGGGAGTCTGGCTTGGATCCACATAGTGATGTAGTCCTGTGCTTAGTGATTAGAGCACTAGGCTCGCACACGAGAGACCTGGGTTCAATTCCCGGCAGGGCGAAATGTTGGGCAAGTTTCCTTACTCCACATGCTTCTGTTTACCTAGCAGCAAATAGGAACCCAGTTGTTAGTCGATGGGTGGATTGCTTTTCCGGGTGTAATAATTCCTTCAAAAAAAATTGGTCACTTCAATCCACGACTGTTTGTGGGAGACTGCTGTACGCAATTGGCTGTCGCGTTTCGCACACAAAATACACAGTCAATTGACTTTACAGTATATTGGAGTCCTGTAGCCCAGTGGTTAGAGGACTCGCCTCTCGAGCAAGAGACCTGGGTTCGATTCCCGGCAGCGTAAAATCTTGGTCAAGTTTCCTTACTCCACATGCCTATAATAATCCCTCAAGAAAAAAAAACAATAACAAATTGGTCACTTCAATCCGCGACTGCGTGTGGGACACTGCTGTGCGCAATTTGGCTGCCGCATTTCACCCACAAATGTACAGTCAATTCACTTTACAATCTATTGTGTGAAGCGCTTTGAGACGTTGAAAAGTTGTGAAAAGCGCTACATCAAAATGCAAGGATTATTATTATTATAAAATGCTTTGAGACGTCTCAAAGACACGCTATATCGAATGCAAGGATTACTATTATTATTATGACATCCAGGAGGCGTTCATACTTGGCGTGTGTCCAAGTTCACAGATTAGGATCCGGCTGCAGTCACCTGGTCACATATTTGCCACATCACTCACAGACGGAGAGAGAGAGAGAGAGAGTACCTTAGTGACTTGGGAGGGACCTGACTGGTCACACAACTCCACAAAGTCAGCAACAGAGTCAGGTCCTACAGTGGAGGGAATGAATCGGAGATTCACTAACAACCCCATGAATCCAGAGCATCACCAGAGGCATCCAAGGGAGCAACGAGATGAAGTGGACGAGCTCAGCCAAGGTCAGGGCACGGGAACACCCCCAACACCTGGAGCCCAACCGCAACAGTAAGCACAGAACTTTTGTCCCAATATTATTGATGGCTGAATTGTACGTGGAGGTGACTTTTTTTTCAAAAAAAAAGAGTGTCAGGACCAGGGCAGTGCATGGGGATAATTAAGCCCTTCGTATCTTTCCACTTTGCATTCCTATTGCATTTTGCAGGAGACATCACCTTTATTGACGATTGTATGCATGTGTACATGTGTACATGTGTGTGCATGTATGCAATGCATGTTCTTAGGACGACATGAGAAGATAAAACACGAGAAAATGACATGCAAACACGCCCAGCCGATACTAACCTACTTAAGGTCTGTGACATTAAGTTACTATCAGTTTCGATTCCTAGAATATAGTGGGTTCGTTGGGGAAGTGTTTCAGGAGCGAGTTCAGCCTTATATATACATGGAAATCCCAAGTGTGAACGTTACTCTTATTACTCTTGTGTTCCTAGATTGAACCCATCTATTGATTCTGGGGCAGAAAGAGCTAAAGAAGAGGAAGCAGAAGAAGAATAGTACCAAATAACAGCAAAACGTTATTAAATAAATATTGTTCATCGTAAGAATGCCAAACGAAAATGATCCTTTCACAAAAAAAAAGACAAAAAAGTTGATCACAAGAAGGGGAAGTAACTAAATACAAATAAAGTCTCTGCAACTAAAATGAGAACACTTACAAGGCCAACCATTATTGTAATCCAATCATGTTGTTTAACAGTCAGGATATTATGCACTAAGTAAGGATATAGTGTATCAGTGTATTTAGTAGAATATACCCTGTGTTTTACACCATTCTAGATATCCATGGTGGTGGCTGCTAATCCTGTTACATAAATGTGATAAATGTACTGTACCTTTCATGGGCAAGTTAGGATGAAGATGAAAATCTTCAATTATCCACGCTTATTCTCCTTTGAATTGCTTTCATTTCTTACTTTGACATTAATGCAGTATTATTGAAACTCAACAGTTCTTTTTAATCTTGCCTTCTCCTGCTATGGTCCTGTGTGAGCATTTATATTGACACACTTTATCTCATACACTGTATTGACTGCAACTGTAATTTACCCCAACCCATCCCCCCACCCCAGTGTCTTGGGTACTTAAAATTAGACCCCGTGTTCTAACAGGTTTGAGAAAAATAAAGCCGGAGATCTCGCTTCCAGGTCGTCAGGTTACTGCTGATACCACTTCTGTCTTTGGAAGCAGGAAGACACCTGCTCCAATCGTGAGCGTTTCTGGTGCTAGAAACATTGGTGAGAGCAGCCATGGCTGACCCATTGGCTTCCTGTTAGTTGTACCCATGTGTAGGACTCCGGCCAAAGCCAGAGGTGTCCCACAACCTCAAACTCGTGTCTAGGGAGGCACTTTATAACAGTGTTACAGATATTGACAGCACGATGACTTAAGTGGTAGTGACAAGTTAAGTTAGGGTCGAGTTATCAGGAATTTACTGTAAATATAAAATTGTATTTGTGTCCCTGCAGCATTCCACATCATTAGGATCTCAGCTTTAATTGTTTTGATTGGGATTTTAAGGCGCCGGCTTTATAGTAGAGCATCATTGAGCTGCATGTCTGCTTGTTTGGATGAGGTTCCAATGTGAACATTTGGACGCAAACCTGAGATACCAGCAAAAATTGTGTATGTATGAAGATGTTCAGAATTTCTCAGATTCCAGCTATGTGATCCTGGCAACTTCCAGTGTATGTTCTAGGGGGATCTGTTTTGCCAATCACAAAGACAAGTCTTTGTACTTTAGTGTACAGTTTAGGGTTAAAAGCAGAGATGTTGTAAAGGTAAGAGAAAAAGATATAAAGTTAAGAGAGACTCAGAGATAGAAAAGTGCAGGCTCTGAGAGAGAGGAAAAATCCCTGTGAAGCGCTTTGAGACATTTTGATACAATATCAAATACAAATGTTATTAGTATCATTCTCTCTACTGTATTTCCTGATTCCAGACTCCAGCTGTTGAGACTTACCCAAGACACATGTGACATGAGGCATGTAGCAAATCATCACTCTGCTCTCCGCACCGTAGTGTTAATAGTATCTCAAGAGGGGAGGGAAATAAGCCTAGAAAATGTTAAAATTGTACTTAATGTGCTTGAAACAAAGAGCTTAGTGACAATATACACTCAGAACAATGATACGAAAATCATTCTTTCCCAATAAATAAAAATCATAAAAATAATCTACTCACTTACTCTATTGCTCATCTATGGAAACTGAAACACATCTGAAATGCATAATAAAACGGCCCATTAGTCAGCTTATATCTATACTTATTCTTGTTGAAGAATAAAGAGAAAAAGTGTATGGGAATGAAGCAGAGACAATAGGAACGTGTAGGTAACTAACATAGCGCAAGCTCAATGGCCCCCTGTGTTGACATGTTAGCATTGTTTTTTAAAGGATTTTTATATAAAAAACTTTGAATAAGGTAGCCCCTGTTTCTTGAAACCATGTTAATTTACATTTTTAACATTTATTTGTGTTTATATCCAAGTGAGTTGACAGTAATTGGCAACATTGTTTATAATTGTGGCATTGCTGCTATTCACAGAAGTGAAATGAGTTATTTTGATCTTTTCAAATTACAGTGTGGGAGGATATTCAATAACTGCACCAAATCAGAGCAGGAGAGATAAACTACAGGCAAGTAAGTATTTAAACATGAAAATGCTAATGGAATACGAAGAGAATAATAATAATAATAATAATCCTTGCATTTGATATAGCTTCTTATCACGTTTTCAAGACTTCTTAAAGTATATTTACAGAATATACTATAACGTGAACTGACTGTATTTTGTGGGCGAAATTGTGGATGAAAAAGATATATTTGGATGGCATGCTTTTATGTTTTGGGAGAGATGTTGAATGGATTGCTCTGTCTATGTTGTTTTCGCTGTTTTTACAAACCTATGTGGTAATGACACAGGATTATGGTAGACTGAGTTCCCACTCAGTTGTTCAAAAGTAATACACTGCTTTAATCCTTGCACTGCCAGCAGTTCTGAGGAACGTCCATCTCGCTACATATTCAGCTCATGTTGAAAACAATTTTAATTTTATGGTAGTAGCCTTATTAACGTGGCATTGGGGTTTAATTTTCAAATCAATATTTCTGAACAAATTTTTTAATTAAAAAATGTAACGAATTTCTTAAACAGCACATTCAAGGTTTCACAAATTCAAAACATACAACATGTTTCATGTTCATTATTATTATTCATTTCTCATTAAGAAATCTATTAACAAAGCCAATGCTAGTGTAAGAAAGTTTCAAAGATGAAATTACAATTACTTCCAAATGAATCTCAAAACAACATTTAAATAAACATTTTTTTAAACATTTTTCCTTTGTTTGTCTGGCTGCATTTTGTTTGCTCCTATTCTTTCTCTTTGGTTTAAACTGAACGTTACCTTTTCTCTACATAATCCACCATATCATATCATTTTTAATGACATTTTTGCTTTTTCTTAAAACAAGGTCTTTTTAAAGTAAGGTATTTTAAACCTTCCTTTTTTTATGGTCCCCACTGTATAAGGGCAAGCTTTTTTTAAAGTACAGTTTTAATTGTATGACAACAGGTTTGAAAAGTTGGTCTCTCAACAAACCAAAAATCCGCAATAGAGTAATTGACAAAGTTGTATTCCAAATGTGATCAAGTCTATTGTTTATGCATAAAAAATGCAGCCCAGTAAGGTCAGTAGTGGTGAGACATGTGCCAACCAATGAAGTGTAATAATCAATGATGGAAACATGCCAATTTTATCGTAACAATTTCAACTTATCCATCAGCACAAGCCAGGGTCGGGCAACTCGGTATTTTCATGAAGCAGTTCATAAGAACATAAGAACATAAGAATTAGGAGCAGGAGTAGGCTATTCGGCCCCTCGAGCCTGCCCCGCCATTCGATAAGATCGTGGCTGATCTTCTGACCTAACTCTAATTACCTGCCCTATCCCCATATCCCCTAATCCCTCTATTTTTTAAAATATATCAGTCTCGGCCTTGAAGATGTTCAAGGACTGAGCATCTACAGCCTTCTGGGGTAGTGAATTCCATAAATTCACTACCCTCTGAGTGAAGAAATGTTTCCTCAACTCTGTTCTAAAAGGCTGACCCTTAATTTTAAGACTGTGACCCCTGGTTATAGATTCTCCTACCAATGGAAACAGTGTCTACAGTGCCTACTTTATCCAGCCCTTTAAGAATCTTATATGTTTCATTAAGATCTCACCTAATTCTTCTGTAATCTAGAGAATATAGCCCTAGTTTATTCAGCCTATCCTCATAGGTCAGTCGCCTCATCCCAGGAACTAACCCAGTGAATCTATGCTGCACCCCCTCTAGGGCAAGTATGTCCTTTTTTAAATAAGGAGACCAAAACTGCACACAATACTCTAGGTGCGGTCTCACCAAGGCCCTATACAGTTGCAGCAAGACTTCCTTACTCTTGTACTTTAAACCTTTTCCAATGAACGCTAACATGCTGTTCTTTAAAAGAACGGCATTTTAAAAGTTCTTTAAAAGAAAAAGAAAGGTTCCTCTTAAGAGCAGGACATGGTTCTCAGAATGCTGAAGGCTCCGAACTGGTGAAGGTGGAGAGAGCATGTGTTCCTCCAGGTGGAGTGGAGTACGCTGGGTTTGCCCTGACAGCTTTGGCAAGACAGTGTAATACATCGTTCAGTGTGTCAGAGCCTGGAGACTTCCAATCTGACATTTTACCTTCAAGAATGATACACCATTCAACAAGCAGTGTGAGCTTTTCTTCCCTAAATGATTGAATATTTATATCAATTGGGTAGAGCTCCAAGCAAATTATGACAATCTAGGATGTGAGTTGATGTTAATAGTAGCAATAGGCTTTTGTCTCGGGTGGAGCTAGAAGGAAAATTTTGTTACCATAGAGAATAGAGAATTACACTGTCTTGCCAAAGCTGTCAGGGCAAACCCAGTGTATTCCACTCCACCTGGAGGAACACATGCTCTCTCCACCTTCGACAGCAGTCGTCCCACATTACTCAGCTAGTAATCTGTATCTGGACCTGGGTGCTAGATGTTACATACATTTTTTTAGTATATTCGTTCTGTACTACACTTAATAGTCACTGTTTTTATTTAATAGCTGCAAACAAAGAACTGGAAGATCTGGAAAAATGGAAGGAAGAACACAGATATGGGCCAATCAACCTGACTCCCATAGAGCTAGGTATGATTCACTGACAACAACTTTCATTTATATAGCTCCCTTCATGTAACATAACGTTTCAGAGTGCTTTACAATGACAACTACCACATGTTGACTGTATTTATACTGCGTACTTTGCATTCTCTAAACCTCCCGATGACAAATGGTTCACAAGACCAGCACCACGTATGCAAATAGTGCTGCATAGCTACACCTTGAACTGTTTATGCTTTAATAGCTTCAAAAGCCAAGCGTTCTATCTGGCTAGAGAGGACGGTAGGACAGACGATAAATTACTCTCCAAACAAAAGCACTCAAAGTAAGGTGATCATGGGATTGAATATTTTATTTGTGCAGCACAAAGAATGGCTTTATAATTTCACACCATCTCAGGTTATGTTATCTTCCTTACTCCTTCCAAGTACCTAATCTTTAGTAACTCATATTCTTTCTTTAAGGTGGATCCATTTCACAGACTGAAGCAAGGCAACAACAGCAAAGGAAACAACAACTGTCTAAGTATCAGCAGAGAGTTAGTATCCAGATATTATACTTCATAGTATAAATTTGGCCTTCATTCAACATTAGTCCCTTTAAAAATGACTGAAACCCCAAGAAATTTTAAGGCAATATTTTTTAATATTAAGGAGACCATAGAACCAAAGAAATTTATGGCACAGTAGAAAGTTATTCAATCAACTGTATTAATTAAGTGTCTGCTCCTCCAATGAAGCAATCTGTCCTGATCCCAATTCCCTTTTAAATGCCCCCCAATCGATTCTGCTTCAATAGATACCTTCTGGGAGAAAAAAATCTTCCTAACGCCCCCTTTCACTCTCCTGGTTAGTTTAGATTCCTCATCATTATCTGCTTTCTATATACACCATGCAGCAGTGAATTCACAGCTTATCCACATTTTTCTAAGACGTTTTCTTAAAGATTGACTGCATGTTAAAAGGCTGCTTTAATGACTTCTTAATGATATTTTAGTGGTTGCCCCTTAGCTATGTTCTCAACAAAACCCAAGATTAGATATTTTTTCTTCATTACACATAAGGCATATCACCTAATATGAAATAAAGCACATTATTTGACTGGTGACTAGTGAAAAAACATAGAAATTTATGGCACAATTGGAGTTTGTTCAACCATTATATTCATGTTAGTGTCTGCTCCTCCAATGAAGCCATCTATCCTAATCCCAATTCCCTTTTCTTTCCCATACTCTACACCTCCACAACATATGCTTATCTGATTCCCTTTTAAATGCTCCAATTGATTCTGCTCCAACAGTCACCATGGGCAAATCAAGGTAAAAATCAAAGATGTTCTGGATGAGGAAAATTGCTGGTGCTTGTAAACAATTTAGGTTCCACGGATATAAATGGTGGGGAAAATCAGTACTCAAGATAATAAATGTAGTCAAAAGCACTGTTTGGACAAAATTGCCATGACAACCACCTCCCCATATAAATCCGACATAAGACTCATGAACTCACGACAAATCATGCTGGAGATGGTTTTACTCTTGCTGTATAAATGATCAAATGCAAGGATTTTTAACTCTTCGTGATGCACGTTGATTCACCCTCTGCTCAACATATCCTTTAACAATCTCTTGAGTGGTCCAGTGAACTTTAAGGGGATGTTTTTAATAAGAATAGAGTCAACCGCCTGACCACCTCTTTAACAACATTAAAAACTAACACTAAACATTGCACAGTAAACTTTCCTCAGCTCATGAAGAGGGATTTGGAGCAGAAATGACAGTAGAAACCCATTATAGCGAATAACCCATGTTCACTTATAGGGGTGTGGAACTGACACTTACTTGCTTGTTAAAGATACCACATGTGTGCTTCAGCCAGAAGCAACAATAACAACAACAAATTACATTTGTATTGCGTAATTTGACTTCCTACACTTGTTTTACCAGGCTAAGAAAGAAGAATATGACAGGAAGAAGAGAGAACAGGAAGAAGCTGAACTCCAGAAAATGAAAGCGATTCAGAGGGAAAAGGCTAATAAACTTGAAGAAACCAGGAGACAGCAACAAGAGCAGAGGAAAGCTCAGCTACAAACAAACCACTATCAGTAAGTTTATAATCTAGAGAATAATCTAAGAATAATCATTTAATAATCATACGAATGTCATTTCTTCATGTTCTGTATGCACAGTATCCCACAAGAATATTGAGAGAACATTGTCACCGTGCTGTTGCCCACAAATCTCACACATAGAACGATGGTTGCACCACTTGGAGATGCAGGGCTTGATTAGCAGCTACTTACCTCTCTGTGTACCAGTTAAGGTACATACCAAGCCCTCAATATATAAATGTGTGTTCATGAATCCAGACCCCAGACAACACGTTTCTGTAGCTCTCATCCCAAGCCTCAGGCTCTCCTCATCGGCTATTCAAAGGACATCTGTATTCAGTGTAGTGGGAGGACCTTTACAGAACAGCATGTAACGTGCCAGCCTCCTTGATGTTCTAGAGTTTGAAGTCCAATGCCACGTATCAGGTTTACCCAACACCAACTGTTTAATCCAGGATCTCGTGTGGGGTTTTGAAGAATTAAATAACAAAAATCTTGAAAGGAAAATTATTTCAGCCAATTCAAGACAGAATTAACAACAGCAACAATTTGCATTTATATAGCACCCTTCACATGAGGTAGCCCCCTGGAGCGCTATTTGACCAAAGTTTTACCAAGCTATTAAGTAGCTATTCGACCAAAAATTGATTGAGGGTTCATGAAAGATATTTTCCTTTGGTCCTGGCCAGATGGATTGCAATGTCCATTTCCAGTCCTGTGCATTTCTAGGCTATTGTATAATGGGAGTTTGCCCAGTGACTGAGTTGCTTGTGTTGTTTGTATGTGACTATTGAAGTAATAGTTTTCACCTCCATTGTCTAATGTCTTTGCAGCACCAACCAGCAGTTCTTTCAGAGGATGGACCCAAACAGATATTCTGCAAATTCATATCCAACTTACAGCTCCCCACAGCCATCTGCTTCATGGGTAAGAACTGCAGACAGAAAAACACAGAGTCCACGAACTAAGATTCATCATCTATAGGGAAGCAAACTCAGTCAGTCTGCCCCTGAGGGCATCACTGCTCGCCAGCACCTCCGCATCCACCGGGCATGGAGGCAGAAAGCATGATGTAAAGTAATAATAATAATCTTTTCATTTGATATAGCGGCTTATCACGTCTTCCAGACGTCTCAGAGCACTTCACAGAATATATTGTAAAGTGAATTGACTGTATATTTTGTCGGCGAAAATGTTGCTGTATAAACATAAATCGTATTGTAAATTGCTTTGTATATCCAATATTCCACTCAAGCAGTTTGGTTCTAGAAATCCTCGTCGATGCAGTCAGAAATGGGAACTCATTTAATGGGAAGTAAACCTGAAGCAATGTCACATTTGGAGAACTTGTTAAAGGTGCCATATGTGTACTTCAGCCAGATGCAGTTTGACTTCCTACACTTGTTTTACCAGGCTAAGAAAGAAGAATATGACAGAAAAAGGAGAGAACAGGAAGAAGCTGATCTCCAGAAAATGAAAGCGATTCAGAGGGAAAAGGCTAATAAACTTGAAGAAACCAGGAGGCAGCAGGAAGAGCAGAGGAAAGCTCAGCTACAAACAAGCCACTATCAGTAAGTTTGTAATCTAGAGAATAATCTAAGAATAATCATTTAATAATCATACGAATGTCATTTCTTCATGTTCTGCGTGCGCAGCATCCCACAAGAATATTGAAAGAGTATTGTCACCGTGCTGTTGTCCACAACTCCCACATATAGAACGATGGTTGCACCACTTGGAGATGCAGGGCTTGATTAGCAGCTACTTACTTCTTTGTATACCAGTAAAGGTACATACCAAGCCCAAGTGTTCATGAATCCAGACTCCAGGCAACACGTTTCTGTAACTCCCATCCTAAGCCTCAGGATCTCCTCACCGGTTATTCAAAGGACATCTGTCTTCAGCGTAGTGGGAGCACCTTTACAGAACAGCATGTAACGTGCCAGCCTCCTTGACATTCTAGAGATTGAAGTCCAATGCCACGTATTAGGTTTACTCAACACCAACTGCTTAATCTAGGATCTCATGTGAGGGGCTTTGAAGAATTAAAGAAGATTAAAGAACAAAAATCTTGAAAGGACAAATTATTTCAGCCAATTCAAGACAGAATTAACAACAGCAACAATTTGCATTTATATAGCACCCTTCACATGAGGTAGCCCCCTGGAGCGCTATTTGACCAATGTTTTACCAAGCTATTAAGTAGCTATTTGACCAAAAATTGATTGAGGGTTCATGAAAGATATTTTCCTTTGGTCCTGACCAGATGGATTGCAATGTCCATTTCCAGTCCTGTGCATTTCTAGGCTATTGTATAATGGGAGTTTGCCCAGTGACTGAGTTGCTTGTGTTTTTTGTATGTGACTATTGAAGTAATAGTTTTCACCTCCATTGTCTAATGTCTTTGCAGCACCAACCAGCAGTTCTTTCAGAGGATGGACCCAAACAGATATTCCGCAAATTCATATCCAACTTACAGCTCTCCACAGCCATCTGCTTCATGGGTAAGAACTGCAGACAGAAAAACACAGAGTCCACGAACTAAGATTCATCATCTATAGGGAAGCAAACTCAGTCAGTCTGCCCCTGAGGGCATCACTGCTCGCCAGCACCTCCGCATCCACCGGGCATGGAGGCAGAAAGCATGATGTAAAGTAATAATAATAATCTTTTCATTTGATATAGCGGCTTATCACGTCTTCCAGACGTCTCAGAGCACTTCACAGAATATATTGTAAAGTGAATTGACTGTATATTTTGTCGGCGAAAATGTTGCTGTATAAACATAAATCGTATTGTAAATTGCTTTGTATATCCAATATTCCACTCAAGCAGTTTGGTTCTAGAAATCCTCGTCGATGCAGTCAGAAATGGGAACTCATTTAATGGGAAGTAAACCTGAAGCAATGTCACATTTGGAGAACTTGTTAAAGGTGCCATATGTGTACTTCAGCCAGATGCAGTTTGACTTCCTACACTTGTTTTACCAGGCTAAGAAAGAAGAATATGACAGAAAAAGGAGAGAACAGGAAGAAGCTGATCTCCAGAAAATGAAAGCGATTCAGAGGGAAAAGGCTAATAAACTTGAAGAAACCAGGAGGCAGCAGGAAGAGCAGAGGAAAGCTCAGCTACAAACAAGCCACTATCAGTAAGTTTGTAATCTAATGTCATTTCTTCATGTTCTGCGTGCGCAGCATCCCACAAGAATATTGAAAGAGTATTGTCACCGTGCTGTTGTCCACAACTCCCACATATAGAACGATGGTTGCACCACTTGGAGATGCAGGGCTTGATTAGCAGCTACTTACTTCTTTGTATACCAGTAAAGGTACATACCAAGCCCAAGTGTTCATGAATCCAGACTCCAGGCAACACGTTTCTGTAACTCCCATCCTAAGCCTCAGGATCTCCTCACCGGTTATTCAAAGGACATCTGTCTTCAGCGTAGTGGGAGCACCTTTACAGAACAGCATGTAACGTGCCAGCCTCCTTGACATTCTAGAGATTGAAGTCCAATGCCACGTATTAGGTTTACTCAACACCAACTGCTTAATCTAGGATCTCATGTGAGGGGCTTTGAAGAATTAAAGAAGATTAAAGAACAAAAATCTTGAAAGGACAAATTATTTCAGCCAATTCAAGACAGAATTAACAACAGCAACAATTTGCATTTATATAGCACCCTTCACATGAGGTAGCCCCCTGGAGCGCTATTTGACCAATGTTTTACCAAGCTATTAAGTAGCTATTTGACCAAAAATTGATTGAGGGTTCATGAAAGATATTTTCCTTTGGTCCTGACCAGATGGATTGCAATGTCCATTTCCAGTCCTGTGCATTTCTAGGCTATTGTATAATGGGAGTTTGCCCAGTGACTGAGTTGCTTGTGTTTTTTGTATGTGACTATTGAAGTAATAGTTTTCACCTCCATTGTCTAATGTCTTTGCAGCACCAACCAGCAGTTCTTTCAGAGGATGGACCCAAACAGATA
The DNA here is from genome assembly GCF_018977255.1 of Callorhinchus milii. Classification (NCBI taxonomy): domain Eukaryota; kingdom Metazoa; phylum Chordata; class Chondrichthyes; order Chimaeriformes; family Callorhinchidae; genus Callorhinchus; species Callorhinchus milii. The sequence goes on along the minus strand of NW_024704745.1, from coordinate 14,690,406 downwards.
TTCCGCAAATTCATATCCAACTTACAGCTCTCCACAGCCATCTGCTTCATGGGTAAGAACTGCAGAAAGAATAATAATAATCCTTGCATTTTATACAGCACCTTATCATGTCGGATGAATTTAAAGTAGATTGACTGTGTATTTTGTGAGCGATAAGTGACAACCAGTGGCGCACAGCAATGTCCCACAAACAGCCATGGAGCCAATGACCAAACGGTTGCCACAAACTGAGATTCAACATCTATAGATAAGCGATCGGCCTTACGTTTTTAGTTGCTGAAATGCTTTCTCATTTAGTTATTCTGAACATCTGTATTGGGAGGAAACGTCCCCTAGCTATATGAAGCGTGCAGACTATCTCTGCCAGTACAGCTTAGTTTTGACAATGATATTCTTAAATTAGCCACTAGTGGGCGAAAGAAAGCAGCAAGGAAGGGAGAATTTGACATAGCTCCTGTTCCGATCAAATTGTCTTACAACATGAGTTACTTTAAAGTGCAGTGACTTTTGTTACACGGGCAAACAGATGCAGTAGCTAATCTGCTGTCACAACACTCCACAAATGGCAATCAGGAGAATGGACAATTTTAATCTCTTCTGGTGAATTTGAATGAGGGACAAATAATGACACTAGGCGAAACTGCTCTACTATGACACTGAATCACTGCTATTCCTGTACCTTCTTGTTGAGAACCATTATTTTGTACTTTCCCCGTATATTTTCTTATTTCTTCATGTTTAAATAATGACTATAGTCATTATAATGATAATGACTATAATTTAATGGCACCAACCAGCAAGGTGCCACTAAAAACCTTGAGATAATTGACTAAAAAAGATTAGAGATCTTTCTTTATTTTTCTTTATTCTTTATTATTATTTTTTTTTAACCTTTGTTTTATTTCTTCTTTTTCGTTATTTATATTTCTCCCTTTCCTGTTGTTCCCGTCCATGTGGAATTGATGGTGCAATAAAATAATGTTAATAATGAAATGGTATTTTTGGCATCTTACATTCCCTTTTATCACCTGTTCAAACAGATTTGATTGAATACGATTGTGAGTGAATTACAGTGCATTGCAGTACTGACATTAGATTTACTTTTATTTCCAAGAATGATCTCCTGGAAGGAAAGGAGTCTGAGATGGAAGAAGAAAGACAAAAACAACTTAAAGAAGACCACAGGAGGTAGGGATTCATATACGTTGAGAAAATTAAATTGTCTCCAACATTTGCAGTGGCGAGGCAGGAAAAGCGCTCAAACATTAAAAAAGTGTGTTGGGTGTAAAATGATTTGCATTCAGTATATCATACTACATGTATGATATACCGACTTGTAAGAACTCTGCTCTGAGGCAGTCTAGGGTCAGAGCTGAGTTCTCACGAGTCTGTGTGACTTACATGGGGTTCTCTACATGGGATGCATCCAAGTAGTTCTGTTCCTGGCACTCACAACATTTATGCTGCCTTTTCCAGCTATTTTAACCTCAATGTAGAAAGTCAAGCTATATAGTGCTCTGGTCAGACTGCAGTTAGAGTACTGCATACAATTCTGGTCACTGTGACATAGTCCAGGTTCAAGAGGCAGTGCAGAAAGGAGACCAGCGATGATGATCCCCAGTGTTAGAGGAATGAGCCATGAGCAACGATTAGACAAGCTAGGGAACTTCAGTCTTGAGAGACGACATCTCAGAGGGAACCTCATAGAAGTGTATAAAATGGGTTGGAAAAAATAAATCCAGTTCAATACCTTAGGATGTATCAAGACAGTAGAACAAGAGGAACAGGTTTAGAGTTGTAAAGGGCAATTTCAAGAGAGATACCTAGAAGTCTTTTTTTATTCAGAGAGTAATTAATAACTGGAACAGATTGCCAGGAAGAGTGTTTGAGGCCAGGATACAGTACTCATCTAAAAAGCAGCTTGATGCTGTGATTGGGAGGACATTAGAGTGGATATTCTGGAAGGATGAAATCAGATGGGCCAAAGAGCCTTCTTCTTCCGAAATAATCTTGTTTCATCTTGTGGTTAACTTGTGCCAGGTGATTCCCTGGTTTCCATGTATTTTTACAGCTAATTTTTTTGATCCATGAAAAATATTTGTTAAGTAAGTCAGTACATAAACCTATTTTAATAAAGAATATTAATGGATGCCTTGTGGTTATTTATAACCAGTACACTTTAAGCTTGTGCTTTCCATGCTGTATAAACAAAACTTTAGAAGCCATGATTAGCGCTGATGACAGACACTGTTGTTTTGCCTTATTTTTTGTGCAATTATTTTCTCCTCCGGAGGAAAAACAACACTTTTCTGGACAAGTTGGAAATGAGGAGCCAAATGGGTGAGAATTCCCCCAGCTCCTCACTCGGATTACCTGCCAACAATGATTTGTCTGAACATGATACCACACTGAGGCCTGAGGTTGCACATAACTTGTACAGTGATTGGGAGGATCAGACATACTGTGTTAATAGTACTGAAGGTAAGTTACTTTCACGTTGTGTTTACCTTGCAAAATAATTAGTTCAAGCCAGTTTTCACTTAATTCAAGGCACTGATCCCAGCATGAAAAGAATGGTGCAAAATCCCACATCCGGTGGTTTCTTCTTCCCTATGTGTGACTTTTGTTTGCTGCCTGCAGCCTTTCCTTATTCAATGGCAAGCTACGCAGTTTTAGTTGGTTAAACTTCAGAAGTACCACAAGCCAGCCTCCTCCTAGGCTCTTGTCAGCCTGTGCCTAATACTCTCTGGTATTAAGTAAGAAGGGTGCACTCCTCCACAGAGAGAGTGCATATTTCATGCCATACACAGGCACATTTCTTTCTCAGTGATATACGTCTGTGGAATTCTCAGCCCAGTTTGGATGCTGTTAAGCATGTTCTTGGCTGTTTGTGGGATTAGCAGCTAGTTTTGCCTAGAAAATACATAGTCACTACATGTTACAGTAAATCCCTGAAAGGGCTTTTGGACATCTTCCTAATGTGAACGGTGCTATTTCAGATACTATTATTATTATAAGTTTAACACCATCACTTACAGCTATTTATTATTTCAGTAAATATGTTTCAAACTCTTCTACAAGGTCAAAACATGTAGACTTGGAAAGCATTTACAATGGATTGCATTTTCGTAAAAGAGTAAAAAATGTTTTTCCAGTGTTATTTATAAATTTGGCTCTGTACATAGTCACATTTTGAGGTACAATTAAAACTATATTCTTATCTCTGCTGAGGCCAGCCACATCCCACAAGAGAAGTGTAGGCTTTGATACTTGATACTGGGAGCTTGTACACCTAGCAACTGTCCTGATAAGGAAGCTAAAAATGTCAATTTGTAATTAGTGGTCTACATTGACAACTGGAGAGAATGTCAGCGTTGAGAATTGAATAAAGCACAAATTAAATCCAACATGAGTTGTCCCGAGAGTCTCAGAGGTTTCAGAAGGGCCCCTGTACGGACAGCCTAAAACTGCTAGCCTGGAATCCGAGGCAAAAGCTACAACAAGGAAAGATTTGTAAACATTCATGCATCACTTGGAATCTGCAAGCCACCACTTTGAGTGATGATAGAAACATAATATGACTTGCTGTGTAGTCATGGTAATAATAATTGACAGGAAAGATAATGATCAAAAATCCTGTATCGAGTATTGCTATGAGGGAAATTGATTGGTTGCAACTTTGCCAAATATGATTTGAGTGTGGTTGAATCCTGAAAACAGGAATCCAAGTATAGTTTGCGCTCCACTGTCATAATCAGTAATCTTTGCATTTGAGATAATAATAATAATCCTTGCATCTTCTAGACGTCTCAAAGCACTTCACAGAATATACTGTAAAGTGAATTGACCGTATATTTGTGGGCGAAACATGGCAGCCAATTGCGCACAGCAGTGTCCCACAAAAAGTCGTAGATTAAAAATGACCAATTTATTATTGTTTTCTTTGGAGGGATTATTATTAGGCATGTGGAGTAAGAAAACTTGCCTAAGGTTTCGCCCTGCCTGGAATTGAACCCAGGTCTCTCGCTTGCAAAGCGAGTGCTCTAACCACTGAGCTACTGAGATAGCAACTTATGACATTGTCAAAATGTCTCAAAGTGCTTCACAGGATTTTAAAATGTAGTGACTGCGTATTTTGTACCTTGGATTTATGTAGTGGCTTTCATGTAAAAACAAATGTCTTGAAGAGCTTTACAAAAAGTATTGATTAGAAATGGTGCTCGTCTGGCATAGCCTATTTCCATGCCATATCACACGAACAACAATAAGATGAGCAGTGAATTAATTGAAAATTTAGGGGCAAATTTGAATTAGGAGACAAAGCTTTTAGTTTCAAATAAAAATCAAGACTAATTTACAGAATAATAATTCTATAGATAGATATGTGAGGAGGACAAATTTGCAGGGCTATGGGGAGAGCGCGGGGAAATGGGATTAATTTGGACAGCTCTTTCAAAATACGAAACGGATATGAAAGAGGCGGAATGGCCTCTTTCCTTGATGTATAATTCTATGATTTCATGATGCTAATTGCGACAGCCAGCCCAGGTATTCATATTCCTTGGTGATCAATAACAACTGACATTAAAACCAATTGACTTGCAGTTGCAAGGTATACCATGGAAATATTCGAATTGTGACAATAATACGTTACTGTCTCTATGCCACAGATGAAGACTACCAGTGGAGTTTGATGAAGCTGCAGGCCTCCTTTCCTCACTATGAAAAAGACGTGCTTGAAACTCTTTTGAAAGAATGCAATGGAGACCTTGAAAATGTCACTCAACTGCTTCTGTAAAGGAACTGGAATGAATAAGAATTACTTGGGCTCATATTTTTGGTGCTCCAGACTCTTTGTTGTGGAAATTCTTATTCTGATTTGATTTCTTAGTTAAGGCAACAGCTTTGTAAACTTAGAATGACATAAAGATTTGGTGCAGATACCGACTGACCTTTGGCATTTCTCATATGCAGAGCGGTAAGAAAAACAGACCATTTTAATTTGATGGATATCTCCTGGCCAACAATTCCCCACAAATAAAATTGGTCACTCACTTCCATGGCTGTTTGTGGGACATTGCTGTGCACAACTGGCTGCTGCATTTTGCCAACAAAATACACAGTCAATCCACTTTACAGCATATCCTGTGAAGGACTTTGAGATGTCTCAACAATGTGATAAGTTGCTATATCAAATGCAGGGATTGTTATTACTATCTCATCCAAAGCTGCCTCCTGTTTGTCTTGTCTTATTTTATTTTTTCTATCAAACATACAATTATCTTGATCCTTATAATGTTTTTACACTTTCTAAATTCCAATAGTTTATTGAGTCACAAAAAAGCAAGTTGTATGCAAATTCAAATAGTTTTACAGAATATATAAATCAATAAAGTGTTTATTAAAGCTGTACATCTGAGAATGCAAGTCCAAAGTATTCAATGAAGTAATTGCATTACTTATTCTACAAATAACGAAAGATACATCAGACAGGTTGAAAATGGATGATATGTCTTAGTGTTCATCTTATTTCTTGTTTATTCACAATTTAATGCCTGGAGTACTCTGATCCTGGTGTTGGGAGAATGAATGAGCATTTGATATATCGATACATTCCTTGATAGGGTACTTGGTGGTCTATCAAATAACTGATTTGTGTTCTGTAATATGGCCTGTGAAAGGATTGGTTTGACTGACTGACATGTTTATCACCTCAAGGCTGGACTATGGGAACTCTCTCCTCGCCGGCCTTCCCGGCACCTCCCTCCACAAGCTGCAGGTCATTCAAAACTCTGCAGCTCGTGTACTGTCCCGCACCAGGCTTCGCGACCACATCACTCCCACCCTCGCTCGCCTCCACTGGCTCCCCATCCCCCATCCTCATCCTCACCTTCAAGGCCATGTATGGCCTTGCTCCCTCCTACCTCTCCGATCTACTATCCCCCTACTTACCTGCCCGTACCCTCCGTTCCTCTGGCTCCAGTCTGCTCCACAACCCCCGCCCTAACTGCCCTGTAATCGGTGGCCGGGCTTTCAGCCTTTCAGCCCCTAGGCTCTGGAACTCCATCCCCCAGTACCTTCGCCGCCTCCTCCCTTTCCTCCTTCAAGGTCGGTCTCAAGACCTTTCTCTTCGACCGTGCCTTCAGCTCCCCTCCAGCCTCCTCACTCCCTCCCTTCCCTCCCCCTGACCATTCCCCCCTGCTCGGGTTCCGACCCAACTGTCCAGCGCCTTGGGACATCCTCCCGATGTGAAAGGCGCTCTATAAATGAAATCTTGTTGTTGTTGTTGTTCTGTTAAAGTTCTGGATTGCACAGTGTAACATGGTCTATTAAAGTCCTGGCTTTAAATGTCAAAGGAGCTTTTTCCATTACATGCTTCTGTGTAGCTCATTATCTCATTAGGACATTAACAGGTAACAATGAATATATTCAAATAAAGTTTCTGTTACAAAATAAATCCAATCTTCTAGCAACATTTTTAAGGATATTTCTTGTCTTAAATTATTAAAATGATCTTCTAGATTGACCTTCAGCTAAGCTTCACAAGAATATTTCATTTGACTGTCTAACCACAATGGGTTCTTTAGAACTCAGACCATCAGAGATTGACTGCAAAATACCCTTCAATTAGAATGAGAAAGGTTATAAAGTTAAAGTTGATAATGAAATTCTATGGCTTTCATTGTCACCAGGTGTTTCTGTACAGTAAGTATGTCGACATTTTGATCAAGTAAAGAGGTATCATTCTTTCACTTAAGAATAGACAGAGTGAAAAATAGGTAGAGTAAGTTGTCTTTTAGATTAATCATGGTTTTGTATTGAACTGCAACAGAGGTGGGGAGTGAACGTAGAGGAGTAACTCTCAGTTTGGTTTGGATACTCATAAGTATGGCAATAGGTTTCCACACATCAGAAACCCGGTTGACCAAAAAAAAGAGTGAATGTAACTCAAAAAATGTCATATTAAAATGAGTCTAAAAGTGTAAAGAAAGATTTCAAACATTTAGGAAGAATATCTAATATTCTGAGAAACATCAGGAACAGTGAACGTGGCCCACAATTGACTTGTATTAACCCAAAACCACTTAATGAAGATACACTGGTGTACAGTTTTGAAATGAAGGTCAGTGCACTCGGTGCTGCAGGCTGTTAGAGCTCTTATGGTCTGTGGCACATTTCATTATCATTCTTGCCAGTAATAACCTGTCAGCTTCATGCGAACAATTAGTTACTTTTTTTTCATTTGGATATTAAAAATGAAATAGATGTTGTAACTTGAAGCCCCATTACTTAATTTCACCATTCTTAACGAGCAAATCAGTCATGAATAGGGTCATTGTACAAATCACTCTTTCATATAATGTTCACATTATTGTAAAATAGTCTTTCCTAGCTGCTCGTAAACTCCACAGTGCATCGTTTAAAAGAAACGTTATCTCCATTCCACGCTGTAACTCTATTCATTGCCAGGAGCCAGCAAACTGAGGAATGTTCTGTGAAGCGCTTTGAGACGTCTTGAAGACTTGATAAGGCACTATATTAAATGCAAGGATTAAAATTCTTATTATTATTATATGGGAAACAACAAAACCAGCCCAAAAAGTGGAGTCCTGTAGCTTAGTGGTTAGACCACTCACCTTGCAAGCGACACACCTGGGTTCAATTCCAGGCAGGGCGAAATCTTAGGCAAGTTTCCTTACTCCACACACCTAATAATAATCCCCCCAAAACAATAATAAATTGGTCATTTTCAATCCACGACTGTTTGTGGGACACTGCTGTGTGCGATTGACTGCCCCGATTCTCCCACAAATATACGGTCAATTCACTTTACAGTCTATTCTGTGAAGCGTTTTGAGACGTCGAGAAGACGTGAAAAGCACTATATCAAATGCAAGGATTATTATTATAAGTGACCAGATGTTAACATTTATAAAAAACTTATGATTCTGAATATTTTTTGTCATCTTTATTTTTGTTTGATATCTTCACACTTCGCATTTGATAATCTCCATTTGCATTTGGAAATTTCTATGTTCCTTTGCAATTAAACCTTCAATAAAAATATCTGTGTCACCATCTGCCCTGAATGTTCCCTAGGAAATTACAAGAGATATGTCTTGAACAGACTACAGAACAGAAGGAGTGGGTTGCACTCTCAAGTGCCCTTCTCCAATATGCACCTATAATTCACTAATATGGGAAAAGGCCCTCCTATCTATGTACAGGGAGACACAGGAAAATTTAGGAATATATAGAATATCAGATCCAAGGATTATCAAATGCAAGGATTATTAATATACTTTTTATAATCCAATAATAATAATCATCCTTACATTTGATACAGCACCTTATGAGGTTGTCAAGATGGCTCAAAGCACTTCTCAGGATATTGTACAGTGGAGTGACTGTGATAATGTGTGGACAAACACAGCAACCAATTTGCACACAGGAATGTCCCACAAACAGCCATAGAGTGGAAACCAATTTCATTTGGGAGTTTGTTGGCCAGGACAGTGGTAAAAACTCTCTTGTCTTTTCAAGCAATGTCATGGAACCATTAACATCCATCTAGACAGGCAGATAGAGACCTCTGTTTAATTCTCATTGAAGGATGGCACCTCAGTCAATGCAACACATCCCCCGCACTGTGTTAGAGTGTCTGCATAGATTATATGGGTTCCAGGTCCCAATATGGTGCTTGAACCCACAATCGTTTGACTCAAAAGCAAGAATCGTAGCAACCCAACTGAGCAAGTCTGACACACTGAGCCAGGCTGATACACTATATTTCTTAAAGGGAGATGTTCCCTAGAAAAACAGATATCCTTTTCAACTGAATATTTATCAAACATCATCTTGTACTATTTTAGTGCCAGTTTACAGAATTCACAAATATACATGGATACCTGGGCTGTCTAAAACTACCGAATTCACTGAGAATTCACTATGCTGCCTCATCGATAAACTATTAATGAGATTCAATTAGTGCATGAACGATAGGGCTGTATTTTTCCACTACCAAGAGGTTAGTTGACTTTGCATTTTTCATTGCATGCACTGTGTTGCTCTCAAAATTCTATCATTTACCCCCACAGCATTACAAAAGTTTTTTTTCCCATTGGTGGGCTCAATATGCTATATGTGTGCTGTTAACATACTAAGAACGTTTAACTGAGGACACCATGCACCTATGAAACAAGTGATCTCTACACCAATTGTGTTTTGCAGAAACAAGCATTGGATTCATGAAAAGTTTCCAACATTTAGGTAGGTCACTGTGCAGAAATGGAGTCACCTTCAATACTATCATTTAGATGCCTGAAATACAAATGTGTAGCCCTGGTTTCTATACATTTTTAATTTATTGTGGGTGTCATTTGATTGCTAGGAAGTAGTGAAATTGGATAATTTCAAATAGACCAAACCATGTAACGCTCAATAAAACCGCCCCAGTGGTTAGATACTTTTCTATTTTACGCATTTGAAAATAGCGACAACTTTCCGATACTACCCGCAGCGCAGTACCAATAAGTAAATGGACATTACTTGGGGAGGTTTAACTGGTAAAATCAGAATCCTAATAATAAGCCTCCTCCTGTATTACATCTATTTTAAATGGGTGTAATGCGACACTGTGAAGATAATGGGGTTCAATATCCCAATGAACCCACAGCCTTCTGATTCAAAGGTGAGAGTGCTATCAACTGATCCAATTGACCCTTACATTTCTAATGAGCTAGCAAAGTTTAAACCTGAATGCAAGATTTAACTGCTCATACACAAGAGGCTCGGTAGTCTTAAACTGTTAACCTGACTGACAATTGGTAGCCACTGATCTGATTGTCACTGTACATATAGCTGGCGATTTGTTTTGATCATTCCCATTCCTGTACCAATTACAACCCCCTCAGGCACTCAGAATTTAATCAGGAATGGGATTACCAAATCCTTCATGGTTAGCAGATGCTTCCGCTTTCCAAAATTTCCTATCATCCATAGAGACTAAATCAGACGTCCACCTTCGAAAGATGGAATGAGGTTGCAAATTTTGTTTCATAAGGATCCAAACAAAATAAAGACTTGCGATATTTTAGAAGTCCCTGATATCTCCAAATTAGAGATTTCATGACTTTACCAGAGGTAAGACATAGTCAGCAGAGATGGAGATCAAATTACTAGATTCCAAAAGGTCTCTCCCACAGTCAATACTAGATTGTTCCTTTTTGCCCTAATATACCCTGATGCTACTGTGTTGTACTCCTGCACACTGTGCGAGAATGTAAATCGCGTACATTTCAGTCTGTGTTCCACTGATGTATCAACCCGTTGTGCCTCTGAGGCGTCTCATGATGTTTTAATGATGTTTAATGATGATGTTTGTGGAGTCCTGTAGCTCAGTGGTTAGAGCACTCGCTTTGCAAGCAAGAGACCTGAGTTCAATTCCCGGCAGGGCGAAACCTTGGGCAAGTTTCCTTACTCCACACAGAGCCTAATAATAATTCCTCCAAGAACCAAAAACAATATTAAATTGGTTATTTTCAATCTACGACTGTTTGTGGGACATTGCTGTGCGCAATTGGCTGCCGCGTTCACCCACAAATATACAGTCAATTCACTTTACAGTGTTCTGTGAAGCGCTTTGGGATGTCCTCCCGACGTGAAAAGCGCTATATCAAATGCAAGGATTATTATTATTATAATGTGTTGTCCTTTGGCTGCGGTTAAGCATTACCAACCAGAAGCCGTTAACTTCAAATCATCAACTTAGCAGATCCAGTTCTGGAATTTTGCTTGTGGTGTCCTCTATTTAAAAAAAACTTATAAAAATAACGTGATTATTTATAAAAATGTATCCACGTTGTATCAAGTACAATGCTCAATCAGAATTTGCACTGGCTGATGTTTAGCAGGATTTTGATGCAATTCTAATCCAGTTTTTTCGTGTTTTTCCCACAAAATATAGTCAATCCACTTTACAGTCTATCCTCTGAAGCGCTTTAATACGCCTCGATAACAGGATAAGAGGCTATATCAAATGCAACAATTTTTTTATTAATCCACCATCTGAACCTCCCTACCTGCGACAGTCAACGAAGTTTGAAAATAGTCCCCCAAAATGTCAATAATACATAAAGCAATTTTTAAATTGGAAAGCACAAAAGTTTATTAACAATTCTGTAGTATAAAACTTTTTAGTAAAAAATGCTATTAAAAAAGGTTAGTAATGGTCTAAATATACAGCAAATACCAAAATATATCGCAAATATCTAAAATTCTCTTTATATAATAAAGGAAAGGCAGTCTTTTTCTTTTATGTAATGCTGATAAATCAGGATCAATAGGTGCCACGCGCTTGAAAACAAGATATAATAAGCTTTGTTCTTTTTGAGTTGCAATATGCTCCACAAGATACCAGAGACCTGTGACCAAATGCGTTTAAAACTCACCTGTTAATAAAATATACTTACGTTGGTAACATAATAATGGGAGGGACCAATTTAACCCATCAACTTGCTACAGCATTTTATTAGACCATCACAAATCTTTTATCCGTATTTCCCCTTTTCTCCATATCTTTACTTGGCAAGCTATCCATTTAAACGTTCTAATTGACTCTGAAACTGCGGTCCTGGAGCAATGTAATCTATATTCTCACAAAGACTTTGCTTGAGGAAATTTTTTCAGATCTCACTTCTAACTGGCTTAGCTCTCATTTTTAGTCCATCTACAGGAATGAAGTTATCCCCTATCCTGCTTGAAGAGTCTTCCCATTTTTATAAACACCTCAGTCAGAGCACCCCTAGCAATCCTCAGATCTAAGGGATTTAGCAAAATCCTTACAGATCTTTACATGGTGAATGATTGCTAGATGTCCCCAAGGCTAGAATATTCTTCCTAAGGTAAGGCAAATATCTAAGGCTAACCAGCACTCTGTAACTGGAGCACAACTTCCTAACATCTATATTCCAGCATCTTGTTATATCGATCAATCCATGACTATTTGTGGGACACTGCCGTGCACAATTGGCTGCTGCATTTCACCACAAAATATTCAGTCAATTCACTTTGCAGTATATTCTTTGAGACGTCTCAACGATGAGATAAGATGCTATATCAAATTAAAGAATTATTGTTATTATAAAGGAAACTTCAGGACAGACAACAGCACATTTTTCTTTACCTAGAGGGCAATTAATGACTCATACAATTTGGCAAGAATGGTGATTGAGGCCAAGACACTGGACACATTTAATAAACAGTTTGATACTGTGATGGGAGATGGTAGGGTAATTATTCTGGAAGGATGAGATCAAATGAGCCAAATGGCCTTCTTCATCCACACCAATTCTGCAAATAGCCCTTAACAGGATATGTTGCAATGACTTCTAAAATATTCTTGGGACGTCCTCCCGATGTGAAAGACGATATACAAATATAATTTTGTATTGCATTGTATTCAAAAGTAGCAAACAAGATAGTTTAACTGTACACACTATAAAAGGGGTGGACAGTGTAAGCGAGATCTTATACGACAGAGAGCATGGATGCCCAGCCAAGCGAGATGTCCTCCTGACATGCTGTTTAAGTGGAAAGTTTACTGTATTATATTGTATACCATAACGTATATGAAGATCTGGTAAAAGTGCCACGATGCACAAAAAGCACTCAACTTAATTCAGTTTGAATGCTCCCAAGTAACTGGATGTCTCATCGGCATCTACTAATGAGATATTCGATACAGTCACAAATATTTCATCGCCTCGGTGCAGATTGAATACCCCTCCCAGATAAACAGAGTACAAGTTATGGTTTCCAGAGCACCAGGTGCCGGCACCCTTCAAGATCAAATGTGGTTTGCGGTAGTTGGCTGTTTTCCAGTAGACGTATTGAACTAACTGATACTCTTCTGTGCTTATTGGATTTTCTGCATGATATCGAAATAGGATCTGGGCATAGATGTAGTACAGGCCATGGTGCTTGATTTTCAGTAAGCCTTGGTTGTGTGACATTTCTATTGTGTGTGCTATACCTATTTTTTCCTCCCAGGATGTTATTGGCTTCCCTTTTAATCCAATAAATTTGGTTTTGAGATCTAAGAGAAAAACACAATTTAAGTCTTATTAAAGCAATGATTTGCACATAAATATTGTTTTTCTATTTTCCACATAAATTTAATAGAACATTTTATAGAGAAAGTTATGCTCGTTATTCTTGTAAAACACAGATCTGAATCACTTTCTTTTGATGGAACCTCTTTGCTCACACCAGAATAAGCCTTAGCATGCCTAACACTTTATTTTACTTGTTTTATTTGCCTGAGGTACAAAAAGATAGTTTAAATGTAATAATAATCCTTGCATTTGATATAGCACCTTATCACATCTTCGAGACGTCTCAAAGCGCTTCACAGAATATACTGTAAAGTGAATTGACTATATATTTGTGAGCAAAACGCAGCAGCCAATTGTGCACAGCAGTGTCCCACAAACAGTCATGGATTGAGTGACCAAATTATTATTGTTTTTTTTGAGGGATTATTATCCCCAGAAAAGTGATCCATCAATCAACTAACAACGGGGTTCCTACTTACTGATAGGTAAACAGAGACGTGTGGAGTAAGGAAACTTGGCCAACATTTCGCCCTGCCGGGAATCAAAATGAGGAATGTTGAGCAATTAAAAATAATTGAAATGCTGTACACTGTCCAGCGCATTGGGATGTCCTCCCGACGTGAAAGGCACTATACAAATGTAATCTTGCTGTTGTAGTAACTTAGGAGACAGTGAGGTGCAAGGGGCAAGACAGAAGTCTTTGACCTTCAGAATCTGTATTTGAATCCAGGCCAGACCGAGGAGATGAAAGTGATGACAGAAATTCTTAGCTCCTGTTAACTTTAATGGTAGGGTGATCCTAGCTGGGCAAGCATCAGACAGTGCTCTCATAGTGGGCACTACGTGCTTTTAGTAGATTAAATTCAACCATTCTCCGGGATCCCGAAATCCTGGCTCTCGTGCCTAATACTCTACAGAATTAGATAAGATGGATGTGACCCTATAGCGAGAGAGTGCGCACTCCATTTCAGTCTCTGGGAAATTTCATTTCATACGTGAAATTCTCTGTCTGATTTGAATACTCTGAAGTATGCTGATGAGTTTCTGCATCTGGTTGACCAAAAGGGAACTGAGGAGATGAAGTTGCCTCCGTGGTCGCAACCCAGTTTCTGATAGGCAATGACTCAGAGCATAAAAACACCCTAACTGGCCCGAAGCACTCAGAGAGACCACAAGGAGGCTGGTAGGAGCATGGAAAATGTCACACTGATAAAGAATATAGGTTTGAGTTAACAGTTTTAGTGGAAGCTTTCTCCAAACACTTGTAATCAATAATATGAATCTACTAAAAGATGGTAATTTACCTGGGGAATCCTTTATTCGTTTCATCGTGAGATGTGCGCATGGTGTTCTCTGTGGATGATGACTCTGTGATGATTCTGGAAACGAGGACACATATTGCTCATATTGCTAGACTAGAGACAATGAATCTGTAGCAATTTGCACCATTAAGACGCACCCACCCAGTTCATTCCACCCGAGTTCAGGAATTTCAGTGGGGAACATAGAGACTGGCAGTCATGCAAAAGAGGTGTGAAAACACAGCATGATAAGAACATGTTGCTTCTGTGTTGTATCAGTGAGAAGACTATGTTGTTGACTCTGTAGATGACACATAGGACAAAAATGCCATAACTATGCAGGCAAAAGATAAAAATGCACAGAATCAAACCTATTGTGGATGATACTCGACAGGATACATCATGTAACCAAGATACTTAACTCAGACCGTGAAAGTATAAATAGAACAACTCTTGTTTCCGCAGCCCTGCCATTACCTACACCACTTGGATGCGCATTAGAGTAAGTTGATTCCCTCTCTCTCTTTCACTGGATATCTTACCGACAGATCAGTTGAGATCCAGGACTGTCTATGAGAGAATCACGATGGAGGAACCACCACATGCTACTGGAGTGAGACAAGGGTTTTAAAGCCTGATGCCCCAGCTCTGAATTGGATTGAGGTATTGTGAGAAGCCATTTGGTCACAACTCCACTGAGTGAGTCACGTGGGAAATTTTATTTTGAACCTGATCAAAACGTGAAAGGCGCTATACAAATGTAATCTTGTGGTTGTTGTTGTTTTCCACTGAGTCTCAAGGCAATGCTTACCAGTGCTCTCTGTGATGTGACCTGTAAAACAAAGAACTATAGACTTTTAGAAACATATAACCAGGAAAAGCAGAAAATTGAGGCCATCTTCCAGCCTCCGCTCTACAAACATTTAGCTAGTCCCACATATGAACTTCATTAAGATTTCAACATAAGCAGCTTTATTTGTTGAACCAGCAGCTTATATAGAATTTTACTTATATAGTATGTAAAAGGCTACAGTGGCTTTTTGAGCTCTTTGACCTCTGCAGTAAGTATTCTGATGCCTGGATACTCCAACTCAAAACTTTCAGGTTCTCAGTGGTATACAATTTCCCAATTTTATCCAGCCACAATATTCAAATGTAGCACACAAAACATAAGCAGAATAAGGCAATAAACATTTGCACAGACCCCTATAACAGTGAGCAATGTCAAGCACTTTAAGAGATCTGCTCCCGACGTGAAAGGTGTTATATAAATTGTAAAGCTTATACAGGCCTCAAAACAATAAGGAGATTGCTTTGCTCCAAAGAAAAAGAATATACATGATTTAACTGTGTATAACTATATAAACCCAATATACACAGCCTTATCTGTATATACAAATTACAGTATAACATAGCTTACCTGTGTGTCTTTGTCTACTTAAAGCACTGTGCACTACCTGAGGAATACAAAACATTGCCATTGCATGTCAGGATCACCATATATATATATATATATATATATATATATACAGACTCTTTGCTCCGGTATAATTTACAGCATTTGCTTAGGGCAGTCGTTCCCAAACTACAGCCTGTGATCCATTTTTGGATCGCAAAATTCTTAAAAACAAGCAATAATAATAATCCTCGCATTTGATATAGCGCCTTATCACATCTTCGAGACGTCTCAAAGCACTTCACAGGACACACTGTAAAGTGTAGTGAGTCTATTTTGTGGGCGAAACACGGCAGCCAATTGAGCAATCCTGCTTCCTGAATCTGCTTCTATGTGTATTGCAGGATTCAGATGCAGTCCCAGATTGAATTGACTAATTAAGTGCTCATCTGCTCTTGCCAGGTTCAAGTCAAATGAGTTTGAATCATGCAGCTCACAACTGACAGACTGGACTTGCAGATGCAGAGACGGGAACAACCCAAAGGTGGCAAATGGATGTGAGTACGGTATAAGGGCAGAGAAAGAAAAGGGTGAGGACAAGAGATGCCGGGGCAATAACGGGAAAAAGACAGTGAAACTTGCGGGGTTCATGTGAATGGGGAAAGAGGTTGTGCGGTTGATATAAAGCACAGGTTTGTGTGACCAAGGGAATGGGCTCAGGAGAACAATGAAGTAAATTGGGAAATTAAACACTAAAACATTTGACGCACAGGAGAAAAATATAATCATATAATAATAATCTTTGCATTTGATATAGCACCTTATCATGTCATTCGAGACGCCTCAAAGGACTTCCTAAGATTTTCTGTAAAGTGTAGTGACTGTGTATTTGTAGGCAAGTGTGGCAGCCAATTTGCATACAGCAATCGGATCGATTTAAACAATTGTCTATGTTGGGGTTCCTAGTGATAGTCCGAAATATGGCATTGAACAGTATTTTATATGGATCGTGCACATTCCTGAAGCAATGATATTTTAACCAGATCTCAGTGAAAGGATCTCCTGTAAATGAAATCAATAAGTCATACACGAGCACTGGAGATGTCCACATTTCAGCACCATGCAGAACAATGAAACACAGTGCTTTGAAGCTGATCAAAGGGATACTTGCTGAACATACTTTCATCAAGTCTTCCAACTACTCTAACTGCTGCTGCCTGTGATCTAACACCTGTGACAGAAAATAACACAGAAAATGGTGCTTTTCAGAACGAGTGCAAGCAAATCATGCTGTAAAGCCCATTGTGTAAAACATGGTAAATTGTCTTGTAAACCCTATTATGTAAACAATTGATACATTTTAAGACCTCTGAGATGCTACCCTGCATGAAGGTTGCTATATAAATGCAAGTTATTGTTATATATTGTCCTATAACGTCCATTGTGTAAAAAATGCTATGTTACTTAACACAAAGTTATTTCAGACTCTACCTGTGACAATTATACAACACTACTCCTCCCACATGTCAGGATGGGTTTTCAGCCCCCTGTTCTGTTGGTGGATATCAGCATTTGGAAACTTGCCATTTTATTGAAGAAAATAAAACCATTCTGAGGGTAGCTTTTACACGCTTTTACATTCAGGCCGATGACCTTTCGTCATTTTTGATGAGACTTTCTGATGAATCTGAATGACGCGATAAGGCGCTATATCAAATGCAAGGATTATTATTATTATTAATTATAGATCAGTTTGAAAATCAGCTCTATCATATCCCCTCTCAGCTTCTGACCTCCAACGAAAAAAGCCCCAGTTATTATTTTTTTTCAAGCATTTATCCAATTCCCTTCTAAATATTGTTATACACTTGGCTTCAACAGGCATTTGTGGTAACATAATCTGTGATAACAATTTATGGAAACATTTGAAAAATTGTTACCCAATTTTTCTTATGATAATCCTCAATTTATTTCCTGTTGTTTCTGACTCGCTTTCAAACTTTATTTACCAAACCAAATAATTTAACAAAAAAACTATTTTCACACAACTGTCTCCATTTGAAGTATAATTTGAGTGTGCTCTGGTTTCAGGTCTTTCTCCAGTTAGAAACACAAAAACACTTGTAACACGATGCAAAAACTGATTCCTCACAGGGTGAAATGTTGAGCAAGATTCTTTACTCCACACGCCTCTGTTTACCTAGTAGTAAGTAGGAACCCGGTTGTTAGTTGATTGGCAGATCGCTTTTCCCGGGGTAATAATTCCTTCAAAATAAATAAAAATAATTTGGTCACTCAATCCATGACTGTTTGTGGGGCACTCTGTGCGCAACTGGCTGCCGCTTTCACCCACAAAATATACAGTCAATTCACTTTAGAGTGTATTCCGTGAAGCACTTTGAGACGTCTCAAAGATGTGATAAGGCGCTATATCAAATGCAAGGATTATTCTTATTATAATAGGTGCCAATGGTAAACGGCGATCACATACAAATGAGTGTGTCCCAACCAAACTAACATTACTCATGGACGTTTGATCAAGAGTTCGAATTATGTTTTCACGTAAGAAATGTACTTCACCTGGTTAATGATGTTCTTTAATCCTTGCAGCAACTGGGAGCAAGGTTCAGAAGCCATCACCATTTCCACCTCTGTTAACTTTGCGGAGCTCTGATTAAAAGTGGAAATCAACTTCAGACACTGCAAGTGACCTCCAGAGACTTCACTGAAGTCCCTCTGTGAAGAAAAAAACCCCATAATAATGTTTGTATTTGATACAGCGCCTTATCACATCTTCTAGACGTCTCAAAACGCTTCACCCCATGTTACTTGATTGCATAGTACAGCCTCAAACCCCACCTTAAAGCCCACTTTCAGTGCAAACAGGAAAAATTTCATTTTCATAATGTCTTCAAATCCCTCCACTCCTCTGCACCCCCTATCTCTCTGACCTCTCTCCTCACAACGGTACCCGTTGCCTTTGTTCTTCCACATCTGGCCTCATCCTCGTCCCGAGTCCTCCGCTCCACCCTCGGCGGCCGTGCCTTCAGCCACTATGCCCCGAGGCTCTGGATCTGCCTTCCTCACTCTCTTCGTCTCACTCCCTCTCTTCCCATTTTTAGGTCTCGCTGAAGACCTTTCTTTTCGACCGCACCTTTGGTTACCTTCCTCCCCCTCCCCCTGGCTCTGCCCCGGGATCCGTAACTGTGAAGCGCTCTGAGACGCCGTCCTGCATGGAGGGCGCTATATAAATCCAAGTTGTTGTTGTCATCTCAAAGCGCTTCACAGAATATACTGTAAAGTGAATTGATTGTATATTTTGTGGGCGATCTATATTTTGATCTGCATCAAATCTGCAGATCAAATATACAAAAATAGACTGTGAAAATGAAAGTAATTTCTACATAGAGTACATTTTCAACTGTACTCTAAGGGAATCGATGGCAGGTTATAGATGCTGTGAGACACTATCCCCTCATGAAGAGCACTATAAAAAAATTGTCAGATGTAAAGATATAATGCAAATAAATAAAGGAGAGAACTGTCATTTGTATAATGCACCACGGTGTATTTTGAATGATGTTGAAATGTCTCAAAGTGTTTCACAGATAGTTACAGTCAAATGTAATAACTGGCTTTATAGTCCAACTCAGCAACCGTTTCATAAAATCTTAGAATGCTACTGCACAGAATCAGGTCCCTAACCCCATCAAGGCTATGTCCCCTCATTTTGGATCTCTCTACAAAAGAATCATTGTCTTTCTAGCTTCTGAATTCTCCTCATTATTTTAAACACCTTAAATAGATCAACCCTTATCCTCCTCAGCTCCAGGCGAATATAACGAAAATTTATCCAGCCTCTCACCATAGTAAGACCTTTCATTTCAGGTATTAATCCAATGAATGATCACCGGTCTATCTCCAAGGTTAATATATCGATCTTAAGCCTGGGTGCCCAAAATTTAACACAAGACTGTAAATGAAGTCTGACTACTGCTGTATACAACTACACAAGTGCTTCTTTAGTCATTCATAATGCCACTGGAATAACCTTCATTGTCTACTTATTTTCAAAAACAAATCAAGAGAGTATTTTGCCCTGGTATGGAATTTGTATTAATTGAAGAGAAGGAAATGTCTTTTCAGACCAACATTACTCATGGACATATATAAACTTTTGATCAAGCAAAGAGAGATCAGTAAAGCACCTTCCATCTCAAGTAGCTTAGTCGGTTAAGCACCAGACTTGAAACCAGAAAGTACTGGGTTCAAATTATGAAGGGTAAACTCATAGAAGCATTGATTCTACGGCCATTCAGACCATTGTTTCTGTGCTGGCTCTTTGAAAAGCTATCCAATTAGTCCCACTCGCCCGCTCTTTGCCCTGTTGCCTAGCAATTTTTTTCTTTTCAAGTAAATATCCTTTTGAAAGTTTTCTCTTGACCTGAAGTGATGCCAAGAAGACATACCTGGCCAAATCAAGCAGTCTGTACAGACATGCACTCACCTCTGCAAACAAAAGTACTAATATTTAAGGTGGTCCATAACGGGAAAAGCACCACGAGATTAGTTGACATATAAAAGTGTTCCTTATATGTGTTGGAACTCTACCAGCCACAGCTCTACTGTAATGAACCAGACCACAGTAACTACATGTTCCACTCATACAACAGCAGCTAAATGCCACACTTAGATATCTATCTCTAAGTGGAAACAACATAAATATCAAACACATTACTGAGCAAATTGTGAACCAGTGCGAAATATACTGCAGCACAAATCTTGCAAGAATCCAGCAATATTTTTTGTAGCACAAAGCTTCATTGCTAATGGTAATTGCTATCTAACCACAGCATTGCATAATAGGCACATTACTCTCCAAATGTTGACACTTAGTCAAAACAAAACTTAGAATTTTCGCCTACGAAATACTGTGCATAGTCACTACAACTTTACAGTATATTCTGTGAAGCACTTGAAGACGTACTCGTGATGTGAAAAGCGCTATACCAAATACAAGGCTTATTATTATTATTGGAAGAACAATGCTTTTGTTCCAGATTAAAACTTCCATTAAAACTAACAAAAAAAGTACTGTTAATATCCATTAAAACTAACAAAAAATGTAAAATAAATATTTACAGCGGGAATCTATATTACCTGTGCTACAAATAACGGTTGCTGCTATTTATTTTCATGCAGCCGTGACAATTTAGCCAAATTGCACAGAATCCTTAGTTTGACTTGTAGGTACCATTTGATTGAGATAAAATATGATACCACCTTGTGTGATATTTTAATACAATTTTGAACATGTTATGCAGTTAAAATAGCAATTTCTATCTTCCTTGGAGTGGGTTGAGGTGAGCAGGGTCCCATTGCAGCTGAGGTGAGCTGCCTTCAAGATGACATGCTTGACAACGGAAAGTCGGAATTGAGTCAATAGATTGTGGCAGTCTCCGTAGCCCAGTTCCTGAGTCAGGAAAGGTCCACGGTACTGCTGTTGACAGACCAACCAGCCTTGTTGCCAGCATTTGGAGGGACAGACTGTTCATTGGGTAATGAACCATACAAACAGGGTAGTTCCAAAGTAGACAGATAGTGGGAAGAGCAGGCAATACTCTCAATGGCAAATTATGTATTTAACTGGTTAAATTCCAAAACCCATTCCAGAATTATCTAAGCAAGAGAGAGAGTGTGCATTCCATTCCAGACACAGGAATATTTCCATATGTAAGTGGCATATATATGTGGAGCTCTCAGTCTAGTTTGGATACTCTTGAAACATAGTAATTGGTTTCTGCACATGTCAAACTCCAGGTGAACAAAATAAAGTTTCCTTTTTTTGTTTTATTTTGTAATTATTTAAAATTTGGTTCTCCGACCAAGAGCAAGATTTTAATTTTGCTCTACTTCCTTTACTTCTTATATTCTGCTTCATTTACAGTTAAATTCTGTAGGGATTTTAACTTCACTATCCCCCTTTATTTTAATCTTCCTTTTGATATAGCATCTTTCACATCACCAACAACAACACAACAACAAGATTCCATTTATAGAGCGCCTTTCACGTCGGGAGGACGTCAAGAAAACACCCCCAAAGCATGTCACACGATACACTGGAAAATGGAAAAAAAACTGTATTTTGTGGGGAAACCAATATGCCTAACATGCCTGTTTAACACGTCATATCTCACATATTAACCCGAGGCACATACCTATATCCAACAGACATAACCCAATCCACACATGTATATGCAATACACCTCTGAAGACAAATTCCCAATTCCCGTCTACATAGCAATAGCACCGGTCATTATGTGGTGGAGCACTAACTTCATGCTAGATAGGACAGACTAAGGACAGATCTGGACCACAAAACCGAGCAACATCACGCACTGGGGACCATCAGCAGTGAAATCTTGGCTTGGGATCAAGCTCCACTATGATTAAATGCTCTGAGACGCTACCCCACGTGAAGGGCACTATATAAATGCAAGGTGGAGGTGTTGGTGGTGGTGTTGAACATCACCATATCTATAAACTAATGGCCTGGCACATCCTTAAATTCCTCATCATCATTAAGCTGGAAGACCAACCCCTGTTCAATTAGACATGTAGAAAGGTGTGCTGGCTACAAAATCAGGTGTATCTTAAAATGAGGTGCCAACATAGTGAAACTGCAACATAGGGCTGCCTGCAACACAATATTGAAAGTCGAAAGCAAGATGTTGTTATAATATCTAATAATAATAATTTATAAAACAAGATGTTGTTGTTTAAGATAAAGCAATCCCATAATTGATCAAAGATCCTTGAGGCGCAAAACTGAGCACCATCATGCACAAAGCAGCCACTTCCAGTCAGATACGATGTGCAATACTGAGATAATCAGACAGTTGTCAGGAAGGAAGGTTTCATGAACCTCCCCATTCTCAGGATGAGAATGCAAAGGGTAAAGATGAAGTGTTTTTGCAAGTCTTCATTCAGGCAAAAGTGCCCATATCTATCTTACCTAACCTGCTGCAAACACCCATATAATCCCTCCAAAACCAAAAACAATAATAAATTGGTAATTTTCAATCCATGACTGTTTGTGGGACATTGCTGTGCGCAATTGGCTGCCGCGTTCGCCCACAAATATACAGTCAATTCACTTTACAGTGTGTTCTGTGAAGCGCTTTGGGATGTCCTCCCAACGTGAAAAGCGCTATATCAAATGCAAGGATTATTATTATTATTATTATATTATATCCATCACACCTAACCTGTTATTCACAACCATATTCATTACACTTAAAGAATGCCAAATTGGGCAAGGTAGGCAATCAACACTTGTTGAATCTTATCCCAGGATGAATTTGTGCCTTCAGGAGGAGAGAAATTTGGAGGGGGATAAAACCTGAAAGTTAACAATGACAGTGATGCAGGAGGATATGTTCAAATTAAAAGTTACACATAACAATCTAGTTTTCTTGAGTGTTAGAAATGATGATGATATATCCAGGCAATATTAATATTAATAATACTTAGATTGGATAAATTTATGGCATAAATCAAGAAATGTTCAATCAACAAAATGTATTCTTTTTGGCCGACCATAAAGTTGGCCAACACTGCTGTGAAGTATAGTGACTGTGTAATTTGTGGGCAAGTGTCCAATTTTGCACACAGCGATGTTCTACAAACAGCCATGAGGTGAATAACAAATTTTATCTGGAGAATTGCTGGCTGGGACACTGAGAGAAACTACCTTCTCTTTTTGAATAGTGCCATGGGATCCGTAACATCCACATGAACAGGCAGAGGGGACCTGGGTTGAACATCTCATCTGAAGGAAGGCACCTCCAACACTGCAATGTGGTGTCAGCCTAGATTACATGAGTTCAAAATCCTAATGTGTTTAAATATTTTTTAAAAAGCCCGACTCAAGAGTTTAAAATAATGTATTGTGGAAATCACGGATTGAAATGAATTAACACAATTAGTCTAATTTAAAAAAAAACAGGTCAACCAGGGCACAGCTTTAAAAACAGATCATGTTCTCAGGATAAAACACGGTAGGTAGTGTTCACTTAAACTTACAGTGTTTAACTTTCACCAGTTTGTACACGGGTTTTGTGAACGAACCGGCCAGGTTTGTAGACTCAATTTGCACATCACTTTTAGTGAGCTGGAGTCACACTTGCACTGAGCTGGAGACCTGTTTGTAACAAGCAGGTGGAGGAGTATGTGCAGTTTGTGCAGTGTGAGCTGGAGTAGTGTGTGCAGTGAGTGTGTGTAGTGAGTGTGTGCAGTGAGAGCTGGAGCAGTGTGTGCAGTGAGTGTGTGCAGTGTGAGCTTGGAGCAGTTTGTGCAGTGTGTGTGCAGTGAGTGTGGGCTTGGAGCAGTGAGTGTGTGAGTGAGTGTGTGCTTGGAGCAGTGAGTGTGTGCAGTGAGTGTGCGCTTGGAGCAGTGAGTGTGTGCAGTGAGTGTGGGCTTGGAGCAGTGAGTGTGTGAGTGAGTGCACAGTGAGTGTGTGCTTGGAGCAGTGTGTGTGTGCAGTGTGTGTGCTTGGAGCAGTGAGTGTGTGCAGTGAGTGTGCGCTTGGAGCAGTGAGTGTGAGCAATGAGTGTGTGCCGTGAGTGTGCGCCTGGATGCAGTGAGTGTGTGCAGTGAGTGTGTGTAGTGAGTGTGCGCCTGGAGCAGTGAGTGTGTGCAGTGAGTGTGCACCTGGATGCAGTGAGTGTGCGCCTGGAGCAGTGAATGTGTGCAGTGAGTGTGTGCCTGGATGCAGTGAGTGTGTGCAGTGAGTGTGCGCCTGGATGCAGTGAGTGTGCGCTTGGATGCAGTGAGTGTGTGCAGTGAGTGTGCGCCTGGATGCAGTGAGTGTGTGCAGTGAGTGTGTGCCTGGAGCAGTGAGTGTGTGCAGTGAGTGTGCACCTGGATGCAGTGTGGGTGTGCAGTGAGTGTGTGCAGTGAGTGTGCACAGTGTGTGTGTGCAGTGAGTGTGTGCAGTGAGTGTGCACAGTGTGTGTGTGCAGTGAGTGTGCACCTGGATGCAGTGTGTGCAGTGAGTGTGTGCAGTGAGTGTGCACAGTGAGTGTGTGCAGTGAGTGTGCACAGTGTGTGTGTGCAGTGAGTGTGCACAGTGAGTGTGTGCAGTGAGTGTGAGCAGTGAGTGTGCGCCTGGATGCAGTGAGTGTGTGCAGTGAGTGTGCACCTGGATGCAATGAGTGTGAGTGTGTGCAGTGAGTGTGAGCAGTGAGTGTGCGCCTGGATGCAGTGAGTGTGTGCAGTGAATGTGCACCTGGATGCAGTGAGTGTGTGCAGTGAGTGTGTGCAGCGAGTGTGCACCTGGATGCAGTGAGTGTGAGCAGTGAGCAGTGAGTGTGAGCAGTGAGTGTGAGCAGTGGTTTACCTGCCACAAGTAGAAGCAGCCGCCGGCGGTGGCCGCGAGCTGGAGGAGGCTGAGCACCAGCGCCGTGTAGAGGAGCCGCCGCGGGGCTCGGGGTGGGGGGGACCCGGAGTCAGAGTGCCGGCGCTGGGGCCGCCGCTGAGGCTCAGGGGGTCCCATGGCTGAGGAGCGCTGTGACCGCGTCAGACTGAGAGGGAGAGAGGAGGAGAGAGGGAGAGGAGAGGGAGAGAGGGGGGACCACAGCAGCACAGGCAGCGGACATCCACTGAACAGCAGCCCAACCCCGTCAGCCCAGGAGGCAGCACAGAGCTGCCACAAAGCGCCTCATTTACCTAATTAATTCGTTCACCCAATTAATGTACCCAATAATCATAATAATAATAATCCTTTGCATTTGATATAGCGCTTTTCACGTCGGGAGGACGTCCCGAAGCGCTTCACAGAACACACTGTGAAGTGATCGACTGTATATTTGTGGGCGAACGCGGCGGCCAATCGCGCACAGCAATGTCCCACAAACAGTCGTGGATTGAAAATGACCAATTTATTATTGTTTTGTTTTGAAGGGATTATTATTAGGCTCTGTGTGGAGTAAGGAAACTTGCCCAAGGTTTGGCCCTCTGCCTGGAATTGAACTCAGGTCTCTCGCTCGCAAAGCGAGTGCTCCAACCACTGAGCTACAGGACTCCACAATGCATCGCACTCGCTGCTGGGAGTCACCCGCACAAACGAAACGTGTCTCACTCTCCCTTCAAAGTTAAGATTAAATTTCAGAAAAAAAAATTAAAAATTAAAAATTGTGGTAAAGCCGACTCTTGGGGTTTTTTTTTCCCCGGCGGCCAAACCCTGTTTTGCTTTTCGCAGGTAAAATTCTGCTTGTTACAGAATCTTTCGGTTCAGAGAGAGAGAGAGAGAAAAAAAAACACATGTAAAAAGGAAACACATACATTTGCAGCTGATTCTATGAGAGGCCATAATCCAATACAAAATGTTCTTGTCAGGGGCTGAACTGCACAAAACATTTCCAAGTTTTTTTTTTTGCAGGACACTTGAGCATCCAGAGCTACTTAAAAGTGAGTGTAACCTATTCCCTAAAGTTGGGTGGAGGGGAGGAGTAATAATGATCTTTGCATTTGATATAGCACCTTATCACGTCTCAAAGACGTCTCAAAGTGTTTCACAGAATATACTGTAAAGTGAATTGACTGTATATTTTGTGGACGAAACGAAGCAGCCAATGGCACACGGCGGTGTCCCAGACAGTTGTGGATCGAGTGACCAAATTATTATTACTTTTAGTCCAGATACACTAAATTCAGGTTTTCAAATATGATTCATTTCATCAAAGGCTTTAATTTTTTATGGTCTTTATTTAAAGCTTCTAAACCAATCTTAAGACAACAACTTGCATTTAAATAGCGCCCCTCACGCAATTTAGTGTTCCAGAGCGCTTAAACAATGGCGGAGCACAACACCGAACCGTGGGTAATGACTATAGGCATGGTCTTCCATTCCTGGAGTCCCTCCGACTCCATTCCTCCCTCCCCTCTTCAAGGCACGTCGAGACCTAACTCTTTGACCACGCTTTCAGTCGTTTCCCCTTCCTATGCTATCTCTCGGCTCCCCCTCCCCACCCCCCCAGCCGTCAGTGTCAAGATGTCCTTTCAACATGAAAAACGTGTTGTGTGAATGTTGTTATGTTTCTGGAAGGGAAACATAAAATATTGCTTATGCGACCCACAGACCTTTCTCAAATAGAGACTCCGGCCCTCAGCAGCCAAAAGGTGGGTCAGTGACAAACACAAATAAGGCAATGTCTAATTAATCAGGCATTCTGGTGCGTTTGTATAAAGATAAAGAAGGAATCCAAAGCAGAAGGCATTTGGTGTAACATCTGGTCCAAAGGATATCTGTTTAACAATATGGGCCGCAAATCTGCTTCCCAATTTAAAAGCAAAATCGCACACAAAGCAGGTAACCTGTTGAGGTTTATTTTTTAGCCATTGCTGGATAAACAAACAAAAACACCAACATAGTGCAACTTGCATTTTATAATCTGGTAACAGATTGTACAGGTGAAGTAATAGCTGGGACACAAAATCATTGCTATAAGTTAAACGAACATCACTGCTGAATTTTTGGCATAGTTCATATAAATGATTAGATGATTACAAATACTAGGTACTGTACATATTCTTTTTTTACTAGTGTGCAAATTTATGCTGAAATTAACACTGCACAAATAATAAAATAAGTACTATCCAAATCTAATTCAATGTTTTCACTTTCAGTCATCAAAGCAGCATTACTAAATACTACTTGGATTACAGCTGAGGTTTGGGACAAAGGAATGTACACCTATGGTACATAACATAAAGTGACTAAGTCATCAAGATCATACACACCATTGGTTAGTCATGTGATACAAGGTGCTGTTGATATCACTGTAAGTTAAAGTTGTGTTGAATTAAAAACAGTTCAAAAGGCGGCCAAACAACAAAAGCTGCTTGTGAATTTGTCCAAATCAAAAGCAACGTTAAATTTATTCCGCATGAAATGTAATAATGCTGTTGTGATTCGGCAGTTAGGCAAGTTTTCAACAAACTTCATTGACAGGTTTAACGCTCTATGCACACTGTCTATTGTTTACTTATGTGGATATCAACACTGATATTTGACATTCAGCATATTGACTGCATGCAAGACTGCAATTCTGTAAATGGAGAACATTGGGGTTTAAGATGCAATAATTTTTAACAGGATTCTTCAATACTATCTCAGTTGCAAATAAGGTCTCCTGACGATTCGAAGTACGTCCTACAGAAGCTCTGCGTGGATACAGCCTAAAAGTAATGATTGCATTTGATCTACTTCTAGAGTTCCCTCATGGCAGCATAGTGTATTTAGGGTTATGGGAAGAATCCATCCTCTTTTGCGACTCAAAAAGGGTTATTGAGGAATTCTGTCAGAAATAGTCATATTTATAGTCAAAAAAGTAATGCATCATAAAATGACAGAATTGAAAATGAAGTAAAACCAACTCTGAAAACAACTGTTGTATTGTAGTTGATATAATGATACAATGAAAACCCATAAAAATTTGTCGGTGTTTCAGGACAAACCATTATGGATGTATTAATAATAATCTTTGCATTTGATATCCCTTCATCACTTTGAAGGATCTCAAAGCACTCCACATAGCTTTTTTGTAAAGTGCAGTAACTGAGTATTTGTATACGAATGTGGCAGCGAATTTGGACACAGCAATGTCCTACTAACAGCCATGTTTAACTAAGGAATTGTAACCAGAATACAGGGAGAAACTCCCTTTTATTTTCAAATAGTGCTATGGGATGTTTAACGTCCTTACGAATAGTGCTTGGTTTGTTTCACCTGAAAGACGACACCTCCAACAATGCAGCACTCCGCCAGACATGCACTACTGTGTGAGCCTACACAGTAGTGCAAAGTCCCGATGTGGGATCTGAACTCACAACCTTCTTACATAGAGGCGAGAGTGTTACCAACTAGCCCAAGCGGACACCTATTTTGGAGGAAAAGATTAATGAACTTTTGCAACACAATCAAGGACTTTGTTTCTCATCTCAAACTGTCTGAAAAAATAAAGTCTCTGGATATCGAGCAACATTTTCTTTATAGGCAACATTTTTAACTTCTTTGAATTTCATCTGGAAGATAGAGGGCCCTCCATCAATTGCTGGAATGGGTCTCGTTCATTTATATTTTGATCATTTATCTTTCCATAAAACAGTAAAACCAGATTTCACCAGGAACAGAGATTTCAATTCAGCCTGTAATATGATCATCACTGTAGCTTTCCAACATTATCAGGGTGCTGATGAAAGTATACAAAACATTGGTGGAAATTTTGTTTCTATTTAACCTGACAGGAGATACGTAGCAACATATCTCCCCCATTTCAAGATCTACCAGTTCCAGGTCGCTAATTAAAATACCAGGAATGTCAAATATAATACTTCAAAAATATCAACAACAGATGTGTGGTTATACAGCTAATAATGTGGCTCACTGATACATTCCTTTTTTTCTAACTTTTTTGCTATTTGGGTTCTTTTATGGTCAGCTGGGTTTCAGACCAATGCAGGAACCCATCACCATGCTTAAGAAGCATCCTGATACTTGCCAAATTAATGTACGACAATAATAAAGGGTTGCAATTTTAACCTGTGGGTCACTTGGATGGAACTGAACGGTTGAGAGTTTCTTATTTTAATTAAACAATGTCTCCTGTAATACTTGTGGCTACTTCTCAGACCAGCACAGAAATGCTAGTCAAAAGCATTTTAACAAACTTGCCAGAAATACATATCTCAGTAAATGTTATAACGAGGTGATTAAATCCAATGCAAAGATAAATGCTCATTTATATTAACCCATGAGCAGTGATAAGCTGCAATTTTCCTGGCAATTGAGGGCACCTGCAGGAGATGGTGTCATTTGCACCCACTGCTCCAGGATTAAGGTGCAAGTGCAGTTCAATACCACTCTTCTCTATTCCTAGATGCTCCAATGGATGGCCCAAGAACTTTCCTGGTTTCGATTGTTCAATGTTTTTAAAGGACCAGTCAAGTGGAAGCGTAGAACTCTGAAATTGGGTGTGTTTTTTTTAAAAAATGGGTCTGAGGCCCTGATATGAAGCAGGAAGTGTAAAGCACCACATCTCTATATTCAATCAGGAAAATAAGTTTAAGATCTTAATGTAATGTTGTTTCAATATGCATCTCCTTTATCTGTTTGAAATTCCTGGCATTTTAAAAGTAGACCTGTTAAGTGAGGCTTCCAAGCACAATTCTGCCTGCGAGATTTTACCATACTAATGGCATTAGGGTAACTTAGGTAGCTCCAAAATTATCAAACTTTTTGTAAATCAGTAACAGAGACTGCAAGAGTTATTGCATGGAACCCAGATGTCTCTGAAATAAACCACCACATACATAAAACACAGTCTAAAGAACATGTTGAATTCGACAACTTGATACAGTACTTTGAACCTTAATGATCTGGCAGGGTGCTTGAGCACAAGCTGAATGTTAAATAAAGCATTCCCACAGTCCGAGAACACAAACCTTGACAGGCTTTGCCAGGCTTTCGTGTTTGCCTGCTGACATATCAGCACCGATACTACACCAATGATGAGCACAAGTGGCTATATAGTTATGAAGATACTGATATGTATTTTTATAAGAAAAACTTTAACACACATCAATAAAGCTGCACAACATCAGCAAAGCTAGGATTTTAGTGCGCCTTAACCTCATATGTGTATATGGTTACAGTTTACATAATAAAGGAAACAGTTAAGTGGAGTTGAAAGGAGTGGACATTGTACAGTGGTCCTGGCTCACTTCATCTAGTTAAGCATCCATCACCCAAATTTTTGAAGGTGGCGATTTGTGCATTACTATACTTGCACCAAAATGTTCCAAGTCTCAAACTTTCATATTTGATCTTAGTGAGTGACTGTGGGCAGATTAATCCAATTTGGGACAGGTGGCTGCATCACAGACTAGCCCAATCCTGTGCAAAATGTGTTTCCTTTATAAAAAAAACAGCTAAGATTGTAAAGAGACTTTTTTTTAAAAAAGTGTAATCTCATAACTTCCTTTGATGTTGTCACTTCAAGTTTTAATTTCACTACAGACTGAGCTTTTCCATAAGATTTAGTATGAAGGAACGATGCCAATCTGACCAGAAACAAGTCTGAAGTGACAGCACTCTTTAAACGCCAAACAGGAGGCTATGTGAGCAAGGTTCAAAAGCAATATTGTTCAAATGAGTTCAAGGCTCCAAACCAATTCCCTTCCCAACTATGTTTTCCTGCGGGGAAGAGGAGGGGTAAAAGAGAAATTACAATGGATGCATTGCCAACCTCCCTCACGTACACACACTAAAGCGTTAATTTAACCTTTAGCCCATTGAATTTCATAGGTTTATTTCTTCTTGTGTATAATTTGGGATCTGTAATCTGTCCTTTTATTGTACATTACTGTGTACTTTTTAACCAATAAGCCTTCTGTAAGTATAGAACCCAGCTTACGATTCTGGATTTAAAAACCTGCACATTTCTTAATATTTTGCCATGTTGGAGCTCATGATCCTTCTCACAGTGGGGTCAAGTGCTATTCATTTATGGGTGAGTGATTTAGGTATTCTCCAGGAGCCAGTCAAATAGAGGCTTGTGTATGAAGGGAGCTCCAGCACCTCTTGGCTCCTTCATTTCACAGTACTTCACTACTTCCTGAAGCAGATCACAAACCTTCCAGTCCTTCTCTTTCGCTCTTCTTACCACTGCGAGAAACTGCAAAAATAACACTCATCAGGATTACAACTAGCCTCTCCTGACACTCAAATGTCTGTGAGGAATACACGTTACTGTGGGGTCATAATGCTGAGGTTGGAAATAAGGACACAATAATGCCATTAAAGACTACACCTTACTTTAAGGTTATAAAAATATTTTTGTAATTTTATCACTACTTACGTGAAATAAATTATAAGGAACACAACATTTGTTTCTTTTCCTCCCCTGAAGATGTTTTGAATAATAAATCATAATCCTTGCATTTGATATAGCGCTTTTCACGTCTTCTAGACGTCTCAAAGCGCTTCACAGAATATACTGTAAAGTGAATTGACTGTATATTTGTGGGCAAAGCACGGAAGTCAATTGCGTACAGCAGTGTCACACAAAGTCGTGGATTAAAGTACCAAATTATTATTGTTTTTTTTCATGAGGGATTATTATCAGGAGTGTGGAGTAAGGAAACTTGTCCAAGGTTTCACCCTGTCGGGCATCGAACCCAGGTATCTCGCTTGCGAGGCGAGTACTGAGCTACAGGACTCATTTTTCAAATGCCAGATAACAAATCCCTTTGTGACTATTTCCACACCCATTCAGTTCCATACTCACATGCGACAGCTCATTTTCAAACGATTCCTTAAAGTGGACCAAAGACAACTGAAACTGCGAGGCTGCTATCCACTGCAACACTGTTCTTAACTGAGCATCGAGACTCGAGACATCTAGGTCAACGTTCAGAATCAATAATGTTTCTATAATACCCATCAACCCTACAAGGTATAAAACAAAGTATGGTTAAAAAAGGCACTAACAAAAAGTTGTTCATCAGCAAAAAGGCAAGAGATGTCAGTGAAAAGTCCAATCTGCAGAGAACCTAATCTAAGTAACAAAAAAACCTCTCAACTCTCAACTTTCCTTTAAATCCCAGATCCATGCCTTGACCCATTCTGCCTTTCCTCAATTCCGCCACACTGCCTGCCTCCTCCACTACCTCTCCACTTGGGTCAACAAGACCCTTATCTTTGCTTTTATCATGTCTAGGCTGACAATGCCAACTCTCTACTCTCCAGACTTCCCAAATCTTCTCTCCACAAGATGCAGATGATTCAGAACTCTGCAGCTCATGTCCTCTCCCGCTTCTGGCTCCCTGAGCCTATCACCCCCCATCCTTGCTTGGGGCTACTAGCTCCCCATCCCCAGAGGATCCAGTTCAAGATCCTCCTCCTCATCATTTTTAAAGCCCCCCCTCTCTGTGAACCTTCTAAAATCCTACCAATCCACCTGCTCCCTCTGCTCGAGGCACAGGCCTGCTTCACATCCCTGCCTACCCCACCTTTCTGCCTCCATTCTGGAACTGTCCTTTTCCCATACCCCTTCCCCTGCCTACTTTAAGGTGTCTCAAGACCTTCCGCTTTGACAGTTCCTTTGGTCATTTTCCCACCTCCACCCTCATTGCACCCCTCCCAAATCCAACTCCCAGCCCAGGTATAAACCCTTGACTGTCCAGCAACTTGGGAAGTCCCCCTGATGTGAAAGGCGCTAGAGAAATAAGATTTGTTGCCGTTGTGATTTTCTGAATGAGTTAAGCATGCAGGAGACTTTGGTGCAATGATTTGTAAAGTAAGTTGAATGTGTTGATGCGGTACCTTCAGAGTCTTCTTTTTGTTCCTCTTTATCTTCAGCCCCATCACTGGAATTAGGGATAGAAATGGTCTATTTAGCAGTTACACTGCAGGTGGACAACCAGTCATTAAGTGCAAGCAAGACGGCAATGGTCAGATTTAGGAATACAAATTCAAAATAAAACTGATTGTTTAAAAAAGCAGTGGTTGAGTCGAGTGAAAGCAGTGAGCACACAGTAACATGCAATTACAATTAGCAAGTTTTAAGAGCCTTTACTACTTCTCATGTTATGTCACATTTAATAGCTCCAACTGCCTATTCTATTCAAATTTGATGCCATAAATGTTTGTGTTATACAAACGTCAGAAAACATGTATTGAACTGTCTAAAATATTGATAGTGAGCTACTATAGCAAGTTTAAACAAAACTAAAATCACATGCTTAGGAATGCAACAACTTGCATTTATATGGAGTAGTGGAATTTATATAGCTCCATTGACACAGGATAATGTTTCAGAGGGCTTTATGCAGAGCTGTAAGTAAAATAAATATACTGTTCATTCCATCATCTGCAGAATCATTATGCACACTATAGAGTCTCAATTCAAAGTCGTTGCAAATAGAAGACTTTTATTGCATTGGTCAGGACTGGATTCAATCCTCAAAGGGTTGAAAGGTGGATTCATCTCCATCTGACACTTCAGGTTAATTAATTGGATTTATTCTTCAGACTTTAGAATTATTTGTCGAAGCTGGTGAAACCTTTAGCTCTGCAATTCCTCATTACTTTTTAAAAAGAAAATCTGAAGTTTATACTAAATTAATAATAATCCTTGCATTTGATATAGCGCCTTATCACGTCTTCGAAACGTCTCAAAGTGTTTCACAGAACATACTGTAAAGTGAATTGACTGCGTATTTTGTGGGTGAAACAAAATAACAGGGATGCGCTTGCTTCATTTTACTCTTTTGAACCTTCAACAAGACGAGGCATGTCATTACTGAGGAATGTAATTTTGTTCCACTTTGCACTTTACTAACAGAACACAAGTATCTAAGTGGTATTTGTGCCTTTCTCCTCACATCCACCACTACACAAGAGTCATTCAATATGAAATCCCATGAGAAGTATGCTGTTGCGTCTTACAGAGAATTTAGTGGAAAAAAAAGACATTTTATAGATTAATTGATGCATGCACTAAGAAAAAAACTAAAATCTTTACTTTGGTCTGCAATATTGAGACCTTGATTTTTAAAAACAAACGTAAGCAAAATTTACATGTATTTATGATCAGATCTAACTATTGGTCTTTCATTGCAGACACATAGCACTAAGCACTTTGCCTCCTAAGCCATACTTCCATGCAGCAAATAAAGCTTCCTAACCCAAACTACTGTAGATTTCAGGAATCCTGAACTAGACCAACCTGTCTGATGGTGGAAAGGATATATTCTCCTCATATATATCTCCTTCTAAACCCAGACTGCTCCAGCTACTGCTGTTACCATTACTGCCAGAAAGGAAAAGAAAGGCAGTGGATGTTGAGTAACTGACAGTAGCTTCCCATTATCTGCCCCATCCCAACCTTGGTCAAACTGCATGTGAGCAGCATATCCAGACAGACATGGTGCACTTACTATTAACAGGCTTCATATCACATGCAATTCAAATGTTTTCATCTGTGTCACACATGCAAAACTAGGAAACATTTTCAGAGCAGACAAGTACTTCTGTGCTCTCGACATCATGTGTTCAGCAACTGTGTGTCTGACAGGTATAATGCCATCATTTATTTAATGTTTGTCAATATTATCCTTCTTTGTCTTTCATTAACCTTTTTTTTTCAAATTTCAAAGGTGGAGATTTTTTGAAACAGCAGGAGGACAGTAAGGGCAGCACTGGCACATAATGCATTAATAAGGTAGATCAAAGCAACAATAAGATGCTAGACATAGAATGCCATTTAGACAGAAGAGATTTGTTATTTTTAATTCTCTACAAGGAATCCAGACTAAATGGATTTTGCATTTAATGGCAAACATAGAGGTAATAGTACAAATTACTTTTTTTTAAAAAACAATCATTAGTAAACTATACTTCCTGACAAAATGTACACACAGTGGTATAATAGAATAAACACACCACACTTTATCAGATATAAACAACTAAGCCTTAAGCATTGAATGTCTGTTTCATGTTACATTTACACATATTAACCTTCTAGTTCAGTCATGTGCAGAAATGCTGCTGACAAGCTTAAATCTGAAATGCTGTACTCTGTCCAGTGCCTTGGGAAGTCCTCCCGATGTGAAAGGCGCTATACAAATGTAATAATAATAATAATCCTTGCATTTGATATAGTGCTTTTCACGTCTTCTAGACGTCCCAAAGCGCTTCACAGAATAGACTGTAAAGTGAATTGACCATATATTTGTGGGCGAAACGGGGCAGCCAATTGCGCACAGCAATGTCCCACAAACAGTCGTAGATTGAAAATGACCAATTTTAATAATAATAATCCTTGCATTTGATATAGCGCTTTTCACGTCAGGAGGACGTCCCAAAGCGCTTCACAGAATATACTGTAAAGTGAATTGACTGTATATTTGTGGGCGAACGCGGCAGCCAATTGCGCACAGCAATGTCCCACAAACAGTCGTAGATTGAAAATGACCAATTTATTATTGTTTTTTTTTGGTTTTGGAGGGATTATTATTAGGCTCTGTGTGGAGTAAGGAAACTTGCCCAAGGTTTCGCCCTCTGCCTGGAATTGAACTCAGGTCTCTCGCTTGCAAATCTTGTTGTTGTAGTAAACGTGGAAGAAATCTTTTGAATGAACACGTAATTCTAATGTTATAGATCAGTGTGGTCCAACTGGTGGCCCGTGGGCTGCATTCAGCCCCGCAAGTGATTTTATCCGGCCCGGGGGTTGATTGTAACCAGCCCGACACCATTTCCACATTCTAACTTCCACTCCCTCCCTGGTGAATTCCTCTCGCTGGCAGCGTGAAGAGCCGGGCGGTTGGGAGGACGCAGAGCGGAGAGAGTAAATAATTCTGGCCATAGCAGCAGTCTGTCAGGAAGGCAAGCGAACTCTAACCAACCAACCGCTGGCTCCTGCCGCTGCAGATTGTGATTGCCACACGACTGGGCAAGAGGGGGGGGCGGGAGAGAGGGGGGGGCGGGAGAGAGGGGGGGCGGGAGAGAGGGGTGGACGAGAGAGAGGGGGGCGGGAGAGAGAGAGCGGGGGGGTGGGGGTGGGAGAGAGAAAGGGGCGCGGGAGAGATATTGCTTATATTGAACAAAAGATTGCTTATGTGGCCCAACGACCTTTCTCAAATTGGGAATCCGGCCCACAGCAGCCAAAAGGTTGACCACCCTGTTGTAGATACATCGTATCTCTGGAGCCTCTCCTGCTGACATGCAGATTGGGGGCAAAATTCTGGGTCAATTTCAATTCGTGCTTTTTAAACTTTCTGGAAATTAAATAGACCACAAAATGTCAATTGGCCTCAATGCCCAAGGGTTAAGGAGGGCGGGAGGATTTCCAACCATTGATATTTATCCAGAGAACCCTGTTGGAAAGTGTACAAGTGCTGGGTGCCATGTATAGGCAGGATCAGACCCCACTGGGATGCCCCCTGTGAATGAATAGCCAGCCAGCACTCACAGTCAAGGCTCCCACCTGAACAACGGTCACTTGGGAGGTTCAGGAGCTTATCTGGTGCCTCTGTGAACCATGCCCTAGTATTGTAGAAAGAGGAAATATGTGTCTTAAGGAAAGAAGGAGAAAAATCTGAGAGAAGCAAAATTGCAAATGGTGGGACACAGAGCAGAATATTTCCTGCTCAAGATTGATGTTTATTAGAATGCAGTTTTAAAATAAAAACCCCAAAGTAACATTAAAAATGCAATTAGCGACTATTTTATTGACACGCACAGGATTCATATTTAAAGGAAAAATATTCAAGCTTTGCAGTTTCCACAATATTTACCCTTTTAAATGCTTCCTTTTCAAAATAAATTCATTTTAAATGGCACTATACAATGGATATTAAACATCTGTAAGCAGGTATTGAATAAATGAGTTTTAAATAAAACAAACTACTTAATGACCAAAACTAGTTTGAGAACAAACTCTGTTTTTTGTCAACACTTAATTTCTTGAGTGCACAAATTTCTTACCTTACATTGATTGAACACTGAAAATGCTAAAAGGGAGTCAGATGAGACAGTTCAAGTATCTACATTAGGAGAATACTAACAGATTTGGTAATACCACCACCACATTTGCATGTTCGAATCTTACCCAAAGGCATACAGATAAGCTACAAATTCCAGTAAATATTCAAATAGATGTTTTAAATACTCCGACTAGGAAGGTAAACACTCTTGTATTTAAATTCACTTTCTGACCTGTTTTAAACATAACCTAGTAAATTCCATTGATGACAAGTTCAAAATAAAGACGGCATAAATATAGCTAGTAGCAGATCTAAAAGGGAGTTTAAGAGGAAATCATTACCCAGAGGATGTAAAAATATGGAACTCACTGCTGGAAGCTGTAGTTGAAGCAAAAAGCATCAATGTATTTAAAAAGGAAATTTGAGACATACATGAGGGAAAAGCAAATAGAAAGGGTGGAGGAAAAGGGAATAGGAGGTGCAAGTTCGTGTGTGGCATAAACTCAGGTGAAGCCAGTGTGTCCGGCTCATTTCACAAACAACAACGATACTTCATGAGCAGATGATAGGGTGGGGTTTAGGAGGATGAGATCTATTGGGCCAAAAAGCTTTCTTCATTCAAACTTGTGATTTTGACCACCTCAGTTCTTAGGAATAGAAACTTGTATACCATGCCTCTCATAACTAAGCCTTTTTCATCCCAGGTACTAACCTGGTGAAACGCTGCTGAACTCCCTTCCCAAGGCTGCATACACAAAACAGAGCACAACACTCCAAATGTGGTCTGATCATTGCTCCATATAAATGGAGCAGCATTTCTATGTCGCTAGACCACTTGTCATAAAACTCAGCATTCCTTTAGATTTTTTGATTGGTTATTGGGTATTAGAATTCTTTTTAAAATCTAATTTGAAGTAGATTTTCAAATCCCTGCATTTATTTACCCTCATAAATAGCCCCATCTAGAGCGTGTTCCCATCCTCCACTTTTGCATCCACAGTATACCACCTTATGTTTATTTTGTGTATTGAACTCCATCTGCTATAGCTCCACCCACTCATATCAATGATAAAGAATTTTTCTTTAGATGTGAATTATTCATTGGTGTTATGGATCCAGATTGGTCACTAATTATAAGCAAAGCTAGATAGGACTCTAGTTGATATTTAAAGCAGTTCACGTCACATCATAAAACATTAATTGTGCTTTATAAAAATAACATTTAGTGAGTTCACAATTACCTGTCACTGAGGTGCAGGAAGCTGCTGGTTTCATCTGGGTGTTCGTCTTCAAAACTCAGGTTAGACCAGCTCCCAGTACTGTCATCACCAACACTGAGGCTGAGCTGCTGGCTAGTTGTGGCCGAATCAGCAGAGCACAATCCGTCTTTAAGACCACCACTATACACAGAC